>NC_092719.1:194008183-194314771 GCF_047496885.1 Scyliorhinus torazame | reverse complement strand
CCCCGATATCCACGGAGACACCCCACAATTGCCGTTCCATCTGGTCCCCATTTGTGGAGATTAGTACTGAACTGCGCTTGCCTGAGGTCTCCATGGCGAAGGGGATAGATCCCAATGTTTTTGGTGCCTCGCGAAACTGTATATTAATATTAGAGTGACATTAGCTGTCTCACTCTAATATGCGTATTTGCCAAAACGTGATCCCGACCACAATGGTTCACATCACAGCATCTCACGAGATCGGGTTAGATCTCGCAAGGCGTTGCAAGCTAGGCATATCCGGGAACGGGGTCTCCCGGCTTCTATCGGCCACGTTGTGCCACGGCGTGCTGCTTTTCAGGCGCATCGTGGCCGTTTGATCGCGCCCTCTCTCTGTCTAATAAAGCTTGGTTGATAAGAGGAAACATTTCCACAAATCAAATGTTTGTGCATTAAAATAAAAGTGAAATATTGCAAATGCTGGAAATCTCAAATAAAAACAGCAAATTGTGGAAAAACTAAGGTCTTGCAGCATCTGTAGAGAGAGCAATATTTCAAGTTGAATGACTTCTTCGGAATGGTTTTTAAATTTTCATGTACTCTTGAGCAAAGATGGGTAGTTAAGTCAGTTGCAAACATTATCCTACATCAATACTTGTGGGTAAAAGCCATTGTTAAACCCTAAAATATTAAGAGTTAGTTTGAATGGCAGAAGCAAGAGTGCTTCTTGGAAACTTTTAAAATCAAACTTTAATGTTTAGATTTACAAGCTGAATAGGATAAACAATTAGGTAGACAATCCTTATTTCAGGTTACTGGACTAAACCAAAAGATGACATTCTTATCTGACAGTTATTTGAATTATCCTATAGTATGTGGAAAATAACTGTGCAAGAAAAAATACAGGTCACCGACCTTCAGTAGGCACTCTCCTCCTTTGAATGACGTTATCCTCCACATACCAGGCTCTCAACTGTCCTCGGATCTGAACATGTCTTTAAACAAAGTTGTATGATCTGATTTCATACTTGCATGCTTTACTTCATTGTGTGAAAAAGAACTGGACAACAGAATTTATAGATTGCAGAAAGAGGGTGAATCATGTGGCTTACCTTAATAACACTGAAAATGTGTTAAAGGGACAATATCCCAGTGTTTTTTCCTTCATTGGATGACAGGATTTTGGTATGTGATGGATAATATTCAGAAAATAGAGAAGACCCTACCAAAGGTAGGTAATCCGATTTTTCAGTCAGAACGTTACATTTTCAAAGTAGACTATGTAGAGATGTGAGCAGACACATTTTATTACCATGCAAATACTTGGTAAAATGTGCATATGCTCATTTTTAGTCATGTTACCATCGCCACATACTAATAATATCCATTCCTTCAAGTAGTTGTAGTACTCATCCATTAATTTGTAGTGCATGATTCATTATGCAGACCAAGGTTCCCTCTGAGTATTCAATTGGATTAGAAAACAAATTTACATGTTCGTGGCTTTAGAAATTAATCATAAATTGAATAGGATTATCTTCCTTTATTGGTGCATGCCAATATTTCTGATCACAAATTATTTATATAAGAGAAAAAGGTTTACTTACAACATTTGCACAATTAATTTAGAGGGAGCATTGATGCAGACTGTGTTGCATGTTATTGACATCCTTGATGCATGTTTGAAATTTGTTGTTATCCTTTAAGGCATGATAGGTGGTTACCCACAGGGCATGCCTCCATTACAAGGCCCAGTTGATGGCATGGCCAGCTTGGGCAGCATGCAGCCACTTCACTCTGGGGTGCCTCCACTACCCCACCTTCCCCCAGGCATTCAACCATTGGGTAAGAACATCATTGCTAAATCATTATCTTATTTATAATGTCTCATCCTGCTTTTAAAAATCATTGATACTAATTATGTACAGTTCTACAAGAGATGACTGCGAAAATAGTTATGATTATGCCTTTCACTGAAATTTTTATTTCCGAAGTTGGGGCAAAAGGTATTAACTATCTTGGGCCTGCCGTTAATGAATAATTTGTACTAATGTCTTAGTATATTTTTTATTTTCAAAGTACTGATGCATTTTTTGATCAAATTGTCATTTTCAGACCCGTTCGGTTGAAAGAATTTTAAAACTTCCGAATAGTTTAATTTCTTTAAGAAATCAATTGATAACTATGATTTGTACCCCAGGTACATTGAGGTTTGCAGCCCTGTGACTTTAAAGAGCAAACAAAGAGAGGTGCTAAAGGATGAGAGTCGATGATTAATTTCCTGGGTACAGGACATCAAAGGCAGAGGGTGGGGGAGTTAATTAATTTAGGCCAGTGATTATTGCCCATACCTAATTGCCGTGAAGAAGGTGGTGGTTAACTGCCTTCTTGAACTGCTGCAGTCCTTGTGGTGTAGGTACATCCACAGTGCTGTTACGGAGGGAGTTCCAGGATATTGACCCAGCAACAGCGAAGAACAGTGATATATTTCTAAGTCAGGATGATGAGTGATGCGGAGGGGAGCTTCCAGATGGTGGAGTTCCCATGTATCTGCTGTCCTTGTCCTTCTAGATGGTAGTGGTCGTGGGTTTGGAAGATGCTGCCGAAGGAGCCTTGATGAGTTCTTGCAGTGCATCTTTAGATGGTACACACTGATGCCACTATTGGTCTGTGGTGGAGACAGTGAATGTTTGTAAAAGGGATGCCATTCAAGCGGGCTGCTTTGTCCTGGATGGTGTTGAGCTTCTTAAGTGTTGTTGGAGCTGCACTTATCCAGGCAAGTGGAATGTATTCCATCACATTCCCAATTTAGTGCCTTGTTAATGGTAGACGAGCTTTGACAAGTCATAAGTTACTTGCTGTGGATACTTGCCTCTGACCTTCTCTCATAGCCACAGTATTCATGTGGCTAGTCCAGTTAAGTTGCTGGTCAATAGGAATCTCCGGATGTTGATAGTGGGTGATTCAGTGATGGTAATGTCATTGAATATCATGGGGCGTTGGTTAGATTCTCTCTTGTTGGAGATGATCATTGCCTGGTACTTAAACAGGTTTGGTCACAACAGTGGCCTGCTGATACTGAAACTACCTGACAACATCTTGCTGTTTACTTTACGGCTCATTTAAATGTATGTTCGACAAATTCACCCGGCGCCCAAGACTCAAACCTGCCGCGCCTGGGAGACCTCGCCAGGCAAACGTGGACCAGGCATAATGACACCTGGGGGGGTGTCCCAGGCCATTAGTGACATCCAGTTGGTTAAGGGTGCCCAGGTGCCACTGCCAGGCTGACTGGCAGTGCCCAGGGGCAGGTTGACAATGCCAGGGATCAGGCCCGGGGGGGCCTTACTGAGGAGGGGGGGAGTGACGGAGTGTTCCCAGGGGCCTCCCCAAGGTTGAGATGGGTGGGTGGGGTGAAGTGAGGGTGGGGGGAGATTGGGGCAGCCTTCCAAAATAGTGCCCCAATCTGTGAGGAGCTTTCCCTATGGGCGAGCAGGAAATCCCTCTAAGTGTGGCCTCGGCGGAGAAAAACTCCCCAAGGTCAAATAGCGAGGTGTTTCGCAGTGCAGCAGCCACCGAGAAACACCCCGCTAAACACGCCCGAAAGCGGACATATAAATCTTACGGGTGAATCGCATCTGTTGGCTTTCTTGATGCTGTCATTGAGTATGGTGCATCATTTTAGCAGAAAAGCATTAAAGGTGACACAAAAAATGCAACTTTACTGAAAAATGTTGAGGTGAATATTCGATGCAACTCAAGTTTTGCACAATTTAATTGTTACACTCAGTCTGAATTGTGTTATTTTATTTTGTAAATTTTTAAAGATTCTATTTTGCCTGCATATCTATAGAATATAAAATAGCTTCATGTTACAGCCTATAGGCTAAGGCTACCTATTAGATGTGACATCGCAGGTGCATTTTATTATTTTCCACATTGGAAAGTGTACAAAGTCTGTATTTTCTCACTGGTTTTTAAATGGGTTATACAGTATCTGAGGGACAGAGGACAACCTACTTTCACAAATATTGCTTTAGACTAGCAGCCATGAATTTGGGAATAATTCCCTTCAACTTTTTCCGTTCTTCCCTGTGGAGAATCACAAGGCCGCTCAGCAAAGATTGAAAACTTAATAATTGAAGGGTGTGGAACTTCTCAACAGACTTCACCACTGATTAATTGTTTTCTTGATTAAAATGCAACAAAATTGAGAGATAATTTCCGATGATAGGAGAATCTAGAACTAAGGGTCACGGTCTCAGGACAAGAGGTTGGCAATTTATGACTGGTGCAGGGAAAAATCCTTTCACTCTCGAGTTGTGTATTCTTTGGAATTCTCCACCTCAGAATGCTGTGCTTATTAAATTGTTGAATATATTCAATACTGAGATTGATAGACTTTTGAACAACCAAGGGATTTGGGGATAGGATGGGAAAGTGGAGTTGAAGTCGATCAGTTGTGATTTTATTGTGGGAGCAGGCTCAAATGGCTTAATGGCCTCTCCCATTCCTTCTGTAGAAAGGAGTTATTGTCAAATACAGACCATGTTTGCTATTTGTTTTCAACAGGCTAGCCTAGATCAAAAGCCGGTTAAAAATTGTTTTTCAGCACAGTTAATTTAAAATAACTACTTTTGTCTTCAGATAATAGTATCAAAATACAACAAGTGCAGTGAATCTTTGGTTCGGTATGAATTAAATTTCATTTAAATGGTTATAATTCCCTGAAATGTATTCCATTGAAACTGCAGGTGTCATAGGTCAGAGTGTGACCACCATGGTGGGAGGATCACCGACTGTGACCACTACAGGAACCCCATATGGTCAGCAGGTAAAACAAGCTATTTGATTGGGTACTTTCCAAACATAGATTTACCGATATTAAATATAATAGCCTTCAAATACTAGGCATGAGTAAATCAGTCCTGTTTATTTAAAAATGCACTACAGATTTTCATTTCATTTCATTTCACTTCGACCATTGAACGCTCAAAACGGTAATTTTAAGTATCTTACAGCTCAAAACGAAAAGTAAGGACGTCAAAGGTAGTAATCTCAGGATTGCTACCAGTGCCACGAGCTAGTCAGAGTAGGAATGTCATGATAGATATGATGAATGCGTGGCTCGAGAGATGGGGCAAGAAGGAGGGATTCAAATTCCTGGGGCATTGGAACCGGTTCTGGGGTAGGTGGGACCAGTACAAATCGGACGGTCTGCACCTGGGCAGGACTGGAACCGATGTCCTAGGGGGGTTGTTTGCTAGAACTGTTCGGGAGAGTTTAAACTAATGTGGCAGTGGGATGGGAACCGATGCAGGAAGTTGGAAGGTAGTAAAACAGGGACAGAAACAAAAGGCAGTAAGGGGGAAAGTGTAAGGCAGAGAAGCCATAGTCAAAAATCAAAAAGGGTGACAGTACAAGGTACAGTGACTGAGGGGAGCTCAGTGAATAAGACCAGTAATACTAAAAGGAATAAAACGGGAAGTAAAAGCATTAATGGTAAGCGACGCGGCAGGTTGTTACATGAAGATATGGGTTCAACGACAAGGAAAATTAGGAGAAAAGTTACGAGGAAATATAACTTAGGCGAGGTTACTGATCGAGGTGTGAAGATTCAGAACAGAGGTAAAAAAAGCCAACATAAGTGTACTTTACCTGAATGCTCGTAGTATTCGGAATAAGGTAAATGAGTTGATGGTGCAAATCATCGTGAATGACTATGATTTAGTGGCCATTACTGAAACATGGTTAAAAGATGGTCACGACTGGGAGTTAAATATCCACGGGTATCAAACTATTCGGAAGGACAGAGTGGATGATAAGGGAGGTTGTGTAGCTCTGTTATTTAAGGATGACATCCGAGCAATAGTAAGGGATGACATCGGTGCTATGGAGGATAAGGTTGAATCCATTTGGGTAGAAATCAGGAATAGTAAGGCGAAAAAGTCACTGATAGGAGTAGTCTATAGGCCACTAAATAGTAACATTATGGTGGGGCAGGCAATAAACAAAGAAATAACGGATGCATGTAGAAATGGTACAGCAGTTATCATGGGGGATTTTAATCTACATGTCGATTGGTTTAACCAGGTCGGTAAAGGCAGCCTTGAGGAGGAGTTTATAGAATGTATCCGCGATAGTTTCCTAGAACAGTATGTAATGGAACTTACGAGGGAACAAGCGGTCCTAGATCTGGCCCCATGTAATGAGACAGGATTGATTCAGGATCTCATAGTTAGGGATCCTCTCGGAAGGAGCGATCACAATATGGTGGAATTTAAAATACAGATGGAGGGTGAGAAGGTAAAATCAAACACTAGTGTTTTGTGCTTCAACAAAGGAGATTACAATGGGATGAGAGAAGAACTAGCTAAGGTAGACTGGGAGCAAAGATTTTATGGTGAAACAGTTGAGGAACAGTGGAGAACCTTCCAAGTGATTTTTCACAGTGCTTAGCAAAGGATTATACCAACAAAAAGGAAGGACGGTAGAAAGAGGGAAAATCGACCGTGGATATCTAAGGAAATAAGGGAGAGTACCGAATTGAAGGAAAAAGCATACAAAGTAGCAAAGATTAGTGGGAGACTAGAGGACTGGGAAATCTTTAGGGGGCAACAGAAAGCTACTAAAAAAGCTATAAAGAGATTATGAGAGTAAACTTGCTCAGAATATAAAAACAGATTGTAAAAGTTTCTACAAATATATAAAACAAAAAAAGAGTGGCTACGGTAAATATTGGTCCTTTAGAGGATGAGAAGGGAGATATAATAATGGGAGATGAGGAAACGGCTGAGGAACTGAACAGGTTTTTTGGGTCGGTCTTCACAGTGGAAGACACAAATAACATGCCAGTGACTGATGGAAATGAGGCTATGACAGGTGAGGACCTTGAGAGGATTGTTATCACTAAGGAGGTAGTGATGGGCAAGCTAATGGGGCTAAAGGTAGACAAGTCTCCTGGCCCTGATGGAATGCATCCCAGAGTGCTAAAAGAGATGGCTAGGGAAATTGCAAATGCACTAGTGATAATTTACCAAAATTCACTAGATTTTGGGGTGGTCCCGGCGGATTGGAAATTAGCAAACGTGACACCACTGTTTAAAAAAGGAGGTAGGCAGAAAGCGGGTAATTATAGGCCAGTGAGCTTAACTTCGGTAGTAGGGAAGATGCTGGAATCTATCATCAAGGAAGAAATAGCGAGGCATTTGGATGGAAATTGTCCCATTGGGCAGACGCAGCATGGGTTCATAAAGGGCAGGTCGTGCCTAACTAATTTAGTGGAATTTGTTGAGGACATTACCAGTGCGGTAGGTAACGGGGAGCCAATGGATGTGGTATATCTGGATTTCCAGAAAGCCTTGGACAAGGTGCCACACAAAAGGTTGCTACATAAGATAAAGATGCATGGCATTAAGGTGAAAGTAGTAGCATGGATAGAGGATTGGTTAATTAATAGAAAGCAAAAAGTGGGGATTAATGGGTGTTTCTCTGGTTGGCAATCTGTAGCTGGTGGTGTCCCTCAGGGATCCGTGTTGGGCCCACAATTGTTCACAATTTACAGAGATGATTTGGAATTGGGGACCAAGGGCAATGTGTCCAAGTTTGCAGATGACACTAAGATGAGTGTTAAAGCAAAAAGTGCAGAGGATACTGGAAGTCTGCAGAGGGATTTGGATAGGCTAAGTGAATGGGCTAGGGTCTGGCAGATGGAATACAATGTTGACAAATGTGAGGTTATCCATTTTGGTAGGAATAACAGCAAAAGGGATTATTATTTAAATGATAAAATATTAAAACATGTTGCTGCGCAGAGAGACATGAGCTGCAAAAAGTTGGTTTACAGGTGCTAGAGGTGATTAAGAAGGCAAATGGAATGTTGCCCTTCATTGCTAGAGGGATGGAGTTTAAGACTAGGGAGGTTATGCTGCAATTGTATAAGGTGTTAGTGAGGCCACACCTGGAGTATTGTGTTCAGTTTTGGTCTCCTTACTTGAGAAAGGACGTACTGGCACTGGAGGGTGTGCAGAGGAGATTTACTAGGTTAATCCCAGAGTTGAAGGGGTTGGATTACGAGGAGAGGTTGAGTAGACTGGGACTGTACTCGTTGGAATTTAGAAGGATGAGGGGATCTTATAGAAACATATAAAATTATGAAGGGAATAGATAGGATATATGCGGGCAGGTTGTTTCCACTGGCGGGTGAAAGCAGAACTAGGGGGCATAGCCTCAAAATACGGGGAAGTAGATTTAGGACTGAGTGTAGGAGGAACTTCTTCACCGAAAGGGTTGTGAATCTATGGAATTCCTTGCCCAGTGAAGCAGTAGAGGCTCCTTCATTAAATGTTTTTAAGATAAAGATAGATAGTTTTTTGAAGAATAAAGGGATTACGGGTTATGGTGTTCGGGCCGGAAAGTGGAGCTGAGTCCACAAAAGATCAGCCATGATCTCATTGAATGGTGGAGCAGGCTCGAGGGGCCAGATGGCCTACTCCTGCTCCTAGTTCTTATGTTCTTATGTTAATATCTTAATATTTACAACAATGACTGTTTTAGATTGGTATTCATCCTAATCTTGGACCTCAGGGTCAGCAGGCTCCACCTCCGTATCCTACACAACAAGTCGCCGCTCAACAGGTTATCCAGCAACAGCCATCAACACCGATGTTTGTAGCTCCTCCACCAAAGACTCAGCGGTTACTGCACTCAGAAGCTTACCTGAGATATATTGAGGGGCTCAGTGCCGACTCCACCACTGTCAGCAAGTGGGACCAGTCCCTTTCAGGTAAAATACAATGCAAGTAATTAATAAATGTATAATGGACATCAATAATTAGTAGCAGCTTTTACAAACAAAGTACAAGCTATGTTGCTTGAGATGTTTCAGCAGCTGACGTGAAATAATGATATGTGCTGGTCAGCAATGTATCTATTCTAAGTTTTTCTTAAAGTTTCATCATTTGCACAGTTTTAATTGGGAAAAACTGTAGCAAATGGATTTCCGTGTAGGTAAATGTGAAGTCATCTACCTATAGAGGATAGAACAGGAATACTTTCTAAATGGTGAAAACCTAGAAACATTGGAGGTTCAAAGTGACTTGGTTTAGATATGCACATCATTAAAATGTCATGAATAGGTAAATAGAGTAATTCAAAAGACTAATGGAATATTAGCCCTTTATATGTAGAGGAATAGAAGTCATGCTCTGCCGATCAAAGTCCTGGTTATACCACACCTGAAGTACTGCAAGCACTTCTAGGCACCACACCTTAGAAATGATATATTGGTCTTTGAGAGAGTGCTGCACAGAATGATGTCGGCACTTCACGTTTTAAATCACAAGGAGACACTACACAAACTATAAGACCAGAAGACATAGGAGCAGAATTAAGGCTACTCGGCCCATCGCGTCTGCTCCGCCATTCAATCATAGAATCATAGAATCATAGAAGTTTACAGCATGGAAACAGGCCCTTCGGCCCAACCAGTCCATGCCGCCCAGTTTTTTACCATTAAGCTAGTCCCAGTTGCCCGCACTTGGCCCATAACCCTCTATACCCATCTTACCCATGTAACCATCTAAATGCTTTTTGAAAGACACAATTGTACCCGCTTCTACTACTACCTCTGGCAGCCCATTCCAGACACTCACTACCCTCTGAGTGAAGAAATTGCCCCTCTGGGCCCTTCTGAATCTCTCCCCTCTCACCTTAAACCTATGCCCTCTAGTTTTAGACTCCCCTACCTTTGGGAAAAGATGTTGACTATCTACCTTATCTATGCCCCTCATTATTTTATAGACCTCTATAAGATCACCCCTAAGCCTCCTACGCTCCAGGGAAAAAAGTCCCAGTCTATCCAGCCTCTCCTTATAACTCAAACCATCAAGTCCCGGCAACATCCTAGTAAATCTTTTCTGCACTCTTTCTAGTTTAATAATATCCTTTCTATAATAGGGTGACCAGAACTGCACACAGTATTCCAAGTGTGGCCGTACCAATGTCTTGTACAACTTCAACAAGACGTCCCAACTCCTATATTCAATGTTCTGACCAATGAAACCAAGCATGCCGAATGCCTTCTTCACCACCCTGTCCACCTGCGACTCCACCTTCAAGGAGCTATGAACCTGTACTCCTAGATCTCTTTGTTCTATAACTCTCCCCAACGCCATACCATTAACTGAGTAGGTCCTGGCCTGATTCGATCTGCCAAAATGCATCACCTCACATTTATCTAAATTAAACTCCATCTGCCATTCGTCGGCCCATTGGCCTAATTGATCAAGATCCCGTTGCAATCCTAGATAACCTTCTTCACTATCCACTATGCCACCAATCTTGGTGTCATCTGCAAACTTACTAACCATGCCTCCTAAATTCTCATCCAAATCATTAATATAAATCACAAATAACAGTGGACCCAGCACCGATCCCTGAGGCACACCACTGGTCACAGGCCTCCAGTTTGAAAAACAACCCTCTACAACCACCCTCTGCCTTCTGTCGTCCAGCCAATTTTGAATCCAATTGGCAACCTCACCCTGGATCCCGTGAGCTTTAACCTTCTGCAACAACCTACCATGCGGTACCTTGTCAAAGGCTTTGCTAAAGTCCATGTAGACAACGTCTACTGCACTACCCTCATCTACCTTCTTGGTCACTCCCTCAAAAAACTCAATCAAATTTGTGAGACATGATTTTCCACGCACAAAGCCATGCTGACTGCCCCGAATCAGTCCTTGCCTCTCTAAATGCTTGTAGATCCTGTCTCTCAGAATACCTTCTAGCAACTTACCTACTACAGACGTTAGGCTCACCGGTCTGTAGTTCCCAGGCTTTTCCCTGCTGCCCTTCTTAAACAAGGGCACAACATTCGCCACTCTCCAATCTTCAGGCACCTCACCTGTGGCTGCCGATGATTCAAATATCTCGGTTAGGGGACCCGCAATTTCCTCCCTAGCCTCCCACAACATCCTGGGATACATTTCATCAGGTCCCGGGGATTTATCTACCTTGATGCGCTTTAAGACTTCCAGCACCTCCTCCTCTGTAATATGCACACTTCTCAAGACATCACTATTTATTTCCCTTAGTTTCCTGACATCCATGCCTTTCTCCACCGTGAATACCGATGAGAAATATTCATTCAGGATCTCACCCAACTCTTGTGGCTCTGCACATAAATGCCCTTGTTGATCCTTAAGAGGCCCTACTCTGTCCCTAGTTACTCTTTTCCCCTTTATGTATCTGTAGAATCTCTTTGGATTCTCCCTTGCATTATTTGCCAAAGCAATTTCATGTCCCCTTTTTGCCCTCCTGATTTCCCTCTTAACTCTATTTCGACAATCTCTATACTCTTCAAGGGATCTACTTGATCCCAGTTGCTTATGTACGTCATATGCCTCCTTCTTCTTTTTGACCAGAGTCTCAATATCTCGAGTCATCCAGGGTTCCCTACTTCTACCAGCCTTGCCCTTCACTCTAAAGGGAATGTGCTTACCCTGCACCCTGGTTAACACATTTTTAAAAGCCTCCCATTTACCAGCCGTCCCTTTGTCTGCCAATAGTCTCCCCCAATCTACCTCTGCAAGTTCCTGTCTGATACCATCAAAATTGGCCTTGCCCCAATTAAGAATTTTAACTCTTGGGCCAGACCTATCATTCTCCATAGCTATCTTAAAACTAATGGAATTATGGTCACTTGTCCCAAAGTGATCCCTCACTAGCACTTCTATCACTTGCCCTTCCTTATTTCCCAAGACGAGGTCAAGTTTTGCCCCCTCTCTAGTCGGTCCATCCACATACTGAATGAGAAATTCCTCCTGAATACACTCAACAAATTTCCCTCCATCCAAGCCCCTAATGCTATGGCTGTCCCAGTCAATGTTGGGAAAGTTAAAGTCCCCTACTACTACCACCCTATTATTCTTGCAGCTATCTGTAATCTCCTTACATATTTGCTCCTCAATTTCCCGCTGACTATTTGGGGGCCTGTAGTACAGTCCTACCAAGGTGATCTCTCCCTTCTTCTTTTTCAGTTCCACCCATATAGACTCAGTGGGCGAACCCTCGGATATATCCCCTCTAAGTACTGCCGTGATGTTTTCCCTAATCAAAAACGCCACTCCCCCTCCTCTCTTACCTCCTGTTCTATCCTTTCTATAGCATCTGTAGCCCGGAACATTGAGCTGCCAGTCCTGCCCCTCCCTTAGCCATGTTTCAGTCATAGCTATAATATCCCAGTCCCATGTGCCCGTCCATGCCCTGAGTTCATCCGCTTTGCCCGTCAGGCCCCTTGCATTGAAATAAATGCAGTTTAATGTAGACCTTCCTTGCTCTCTGCCCTGCTTTCTCTGGTCATGCTTTACACACTCTCCCTTCCTGCCTTTTGTTTCTGTCCCCACTGACTTCCTACATCGGTTCCCATCCCCCTGGCAAATTAGTGGCTGATATTTTTCTCATCCCCATTCTCCTGCCTTTTCCCCAGAATCTTTGAAGCCCTTATTAATCAAGAACCTATCTATCTCTGTCTTAAACACACTCAGTGGTTTGGCCTCCACAGCCTTCTGCGACAAAGAGTTCCACAGATTCACCACCCTCTGGCTGAAGAAATTCCTCCTCATCTCTGTTTTAAAGGATCGTCCCTTTAGTCTGAGATTGTGCAACTAGGGTTGCATTCCCTGGAAATTAGTAAATTGATCAGTGGATTGATCAAAGTTTTCAGGATATCAAGGAAAGCAGATAGCATATATAGAGAGAAACTATCTCCACTGGATATGGGGTCTTAGACCAGGGGAGCTATTTCAAAAATAGAGATAGACCTTTCAGTAGTGAAATTAGGAAACATTTCTACAGGCATGATGGTAGAAGTTTGGAATTCTCTTTTGTAAATTGATGGTAGATGACTTGTTAATTTTTTTTTTTTGATTTTAAATAAAAAAATTGATTATCAAACAATAAAATTACCCCCCCCCACCCCTAACCACAAACAAAACGGGAAAAAACTCCAAAGCTTATCATTAAAACTCCCCAAATGTAATGAGTTGCAGTTATCCCCACCACTCCACACCTGTTAGCTAGCAGGGCAGCCCACGCTCAGGGTAAAAACAGAACAAATAACCATAACATCATCCAGCACCTCACACTCGTCCATCTTTAATAGTCAAAGAAAGAACAATACCCATCCCATAAAGCCAACAAGAAAAAGGACAAATTCAAACTCCAAGCTAACCCAGAGAAAACTCCAGTAAATCTCAAAAATCACATGCATTCCCCCTCATACAGTGATCTCACAATAAGTACAATTAGCTCAACCCCAGTCCATGCTTATTCACCAACGCATCAAAATAATAGACTGGCGGTGAGTCACGCGAAGGCGTAATCACACCAAATCAAACCTTGCTTCTGTACAATGCAGCCTTGGCCTTGTTGAACTCCACGCACCACTTTGCCAATTCTGCTCCTACATCCTGGTAGAGTCTAATGGCATGGCCCTCCCATTTATAGTTCTGTTGGTCCTTTGCCCACTGCAGGGCTTATTCCTTCTCCTGGTAGCTATGGAAGGGCACAATGATCGCCTGTGGTGGTTCACCCAAACGAGGCTTTTGCCTGAGCGATTGGTGGGCCCGATCCAGCTTGGGAGAAAATGTTATTCCACCCTCCCCCACCATCTTCTCAAACATCTGTGATATGTATTCTGTAGGATTTCTGCACTCCAAACCCTCCAGCAGCCCAATGATTCTCAGGTTCAGCCCTCTAGTTCGATTCTATAGATTGTCCATCTTGGCCCCTGAGCGCCTTATTATCCCCGTGCCATCTCCACTTCCAGGGAGGCAATGTGGTCATTGTCTCGAGACTCGAGAGGGCCACTTCCATACCCTGTATCACTGTGCCTTGAGCCATTACCGTCTGATACATTGTTGCCAAGGCTGCAGGAATAGGGACCAGGGTCTCTTCCACTGTTCTGTCGTGGTCCTCAGAAACAGCCTGCTGCAACTTCCTAAGTCTACTGCCAAGATGCCTGTGAGCATGTCGGCCATCAGCGGCGTGGCCAAAGTTACAGTAAGAGCATTCGCCATCTTCTTGGCAGACGAGGCTCGAGAGGTTTCTGAGTCTGATGAAGATCCTTTGCCTGTCTGCTGCCTCGTCTTTTGGGCATTCCTTTTACGTGGGAATCCTATCCCATCGAACTAATAAAGTTCCAACCCAACTCACCCCCAAAAACCGGGCAAAAAGGGCCAAAATCAAGGTACTCTGGCGGGAGCCACTTCGTGTGCGACTGCTCTTTACATGCCACCAACGGAAGTCCCCGACCTGTTAATTTTAAAGCTGAGATTTATAGATTTTTGTCAATCAAAGCTATTAAGCAATTTGGGGAAAAGTGGGTATATGGGGTTAGGTCACCAATCAGCCATGACCTCACTGAATGGCGGCAAATCACGCTTTAGGGGCCGTCCTGTTGCTATGCTGGTGTGGAGAATAGCAAAAATGGTGTTACAATGTCCTGTCCCCGTCCCCCCGCAATGTTCCAGTTATATTATAAATTTAAAAATTATTTTAGGTTGCTAAAACAAATCCTTGAGAAATTGAGAGAAAAATGTGGTTTCACAGAACTTGCCCCATAATGGAGATTCACCAGGCTAATTCTTGGGAAGAGAGGGATGTCCAATCAAGAAAGACTAAATAGCTTGGGTCTGTATTCCTTGGAGTTTAGAAAAGTGAGAGGTTACCTTATTCAAATATATAAGATCCTGAGGGGCTTTGACAGGGTAGATGTTTTCGCTAGTGAGAGAGTCTCGAACAGGGGGACATAGCTACAAGATAAAGGGCTGGTCATTTAAAACTGAGGTGCGTAGAAATGTCTTCTCGCATAGGTTGGTGAATACCTGCAATTCTCTGCCCCGGAGGGTGTGGAGGCTGGATCATTAGAACTATTTAATGTGGAGGTGTATAAATATTTGAGGAATAGAGGGTTATGGGGGAAAGGCACAGAAAAGGGAGATGAGGCCGGCATAGATAAGTCATGATCGTATTGAATGGCAGGGCAGACTTGAGGGCCTGGTGGCCTACTCCTGCTATTTCTTGTGTTCTTATGTGTGTCTTCCTTCAAAAGTAGAAATTCTGGCAAACCCAACATGGCTGACAACTCTTTTTTTAAAATAAATTCAGAGTTCATTTTTTCCAATTAAGGGGCAATTTATCGAGGCCAATCCACCTACCCTGCAGATCTTTGAGTTGTGGGGACGAAACCCATGCAAACACGGGGAGAAGGTGCAAACTCCACACGGACAGTGACCCAGAGCCGGGATCGAACCTGGGACCTCAACGCCATGAGGCAGCACGGTAGCATTGTGGATAGCACAAATGCTTCACAGCTCCAGGGTCCCAGGTTCGATTCCGGCTTGGGTCACTGTCTGTGCGGAGTCTGCACATCCTCCCCATGTGTGCGTGGGTTTCCTCCGGGTGCTCCGGTTTCCTCCCACAGTCCAAAGATGTGCAGGTTAGGTGGATTGGCCATGCTAAATTGCCCATAGTGTCCAAAATTGCCCTTAGTGTTGGGTGGGGTTACTGAGTTATGGAGATAGGGTGGAGGTGTGGACCTTGGGTAGGGTGCTCCCGCCAAGAGCCGGTGCAGACTCGATGGGCCGAATGGCCTCCTTCTGCACTGTAAATTCTATGAGGCAGCAATGCTAACCACTACGCCACCGTGCTGCCCGGGCTGACAACTCTTGAGCTGATATCCAACAAACTAAAAAAAATTCCTACTCCACACTGCATTTTATAGATTGGATTTTTAAATGTCTTATTGTTCCCGCCTGAAGATATTTAATACATTTCAGAAGTTAGTCATTTTCAATTCCAGGATGACTTTGGCGGGGCCATGAAATACAAACAGGAAATACTCAGCAGGGCAGGCAGCAGCTGTGGAGAGATGGTGGCACAGGCAAGGAATGTAAATCGACTTCGGCAGGACCAGAGGATCCCAGCGGCGGTGGCAAGCCTGCCACAGGGAGGCTGGAGAATTCTGTCTCAATGTTTGGATCAATGCTAGCCCTTCCATCACATGTGAGAATTTCTATCCTTCCAGGCAAGGGTCATCATTGACCTAAAGCGTTAACTTTGTTTCTCTCCACCGATGCTGCGTGAGTAGCTGAGCATTTCCAGCATTTTCTGTTTTTATTTCAAATTTCCAATTTTATATGAAGGGGTCATATTATGACCTGGTTTTACAACCTTTATCCACATCTGCTCAAAGTGGTAGTAAAATGAACAAATACACATCTACATATATCACATTACCTTATGTTCCTTTACAGCAAGAAGGCAAGATGTTCATCTTACAAAAGACCAAGAGAGTCGGTTGCCGTCTCACTGGTTAAAGAGTAAAGGTGCTCATACAACCATGGTTGATGCACTGTGGCGATTACGTGACATCATGCTCCGGGACACTCTAAATATTCGGCATGCATACAGTCTGGAATAATGTCTGAATTCCTGCTACGTCACCACCATTTGTTATGATGCAAGAGTGATGTGAAAAGTGTGACTGTGTTTTAGTACCTATGGGGAAATGGTAGTACAATTTATTTTACTGCATTTCTTGTATGGTCAAATTGTATTTGTTTTTATAAAGACTTTTTAAAATAAGCTGTCACTGGACATTTCAATTTACTATTGTTAGACTCTGCTATGGTCTTATGGGAGACATTATTATATTTTTGCACTGATTCTATCCCCTGTATAGAATTCAGTTTAATTTTTTCACTGGTACTTGGGAAGATAAGTATGCTTGCTCAATACACTTGAGTTATAATGAGTCTAATTTGATCATTTTACATTAATAAAAAGTAAAGTATGTCCAAGCAGCACTTGTGTGTGGGTCTGATTTTTCTAACTGTAAAATACTTCTATCACATCTTATGATTTTATCCACATGGAACTGATCTAGCTTGGTCCTCAATTCAGGCGCTTCCCATGACTTTGTTAGCTGTTGAACAATATTGGAAGCCTATAGGATATTTGTGAACATTCAATTACATAATTGATACCAGTTAACCTATAACACACATATATAATTGTCAATGAAAAATGTAGCCAGGATTGTGTGATCATATGAATGAATTGTGTTCCAAGCTTTCTGTAATTCCTGCTAAAAAGAGTCACAGAAACACAATTAGTGTACAATAAAGCCAAAACTGCTCCCTAAATGCACACACCACAACAAAATGCATGTTGGACAAATTACTAACTGTAACACTCCATTGTAAAGTTAAAGTACAAGATAGATGTTTTGTACACAACTTAAATATGACGTAAATAACAAATGCAGCAGGTTCTCCTCTCCAAATATGTTTTTGCAGTCCTACTCAAAACCGATCGTAGAGCAACATATTTTAATTGATTTTTTTTGTCGTGAAGATATTTCTTTTACAGTCACTCAATTTTTATTCACTGGAGTTTAAGATGTCTTGACCAATTTGGTCAATGGGTTTCCTCCGGGTGCTCCGGTTTCCTCCCACAAGTCCCGAAAGACGTGCTGTTCGGTAATTTGGACATTCTGAATTCTCCCTCAGTGTACCCGATCAGGCCCCGGAATGTGGCAACTAGGGGCTTTTCACAGTAACTTCATTGCAGTGTTAATGTAAGCCTACTTGTGACAATAAAGATTATTAGCTGGCTAGTCCAGTATTTATTGCCCATCCCTAATTGCGCTCGAGAAGGTGGTGATGAGTTGCCTTATTTTCTTTTCTAAATTTAGAGTACCTAATTTTTTTTGCAATTAAGGGGCAATTTAGCGTGGCCAATTCACCTAACCAGCACATCTTTGGGTTGTGGGGATGAAACCCATGCAGACACGGGGAGAATGTGCAAACTCCACAGGGACAGTGACCCAGGGCCGGGATTCGAACCCGGGTTCTCAGCGCCGTAGTCCCAATGCTAACCAATGCGTCACATGCCAGCCTGTGAGCTTCCTTCTTGAACTGCCACAGCGCTGTTAGCAAGGGAGTTCCTGCATTTTGACCAAGCGACAATGAAGGGAGGGTGATCTATTTCCAAGTCAGGAAAGGGAGTGACTTGTAAGGTGTTGGGGAGAAAAGTACATTTATTCAACTTTCGTGTACTTCACTCTTCCACTCATGAGAAACCGATGAAGACTCGGAGTAAAAGAAACTAGTCCTTTATTACAAGCCAAAGCAAGGGCTATTGGCATTCCAAATTGTGACGCAAAGAGCACAAATTCACGGATAGTACAGACAGTCATACATCAAGATTCGATTACAAGAAATTAGCATATACCAATCATTTGTTACTATTTATATCCAGTCATGACTATCGATTAAGGTTACATCGTGCATAGTATTTGAGAATAATTAACCAATCACATTAAAGGTCTGCATGCTTAATTGAACTATCCAAGAACGGCAAAGGCACGACTAGGGGCTGGTTTAGCACAGGGCTAAATCGCTGGTTTTGAAAGCAGACCAAGGCAGGCCAGCAGCACAGTTCATTTCCCGTACCAGCCTCCCCGAACAGGCGCTGGAATGTGGTGACTAGGGGCTTTTCACAGTAACTTCATTAGAAGCCTACTTGTGACAATAAGCAATTATCATCATCATATTGTATTGGAATTAGTGATATCGGTGGTCCGATATCTGGGGTGCAGCTATCAAAGTATTGGCTTGCCAATCAAAGAGGCTACTTATTCCTCATTGAGTTTTTAAAAAAAATAAATGTAGAGTGCCCAATTCATTTTTTTTCCAATTAAGGGGCATTTAGCATGGCAATCCACCTACCCTGCACATTTTTGGGTTGTGGGGGCGAAACCGACGCAAACACGGGGAGAATGTGCAAACTCCACACAGGTAGTGACCAAGAGCCGGGATCGAACCTGGGACCTCGACTCCATGAGGCAGAAGGCTAACCACTGTGCTGCCCTGTCATTGAGCTTCTTGAGTGTGTTGGATCTGCACTCATCCAGGCATAGCAAGTATTCCATCACACCTTTTTTTTTTCTAAATTTAGAGTACCCAATCATTTTCTTTGCAATTAAGGGGCAATTTAGCGTGGCCAATTCACCTAACCAGCACATCTTTGGGTTGTGGGGATGGAACCCATGCAGACACTGGGAGAATGTGCAAACTCCACACTGACAGTGACCCAAGGCTGGGATTCGAACCCGCGTTCTCAGCGCCGTGGTCCCAATGCGCCACGTGCCAGCCTGTGAGCTTCCTTCTTGAACATCTACAGCGCTGTTAGCAAGGGAGTTCCTGCATTTTGACCCAGCGACAATGAAGGGAGGGTGATCTATTTCCAAGTCAGGAAAGGGAGTGACTTGTAAGGTGTTGGGGAGAAAAGTACAGTTATTCAACTTTCTTGTACTTCATTCTTCCACTCATGAGAAACCGATGAAGACTCAGAGTAAAAGAAACCAGTCCTTTATTACAAGCTATAGCAAGGGCTATTGGCATTCCAAATTGTGACACAGGGAGCACAAATTCAAGGATAGTACAGACAGTCATACATCAAGATTCGATTACAAGAAAGTAGCATGTACCAATCATTTGTTACTATTTATATCCAGTCATGACTATCGATTAAGGTTACATCGTGCATAGTACATGAGAATAATTAACCAATCACATTAAAGGTCTGCATGCTTAATTAAACTATCCAAGCACTACAAAGGCACGTATATTGTATTGGAATTAGGGATATCGGTGGTCCGATATCTGGGGTGCAGCTATCAAAGTATTGGTTTGCCAATCAAAGAGGCTACTTATTCCTCATTGAGCTTTTTAAAAAAATAAATGTAGAGTGCCTAATTAATTTTGTTTCCAATTAAGGGGCATTTAGCATGGCCAATCCACCTACCCTGCACATTTTTGGGTTGTGGGGGCGAAACCGACGCAAACACGGGAGAATGTGCAAACTCCACACTGACAGTGAACAAGAGCCGGGATCGACCCTGGGACCTCGACTCCATGAGGCAGAAGGCTAACCACTGTGCTGCCTTGTCATTGAGCTTCTTGAGTCTTGGATCTGCACTCATCCAGGCATAGCAAGTATTCCATCACACTCCTTTTTTTTTCTAAATTTAGAGTACCCAATTATTTTTTTCTTCAATGAATGGGCAATTTAGTGTGGCAAATCCACCTAACCTGCACATCTTTGGGTTGTGGGGGTGAAACCCATGCAGATATTGGGAGAATGTGCAAACTCCGCACAGACAGTAACCCAGGGCCAGGATTCAAACCCAGGTCCTCAGCGCCACAGTGTCTGTGCTAACCACTGAGCCACATGCCGCCCGTTTCCATCATACCCCTGACTTGTGCCTTGTGGATTGTGGACAGGCTTTGGGGAGTCAGGAGACGAGGCACTCGCCACAGGATTCCTAGCTTCAGAGCTGCTCTTGTAGCCACAGTACCACTCTAGTTCAGTTTCTTGTCAATAGTAACTCTCAGGATGTTGACAGTGGGGGATTTAGTGATGATAATGCCATTTAATAT
Source organism: Scyliorhinus torazame (assembly GCF_047496885.1). Taxonomy (NCBI): domain Eukaryota; kingdom Metazoa; phylum Chordata; class Chondrichthyes; order Carcharhiniformes; family Scyliorhinidae; genus Scyliorhinus; species Scyliorhinus torazame. The sequence goes on along the minus strand of NC_092719.1, from coordinate 194,294,282 downwards.
CATTTTTAATGACAACATTTGAGAACACCCATTATGACATTCTGTTCACTTATGACATGTTGAGCAAAAAAGGTTGTGGACCCATTAAACAACTGTTCTGTGAGAATGAAATGAATGCCTCCATCGTGTTTAAGTACATTGCTGTTATTGTTGGTCCAGATTTACTACCAATCTGCACTCGAAGGAACCAGCCTTGAGTGTATAGATGTGGATTAATTCCTGAAACTTGCATCTACATTCCCTTCCTATGAGTTGGGTTTTATCCTCCCTTACTGGTGAGTTTGAAAGTGGGCAGGGAGGGGGGGCACATAAAATCCAGCAAGTGGCTTTCTTGCCTACACCCTGCCTGTCACTAATGTGTCTGAAATTTTACTTAAGGGCCTCATGCCACCGCTGCTGGTATTTTATCCCCTGCAAGGGGAAGACCTGTGCTTGTAGGATGCCCAGCAAACTTAGCTGTGTGGCTGGTGTTGGGCAGGAAGGGAGCCTCGGGGTCCATCAGAGACAGTTACCCAAAGTAATTCTTCCCCTCTTTTTTTTTATCCCCCACCTTGGCTTCTTGAACCTGGTACCCCTGGACACTTGCCAGATCCCTGACCCAGACTTAATAATAATAACAATCTTTAAGTCACAAGTAGACTTACATTAACACTGCAATGAAATTACTGTGAAAAGCCCCTAGTCGCCACATACCAGCGCCTGTTCAGATACACAAAGGGAGAATTCAGAATGTGCAATTCAACTAACAGCATGTTTTTCGGGACTTGTGGGAGGAAACCGGAGCACCCGGTGGAAACCCACACAGACACTGGGAGATCATGCAGACTCCGCACAGACAGTGACCCAAGCTGGGAATCGAACCTGGGACCCTGGCTCTGTGAAACAACAGTGCTAATCACTTTGCTACCGTGCCACCCAATTGAGCTCTTCAGCGTGGTGGACTTCTGCTCCTTTATTTTTATCCCTCCACCTTGGCCTCTTGAACCCGGTCCCCCCGGCCACTTGTCAAGATCTCGGACCCCAGACTTACTTGAGCTCCTCAGCGTGGTGGACTTTCTGCCGTCCTAGCAGTGGTCACTGCACGTGCTGCTGGGACTACAGTACTGCCAGCCAGTTGGATTGGCCAGCAACACTCTATCTTGAGATCGGGGCAGAAGTCTCACTTTAAAGCGATTAATGTTGCTCCGAGTGTTAAATTGCAGAGGTCCGGATTATAGACAGGCTCCTCCACCCCTACCACTTTGTAGCCAGGATGGTGGTCCACAGCGCCTGTAAAATTCAATCCGATGCGTTTGAGTCAAAAAATGAAGCTTCTGTTACTTGCAAATAAATGGTTTCAAAGTTTGCAGATATGTCCTCAAGCGGGATAAGGACCTGCTGCAGTGTGGCTCTAATAGGCCGATTTCGCTCCTCAATGTGGGTGCCAAGCTGCTGGCAAAAATTTTGGCCACCAGGTTTGAGGATTGTGTCCCGGGAGTGATACATGAGGACCAGACAGGGTTTGTGAAGGGCAGGCAGTTGAACACGAACGTGCGGAGGATCCTGAATGTGATAACGATGCTCTCGGAGGGGGGGATGCAGAAGTGGATGCGGAGAAGGCCTTTGACCGGGCGGAGTGGGAGTACCTGTGGGAGGTGTTAGGCAGATCTGGGTTCGGGGAGGAGTTCATAGGGTGGGTTAAATTGCTGTACCAGGCCCCGGTGGCGAGTGTATCGACGAACTGACTGCGGTCAGGGTATTTTAGGTTGTACCGTGGAACGAGGCAGGGGTGCCCTTTGTCCCTCCTGCTCTTTGCCCTGGCGATTGAGCCGCTGAACATGGCATTGAGGGAGTCCAGAAACTGGAGGGGGTTGGTTCAGAGGGGAGGGGGGGCAGCGGAGGAGCACCGTGTCTCACTATGTGCGGATGACCTGTTGCTGTACATTGTGGATCCAGTGGAGGGGATGGGGGAAGTCATGCAGACCCTTAGGGAGTTTGGAGACTTCTCGGGATATAAGCTCAACATGGGGAAGAGCGAGCTCTTTGTGGTGCATGCGAGAGGCCAGGAAAAGAGGTTGGAGGAGCTACCACTCAAGATGGTGGAGAGGAGTTTTCGGTATTTGGCTATCCAGGTGGCTAAGAATTGGGGGGTCTTGCATAAGCTCAATCTGGCACGGCTGGTGGACCAGATGGAGGAGGACTTCAGGGGGTGGGACATGTTGCCACACTCCCTGGCGGGTAGGGCGCAGTCCATTAAGATGACGGTCCTCCCCAGGTTCCTGTTCGTCTTTCAGTGCCTGCCCATTCTCATCCCCAGGGCCTTCTTTTAAGCGGGTAAACAGGAGCATTGTGGGATTTGTGTGGGCAAATAAGACCCCGAGGGTTAAGAGGCTTAGAGTGCAGTCGGGGTTGGCCGGGGGGAGGGGGGGTCGCTGCCGAACCTGTGCAGCTATTACTGGGCAGTGAATGTGTCTATGATTCGGAAGTGGGTAATGGAGGGAGAGGGGGCAGCGTGGAAAAGGTTAGCGGCGGCGTCCTGTATAGGTACTAGCCTGGGGGCACGGGTGACGGCACCGTTGCCACTTCCGCCGACGCAGAATACCACCAGCCCGGTGGTGGCGGCGACATTGAGGATTTGGGGGCAGTGGAGACGGCGTAGAGGCCTCAGTCTGGGCTCTGATACGGGACAACCATAGGTTCGATGCAGGTAGGATAGATGGTGGGTTCCTAAGCTGGCACCGGTCGGGAATTAAAAGGATGGGGGATTAATTCATCGATGGGACTTTTGCCAGCCTGAGGGCGCTGGAGGAGAAATTTGGGTTACCTCCGGGAAATGCCTTTAGGTATATGCAGGTTCAGGCATTCGTGAGAAAGCAGGTAGGGGAATACTTGCTGCTGCCTGCCCGAAGGATACAGGACAGGCTGGTTTCGGGCGTGTGGGTCGGGGAGGGTAAGATATCGGAGATATACCAGGAGCTGCAGGAGGCGGAGGAAGCCTCGGTGGAGGAGCTGAAGGGCAAGTGGGAGGAGGAGCTGGATGAGGGCCTGTGGGCTGACGCCCTGGGCAGGGTCAATTCCTCCTCAGCTTGCGCCAGGCTCAGCCTGATCCAGTTTAAAGTGGTGCACAGGGCGCATATGACAGGAGCGAGGATGAGTACGTTTTTTGGGGTGGAGGACAGGTGTGTGAGGTGTTCAGGGAGCCCAGCAAACCACGCCCATATGTTTTGGGCATGCCCGGCGCTTACGGAATTTTGGAAGGGCTTCACAAAGGCTATGTCCAAGGTCTTGGATACTCGGGTAAAACCGAGCTGGGGGATAGCGATATTTGGGGTATCGGACGATCCGGGAGTGCAGGAGTCGAAAGAGGCCGCAGTTCTGGGAGAGGGGGAGGGGGGGGATGGGGGGGACAGGGGGGGGGGGGGGACAGGGGGGAGGGAGGGGAGAGAGGGAGGGGAGGGAGGGAGGAGGGAGGGGGAGGGGACGGGAGGGAGGAGGAGGGGGGGCTTTTTTCTTTTTTGTAAGGGGCATATGCCCCATTTTGCTTTGAGATGGGTGTTAAATTGTTAATCGTTTAGAGGGTTAAGTTGTTTTGTTTTTATCATAGAATTTACAGTGCAGAAGGAGGCCATTCGGCCCATCAAGTCTGCACCGGCTCTTGGAAAGAGCACCCTACCCAAGGTCAACACCTCCACCCTATCCCCATAACACAGTAACTCCACCCAACACTAAGGGCAATTTTGGACACCAAGGGCAATTTATCATGGCCAATCCACCTAACCTGCACATCTTTGGGCTGTGGGAGGAAACCGGAGCACCCGGAGGAAACCCACGCACACACGGGGAGGATGTGCAGACTCCGCACAGACAGTGACCCAAGCCAGAATCGAACCTGGGACCCTGGAGCTGTGAAGCAATTGTGCTATCCACAATGCTACCGTGCTGCCCATTTTGTTGGCATATTGCCCTGTTTTCTGTATTATTTTCCTTTTTGGAGTGTTTTGTAAAAATTATTGAAAAACCTTAAATAAAAACATTTTTTTTTAAAAAAGTGTTTGCAGATATAACATGTTTCATGGCAATGGTACAAAGTTCCAGTAGAAACAGTGTAGATTAGGTCAGGTATTCAATTTGGGCAAGGCCTCTTTTCTGTGTTGCTGCATGTAATGTTAAATGGCACACTAAGGTTTTTCAGTACGGCAAGGGAATGTAACAAGTTCTACCAGCTAGAAATTCAAAAGGTCAGGTGCGGCACAGTGGTTAGCAATGCTGCCTCACAGCGCCGAGGTCCCAGGTTCGTTCCCGGCTCTGGTTCACTGGCCGTGTGGAGTTTGCACATTCTCCCCGTGTTTGCGTAGGTTTCGCCCCCACAACCCAAAGATGGATTGGCCACGCTAAATTGCAGCTCAATTGGAAAAAATTAATTGGGTACTCTAAATTAAAACAAAAAGAAATTCAAACGGTCGTTGATCAGTTTTTTAAATTTTAGAAATTAGCCATGTAGCCATGATATATTGTTCAGAATTGAGGAAAATTAGGATTCAAAAATAAAATCCAACAGGGAGTTGATTAGAGGCAGGCATCTGGAGGAATTGTGAAATGTGAATTATCAGTGGAAAACAATACATTTGTAATTAGAGAAAACAATGGGGCTATAGAATTGGTAACTTCAAAGTGGAGAGATAAGGAAATGGACATGTACCTGCCAAAAGACAACTTCACGGGGTGAATAACATCAAAGGGAAGGAAACAGTGTAACTGTAGAAACCTAACTATGGAAAGACAGAAAGAGCCAGGTAACATCAGAATTGCAGCGAGTTGCAGCCATTTTCCGCCTTTGCTGAACCTGAAGAGTATTTCCCCTACATGGCCACCTTAACGTGCTTTTGGTAATTATTTGCTGAATTTAGCTCATAAAATTGGATATTGTTTGGGGAAAGGGGCATCTGAGTTCAGGTAAACTGGGGACCAAGGGATAGTTTCATGTAAAATTATGTGTGTATAATCATCAATCTACTTAAGTGTCATGGTATATTCTCGTCCTTCTTGTCTTGTTCACACAATGACCTGGGCTGTTCCTCACTGCATTGTAAACTCAATTTATACCAAAAAAGCCACATACACCACTATGAACTGGGGTTCCTAGTTACCAGTCTGGGTTTTGGGATACCCTTGCATTTAACATCAGTATCATTCGTAACAAAATTATGCAGTGTTAGCCTAACACTATTCCATGATCCTATGAAAAACCTAGGATAAAATAGGACTATTCAGTTCTGGTGTAGAAATGTGAGCATAGAGTAAACAAAACTGAGGGAAGGAAATGCTGTATTTGGAGGATCAGACAAGATATAAATCATGTTGCACTAAATAGTGGGTTTGTAATATATGTGCATGAACATTTCATTGCTAGAGGTGTTCAAATAAGTCCATTAATAGGAGGGAAGAATAATAAATGTGCATGTAAAGAAAATTGGAACTGAGAAGCCCAGTCAATTCATTTCTCCAGATCAGAATAAGGAAGCAGCACTGTTAAAATGATCAATACAATGAATCCGAGAATGGGCCTGAATATGATGGGAAGAAGCAGTGTTCTAAATGCCTTCTGAAATCTCCCAATTACATTCCCTGACTAGCCTTTCATTTCCTTTATACTTTTCCTCCTTTTAATGAATTTCTCTATTCTCCATCTCAGCAATGAGTGTTCAGTAAATATCTATTACAAGTCCACTGACTCCTTAGATAGCCAAAAAGTGAGTTAAATAGCTCCAAAGGAGAAGTGCATTGTAGTATATGTAGTAGGAAAATGGAGTGGAGGATATTTCTGAAACAAGTATTTATATAGTGCTTTTAACATAATGGTATGTCTTAACAGAAGTGTTATCAAACAAAAGTTGACACTGAACCATGTAAGAATATATTTTGCTAACATATATACGGGCGGCATGGTAGCACAGTGGTTAGCACTGTTGCTTCACAGCACCAGGGTTAGCACGGTAGCACAGCGGTTAGCACTGTTGCTTCACAGCGCCAGGGACACGGGTTCAATTCCCGGCTTGGGTCACTGTCTATGCGGAATGTGCATGTTCTCCACATGTCTGCGTGGGTTTCCTCCGGGTGCTCAGGTTTCCTCCCACAAGCCCCGAAGGAAGTGCTTGTTCGGTGAATTGAACATTCTGAATTCTCCCTCCGTGTACCCAAACAGGCAGCGGAGTGTGGCAACGAGGGGATTTTCACAGTAAATTCATTGCAGTATTAATGTAAGCCTACTTGTGACACAAATAAAGATTATTATTATTAGAGTAGGTGATCAAAATCTTGAGCTTTTAAGCAGCGGATTAGAGGAAAAGAGTTAGAGAGGCTGTAAGACCTCAGCCAGTAATGGAGTGATTAAAATTGGGTCTGCAGATTGGCCAGAATTGGAGGAGTGCAGTTATCGCGGAGGGTTGCAGGGCTGGAGGAGATTTATTTTTATTCATTTACGGGATGAAGGCGTCAATGGCTAGGTCAGCATCCATTGACCACCCCTAGTTGCCCTTCAGAAGGTGGTGGTGATGTAGGTCAACTGACTGCAGTCCCTGAGGTGAAGGTACACCCACAGTGCTGTTAGGGAGGGAATTCCAGGTTTTTGACCCAGTGACTGGAGAAATGGCAATATATTTCCCAGTCAGGATGGTGAGTGACTTGGAGGGGAACCTCCAGGTGGTGGTGTTCCCAAGTATCTGCTGCTCTTGTTCTTCTTGACAGGAATGGCTGTGGGTTTGGAAGGTGCTGTCTGAGGAACTTGGTGAGTTCCTGCAGTGCATCTTGTAGAAGGTACACACGGTTGCCATTGCGTTGGTGGATGAGGGATTGAATGTTTGTGGATAGAAAGTAATCAAGCAGGTTACTTCATCCTGGATGGTGTTGAGCTTCTCGAGTAATGTTGGATCTGCACTCATCCAGACAAAGGGAGAATATTCCATTACGTTCCTCACTTGTGCCTTGTAGATGGTGGACAGACTTTGGGGTATCAGGTGAGTTACTCTCCAAAGGATTCCTAGCCTTTGACATGCTCTGGTAGCCACAGTATTTATATAGTTTAGTTCAGTTTCTGGTCAATGGTGACCCTCCAGGATGTTGTTAGTGGGGGATTCAACAATTGTTATGGCATTGAATGTCATGGGGAAATGGTTAGATCCTCTCTTGTTGGAGATACTCATTGCCTCGCACTTATGCCCTACAAATCATTGAATCTACAGTGCAGAAGGAGGCCATTCGGCCCATCAAACCTGCACCAGCTCTTGGAAATGTGCCTTGCCACTTGTCAGCCCAAACCTGGATATTGTCCAGATCTTGCTGCATTTGGGCATGGACTGATTCAGTATCTGAGGAGTCACGAATGGTACTGAACATTGTGCAGTCATCAGTGAACATCCCCACTTCTGATGGAAGGAAGATCATTGATGAAGAGGCTGAAGACGGTTGGGCGCAGCACACTACCCTGGGCAACTCCTGCAATGATGTCCTGGAGGTGAGATGATTGACCTTTAACCACACAACCATCTTCCTTTATACAACAAACAGAAGCTTTTTTCTTTGATTCACATTGACTTCAGTTTTGCTAGAGTTCCTGATTTGTGTGGGAAGGTAAGTGCTATAAAAGCTTACCTCCGGGATTCTGAGGCCTTCACTTCAGGAGCTGTGAGCGGGAGAAAGTCAGTGCATTGTGGGAAGGCAAGTGCTACTCTTGATTCACTGAAACCAGCAGAGTTCCGACTGGGGCAAATAAAACTAAAACGTGACATCACAGGAGGGCTGTGATTTGACTGGCTAATAGGGACACTATGTTAAATTTGAAAATCCATTTTAAATTACAGGTTATAAATTGCTTTCAGACTGAGGTAATGAGAAATATTTAATATTTTTAAGTTTAAATTTAAAAAAATTAAAGAAACCAAATTTAAAAACTAATTAAATAAAATAAGGATGGGGGCCAGGTGATGTGTCATTTCTGCATGATGTAGGAACTGGTGGACCCCCTTGTGGTTCCTAGTGACCACGTCTGTAGTAACTGTTGGTTGCTCAAGGAACTCCGGCACAGAGTTGATGAGCTGGATTCTGAGCTTCGGACGCTGAGACACATCAAGGAGGGGGAGAGGTACCTGGACACTGTGTTCCAGGAGACAGTCACACTCCTTAGATTAAATACCTTGAATTCGGCCAGTGCTCAGAGACAGGAGGGTGTGGCTGCAAGTGAGGCAGGTAGAGGGATCCAGGAGCTAGGGTTGCAGGAGCCTCAGCCCTTGAGCTTGTCCAACAGGTTCAAGATTCTTGCTCCCTGTGTGGATGGGAACAGGGACTGCAGGGAGGATGAGCAAACTGACCACAGCACCATGGTACAGGGAACTATTCAAGTGGGGGGGAGAGAAAAGAAATGTAGTTGTAATTGGGCATATTATAGTTAGGGGCATTGGCACTTGTCTCTGTGACCAGGATTGAGAATCCCGAAGGTTGTATAGTCTGCCTGGTGCTGGGGTTCGGGATATCTCATCTGGGCTGCAGAGGAACTTGGGAGTGGGAGTGTAAAGATCCAATTGTCGAGGTCCACGTAGTACCAATGAAATAGGTAGAACACGGACAGAAGTTCTGCTAAGGGAGTATGAACAGCTAGGAGCTAAATTAAAACACAGAACAAAAAGGTAATAATCTCTGCATTACTACCTAAGCCATGAGCTAATTGGCATAGGGCCAATATGATTAAGGAGATAAATGCGTGGCTCAAAGATTGGTGTGGGAGAAATAGGTTTGAATTGATGGGACATTGGCACCAGTACTGTGGAAGAAGGGAACTTTTCCGATGGGACGGTCTGCATCTGAATCATGCTGGGACCAGAGTCCTGGTGAATCGTATAACTAGGGCTGTAGATAGGGATTTAACCTAACTAGTGGGGAGGAGGTTCAGTTGTATGGAGAATTAGAAAATCAAAGTTAAAGGAGAAGGTAGAGGTGCAGGTTAATGATGAGGACTTGAAACTAGTTAAAGGAGCCGAGGGCTCAGGAGAGGTTAGTAAAATTTCCAGACCACATAATAGAACAGTGAGTATAGAAGGTGGCAGGAATCTGAACCTCAGGCAGAGGAAAAAAGGTGGCAATTATGAGCAGGGAGGTGATCAATGCAAGACTGAGGGTGTTGTACCTAAATGCATGCAGTATATGGAACAAGCGAAATGTGTTTGTTGCACACAGATAAATTGGCTGATACGATGTTGTGGGCATGCAAGAGGATCAGGGCTGGGATCTAAATATCCAAGGGTATATATCCTATAAAGGGATCAGGGTTGCATTGTTAGTAAGGAATGAAGTTAAATCGATAGCAAAATACGATATAGGATAAGCAGGCATAGAATCTGTGTGGGTAGAGTTGAGGAATCACAAAGGTAAAAAGACCCTGATGAGATTTATATTCAAGCCCCCTAGCAGTAGTCAGGATGTGGGGCAGAAAATAAATCAGGAGATAGAAAAGGCATATAAAAAAGGTAATATTACAATAATCATGGAGGACTTCAATATGCAGGTGAACTTGGAAAATCGGGTTGGTAGTGGCTCCCAAGAAAAGGAACTTGTGGAATTCTAAGAGATGTTTGTTTGGAGCAGCTTGTGACAGAGCCTACTAGGGAACAGGCAATTCTGGATTTGGTGATGTGTAATGAGGCAGACTTGATTAGGGAACTTAAGGTGAAGGAACCCTTAGGTGTCAGTGACCACAATATGATGGAATTTACCCTGCAGTTTTAGAGGAAGAAGCTGGAATCAGATATAACGGTATTACAATTAAATAAAGGTACTTCAAAGACATGAGGGAGGAGCTGGCCAGAGTTGATGGGAAGGGGAGCTCAGCAGGGAAGACAGTGGAACATCAATGGCAGGGGTTTTTGGGGATTATTCGGGAGTGTCATATGAGAGTACCGTTAAGAAATGGATGTCTAAACAATGTACATTTAAGAAATGGAGCTGATCATATTACTGAAGTGATGTCAGAGGGTGGGGGGAGCTGAGCTCACTTTGGCTTTTCTGAGTTTCAGTTTGAGAAGGCAGCTGGGAGTGTCTGTGTGTTTTGCTGAGAGCTGCAGGAAGAAACACAGAGCTGGTCTGTTGATATCTGCAATCCAAAGAGTATAAATATATTGAATGTAACCTAATGTGTTATTATTTTTGAAGGTTTGAAGTCTTTTGGATGTTAAAGGAACAGTTTGAAGGATTATTTAGTGTTGTAGTCTTTTGGGGTTATCTTTGAAGTAATGGGTGTTAAGATATTCAATGTTTGTTTTTAAAAGGTTAACTTGAGTTCATAGAATAAACATTGTTTTGTTTTAAAAACCATTTGTCCATAATTGCTGTATCACACCTGGAGAGTACGCCGTGTGCTTCCCACACCACAATCTATTAAATGTTGTGGGTCGGTTGAACTCCATGAAACACTTTGGGGTTCTGTAAACCCGGACCCATAACAGGAGGCACAACAGAAATTCATCCCAAGGAGAAGGAAACATGCTAAGGGGAGGACGAAGCATCCATGGCTGATAAGGGAAGTCAAGGATAGCATACAAACAAAAGAAAAAGCATGCAAAGTGGCGAGAATTCGTGGGAAGCCAGAGGATTGGAAAGCCTTTAAAAGTAAGCAGAGGACAACTAAAAAAGCAATAAGGGGGGAAAAGATGAAATATGAGTGTAAGTTAGCTAGTAATGTAAAAGAAGATAGAAAGAGGTTTTTTTCAATATATAAAAGGTAAGAGAGGCAAGAATAGACATTGGACCACTGGAAAATGAGGCTTGAGCAGTAGTAATAGGAAACAAAAATACCAGAGGAACTGAATAGTTACTTCATGGTGGAAGACACCAGTGGGATACCAGAACTCCAGGAGAATCAGGGGGCAGAGGTGCGTGTAATGGCCATTACGAAGGAGAAGGTTCTGGGGAAACTGAAAGGTCTGAAGGTCGATAGATCACCTGGACCGGATGGACTACACCCCAGGGTTCTAAATGAGATAGCTGAGGAGATTGTGGAGGCATTGGTGGTGATCTTTCAGGAATCACTGGAGGCAGGGAGGGTCCCAGAGGACTGTACAATGGTTAATGGAACACCCTTGTTTAAGAAGGGAGGGAGGCAGAAGACGGTTAGCTTGACTTCGGTTATTAGTAAGATTTTAGAGTCCATTATTAAAGAATAGATTGCGGAATACATTAAAGTGCATGATAAAATAGGATTGAGTCAGCACAGCTTCCTCAAAGGGAGGTCATGTCTGACAAATCTGTTCTTTGGGGAAGTAACAAGGAAGTTAGACAAAGAAGAACCCATGGACATTATATAGTTAGATTTCCAGACGGTCTTTGACAAGGTGCCGCATAGAAGACTATTAAATAAGTTAAGAGCCCATGGTGTTAAGGGTAAGATCCTGGCATGGATAGAGGATTGGCTGTATGGCAGAAGGCAGAGAGTGGGGATAAATGGGTCTTTTTCAGGATGACAGCCGGTGACTAGCAGTGTGCCTCAGGGGTCGGTGCTGGGACCACAACCTTTCAAAATATAGATTAACAATCTGAAAGAAGGAACTGAAGGCACTGCTGCTATGTTTGCAGCTGATACAAAGATATGCAGAGGGACAAGTATTATTGAGGAAGCAGGGGGGCCGCAGAAGGACTTGGACAGGCTAGGAGCGTGAGCAAAGAAGTGGCAGATGGAATACAATGTGGAAAAGTGTGAGGTTATGCACTTTGGGTCCAGAGGAGGTTCACAAGAATGGTCCCTGGATGAAGAGCTTGTCATATGAGGAGCAGTTGAGGACTCTGTGCGTGTAATCATTGGGGCTTAGAAGGATGAGGAGGGAATCTCATTGAAACTTACAGGATACTGTGAGGCCTGGATAGAGTGGACGTGTAGAGGATGTTTCCACTGATAGGAAAAACTAGAACCAGAGGGCACAACCTCAGATTTAAGGGACAATCCTTTAAAACAGAGATGAGGAGGAATTTCTTCAGCCAGAAGGTGGTGAATCTGTGGAACTCTGCTGCAGAAGGTTGAAGAGGTCAAATCACTGTGTCGTTAAAACAGAGATAGATAGGCTCTTGATTAATAAGTGGATCAGGGTTTATGGGGAGATGGCAGGAGAATGGGGATGAGAAAAATATCAGCCATGATTGAATGGTGGAGCAGACTCGACGGGCCGAGTGGCCTAATTCTGCTCCTATGTCTTATGGTCTTATGCCACACTCTCACTTCACCTCTGATGTTCAGCTCTTTTGTCCATGTTTGAGCCAAGGCTGTAATGTGGTCAGGAGCAGAGTGACCCTGGCAGAACCCAAACTAAGCATCAATGAGCAGGTTATTTCTAAGTAAGTGACGCTTGAAATGAAATGAAATGAAAATCGCTTATTGTCACAACTGTGGTGATATGCATCACTGTAAATACACAAGGGGTTAATGCAGATACACTAGGACTAGGTACACACTAGAGGGAACACCAGAGACATCAAGACACACAGACATTCAACCAATAGGTCAGTAAGATAGGACACGACCAATGGGCAGTCGAGACACACCCAGAGGTGACACTACCATAAGGGGGCTACCCATATAAAAGGACAGGGCACACATGCTCTTTCTCTTTCCAAAGGCGACACTCAGAGAGACAGGGGCAGATGAGGAAGCATCACACCCACCGCATGGATTAGAGCAGACTGGTTAGTGAGATTGAGTTACTATAGCAAGATCAGCAGGAGAGCTGAACTCAATAGAAGAATCGTTAACTGTTCAATAAAAGTATTAAACCTATCTCCAAGTCTGAACCTTCGTTTGTCAGAGTATACATCAAGGAAGCAGCTTATGCTACATGAAGAAGCATAACACAACATGGTACCAGTTAGTGACCTGTTGAATCCCTATAGTTCAATTCAACAAATCCGTGACTACCAGCAACAGCACCCAGACAAGATGTTCGAGATTCTGGTTCCACAGCAGCTCAGGTACCACGGCAGTCTCAGTGCAAACTGGCGTGCGTTCAGGCAGAGATTCGAGATCTACCTGATAGCGTCCGACCTAGATGGCATGGCGGATGCAGAGAAAATAAAGCTGCTACTCACCATCGCAGGTGCAAGAGCAGCAGAAATCTTCAAGATCTTCAAGTACTCCAAAGGGCAAGACAAGAGAAACTTCCAGGCAGTCCTGGACAAATTTCAAGAATACTGCGAGGAACACAAGAGAGAGAACGGTAAAAGAGGCTGGGTTGATGTGGACTGCACTTGATGCAGTGTAGCGAGAGACAGACCTCCAACACTTGATAAGATGCAACATGATTTTATTTAACATCTAAACTATTTTTTTTTTTTTTATTCAAAAAAATATAATTTATTCATTAAATTTATCATAAACATTACAGAACATTTTGAATTGTCTTGACTGTACATTTCCATCAGAGTTACACATTGCCTTGACTTTCTTCCATTCAATTTTGATAATATTATACACATATCACTCTTTACGTTACAATTCCTTCTTAAATATTTACACTGTCATGTTTCTTTTATACATTGGAGTGTTGGTGGCCCAGACCGAGGGGGGTTTACACTGTTACCCGCCCCTCGGTGTACATTTGCTGGAAAACCTTACACCGTGGTCTTTCCCCATTGCGCCTTGGCGGCAGCTGCCCCAAGCTTGAGTGCGTCCCTCAGCACGTAGTCCTGGATCTTGGAATGTGCCAGTCTGCAACACTCGGTCGAGGACAATTCTTTGCACTGGAAGATCAGCAAGTTTCAGGCAGACCAAAGAGCGTCTTTCACCGAGTTGATGACCTTCCTGCAGCAGTTGATGTTTGTCTCGGTGTGTGTCCCTGGAAACAGTCCGTAGAGCACTGAGTCCTGTGTCACAGAGCTGCTTGGGATAAACCTTGACAAATACCACTGCATCTCTCTCCAGACCTTCTTTGCAAAGGCACATTCCACAAGGAGGTGTGTGACCATCTCATTTCCCCCACAGCCACTCCGAGGGCAACGTGCATTGGCGCAGAGCCTTCGGGTGTGCATGAAGAATCTGACAGGGAGGGCCCTTCTCACCACCAGCCAAGCTAGGTCTTGGTGCTTGTTTGAAAGTTCTGGTGATGAGGCGTTCTGCCAGATGACTCTGACAGTCTGCTCAGGGAACCATCCAACGTCCTCCACTGTCTCCTTTTCCCTGAGGGCCTCGAGGACATTACATGCTGACCACTGCTTCATTGCCTTGTAATCAAAGGTGTTTTTCTTCAAAACATTTTCCACGAAGGACAGGTGGTACGGAACGGTCCAAGTACTTGGAGCGTTCCATGGCAATGAGGCCAGGCACATCCTTCGTAACACCGGGGATAGGTAGCACGTCAGTATGTAGTGACACTTGGTGTTTGCATACTGGGGGTCCACGCACAGCTTGATGCAGCTGCACACAAAGGTGGCCAACAGGATGAGGGAGGCGTTGGGTACGTTCCGCCCTCCTTTCTCCAGAGGTTTGTACATGGTGTCCCTTCGGACACGGTCCATCTTGGATCTCCAGATAAATTTGAAGATGGCCCGGGTGACTGCTGTGGCGTAGGGTCGGGTTATGAGCCAGACCTGCGCTACGTACAGTAACACCGAGAGTACCTCACACCTGATGACCAAAGTTTTGCCCGCAATGGAGAGGGAGCGTTGCTCCCACCAGCCCAGTTTCTGTCTCACCTTGGCTATGCGCTCCTCCCAGTTTTTGGTGCACGCCCCAGCAGCTCCGAACTATATCCCAGCACCTTCAGGTAATCTGACCTGACAGTGAAGGGGACAAAGGACCGGTCGGCCCAGTTCCCAAAGAACATGGCCTCGCTCTTGCCACGGCTTACCTTGGCTCCCGAGGCCAGTTCAAACTGGTCGCAGGCATTCAAGTGCCTGCGTACAGACGCAGGATCCGAGCAGAAGACGGCAATGTCGTCCATGTACAGGGAGGCCTTGACTTGCATGCCTCCACTGCCTGGGATCGTCACTCCTCTTATACCCGGATGCTTCCTGATGGACTCGGCAAAAGGTTCTATGCAGCACACAAAAAGGGCAGAGGAGAGAGGGCAGCCCTGCCTGACTCCAGATTTGATCTGGAACTTTTCTGATTTGTTGAGAAAAATGCAAAGGTGACATTTGAAACATGAAGGCCTGATGGAAAAAACCCCAAGAAACATGAGAAAAAGCAAAGTAACAGAAAAGATCCCATAAAAGTAAATGTAATGAAATGCTAAAATGAAATAGCAGAAGACGCTCGAAGAGTTAACTGCAGACAAAGGTTCTTTAGAAAGCAGACAGCCATTATCACACAGGCCTTGAGATAAGGAAGCAGTTCGTGCTGCAACTTAATATCTTTAGTTCAAGAAATTCTTGTGAAAAATTAAGTTTTAAGTTAAATAAAAAGAATGAGTTTTATACCCTTTAATAGAAGTTAATTAGTTTAGCAAGCAGTTGATTGGAATTATCAGAATCTTAATTTTGAATAATTTGAAACATTTAAGAATACAAGAAAATACAATATTTCCAAAAGATAAGGGAATGAAAGACTGGAATGCCCCAGTATAATTAACAAGGAAACCTCCCTTCCAGTAAGCTGGCAGACCAAGGTCAGGTTTACACGAAGGCCCTCTCATGATATTATGAGGTCTTGATGTGGAATCACATGGACAGGAAAAGTATTGCGATCAGGAGCAGAAGAAAAAACTTTAGAATAATGTCATGTAATCAGCAAAGCTGTTTTAAAGGGGATATATATCCTAGATCGCCCCCAGCCAGGCACTCACTCTCAGCCTGCAGGGTGATTTCGGGTCTGATCAACTGACCAGGAGAATCCAGAAGCAAGATCCTTTTATTTTTCTGTAAAGACAGTGATTTTATCTTTTAAAAGAAAAAAAAAATAGCTTAAAGTTTTGTAGCGCACAATGACTTACGAGAGAGACGAGTAGAGATGAAGTCGATGAGGCTTTATTAAGCGAGACTTGTCCCCAGCAGTTCAGCAACAGAATGGAGCGGCGGGGAGAAGTTCGGGTTCTTATACTCCGCCTTCAGGGCATGCGTTCGGGGTCGGGGCCTATTATCCCATTGCGCACTACGTATCCCAGGATGGCCAGCCGGTTTGTGCTAAAAACGCACTTTTCCTCGTTGTATGTGAGGTTCAAGGCGTTAGCGGTCTGGAGGAATTTTTGGAGGTTGGCGTCGTGGTCCTGCTGATCATGGCCGCAGATGGTTACGTTGTCGAGATACGGGAACGTGTCCTGCAACCCGTGCTGGTCAACCATTCGGTCCATCTCCCGTTGGAAGACCGAGACCCCGTTCTTGACACCAAATGGGACCCTTAGGAAGTGGTATAGACGCCCGTCTGCCTCGAAGGCTGTGTACTTGCGGTCACCTGGGCGGATGGGGAGCTGGTGGTAGGCGGACTTGAGGTCCACGGTGGAGAAAACCTTATACTGGGCAATCCAATTTACCATGTTGGATATGCGGGGGAGAGGGTACGCATCTAGCTGTGTGTACCTGTTGATGGTCTGGCTATAGTCTATGACCATCCTTTGCTTTTCCCCGGTCTTTACTACTACCACCTGGGCTCTCCAGGGACTATTGCTGGCCTGGATTATGCCTTCCTTCAGCAACCGCTGGACTTCAGAGCGAATAAATATCCGGTCCTGGGCGCGGTACCGTCTGCTCCTAGTGGCGACGGGTTTGCAATCCGGGGTGAGGTTTGCAAACAAGGACGGCGGTTCAACCTTGAGAGTTGCGAGGCCGCAGATAGTGAGTGGGGCTATTGGGCCGCTGAATTGAAATGTTAGGCTCTGCAGGTTACACTGGAAATCTAATCCCAGTAATGTGGGCGCGCAGAGTTGGGGAAGGACGTAGAGCCTGTAGTTTTTAAACTCCCTCCCTTGCACCATTAGGTTCGCGATGCAGAACCCTTTGATCTCTACGGAGTGGGATCCTGCAGCTAGGGAAATCTTTTGCGTACTTGGATGGATGGTCAGAAAACAGCATCTTACCGTGTCGGGGTGAATGAAACTTTCGGTGCTCCCGGAGTCGATCAGGCATGAGGTCTCGTGTCCGTTGATCAGCACCGTTGTTGTCGTCGTCTGGAGCGTCCGGGGCCATGATTGGTCCAGCGTCACCGAAGCCAGTCGTGGTCGTAGTGTCTCGGCGTCTTCTTCGGACCCCGTGGAGCCGTCGATGCTGGGGTCCTTTGTTGTCATCCAAGATGGCGGCGTCCATGAATCGCACGCGGCCGGGGGTGGACAAAATGGCCGCCCACATGGATCGCACGTGGTCGGGGTTGGACAAAATGGCCACCCCCATGAATCGCACATGGCTGGGGAGTCACAAGATGGCGGCGCCCATCCTCCCCTCGTGGTGGCTGGGACCCAAAATGGCGGCGCCCGCGGGTCGCACATGGGGCGCTGGGGGGGTTGGGGAGCGTTTGGGATGCGCTGGGCTCGTTCTTCTCCGGGGATTGCGGCGACCCCCCGGGACCGGCACACAGCCGCGTAATGGCCCTTCTTGCCGCAGCTTTTGCAAATAGCTGCGCGGGCCGGGGGGGGGGGGGGGATAGAGTTGCTGCTGCATTGGCCGGGGGGGAAGAGGTGGTCGGGGCGGGGGTTCCCCGACTGGGGGACTGGAGGGTGCGGGAGGCGCGGGCACGGGACTGGCCTAAAATAGGAGATGGCTAGTCGGCAAGAGGGTGGGTGGGAAGCCCCCCAAGGTGGGTGGGAAGCCCCCCAATCCGGCTGATAACGTGGAATGTGAGGGGCCTAAATGGGCCGGTTAAGAGGGCCCGAGTGTTCGCGCACTTAAAGGGACTGAAGGCAGACGTGGTCATGCTACAGGACACACATCTGAAGGTGGCAGACCAGGTCAGGTTAAGAAAGGGATGGGTCGGGCAGGTATTCCATTTGGGGCTGGATGCAAAGAATAGAGGGGTGGCAATACTGGTGGGGAAGCGGGTGTCGTTTGAGGCCAAGAACATAGTAGCGGACAATGGAGGTCGATACGTGATGGTGAGCAGCAGGTTGCAGGGGACGTGGGTGGTATTGGTAAATGTATACGCCCCGAACTGGGACGATGCCGGATTCATGAAGCGTATGTTGGGGCGCATTCCGGACCTGGAGGTAGGAAGCTTGATAATGGGTGGGGATTTCAACACGGTGTTGGACCCAGCACTGGATCGCTCCAGATCTAGGACTGGAAAGAGGCCAGCTGCGGCCAAGGTGCTTAGGGGGTTTATGGACCAGATGGGCGGAGTGGATCCATGGAGATTTGCCAGGCCTCTGGCCAGAGAATTTTCTTTTTTCTCCCACGTACACAAAGCCTACTCCCGGATAGATTTTTTTGTTCTGGGCAGGGCGCTGATCCCGAAAGTGGAGGGAACGGAGTATTCGGCCATAGCCATTTCAGACCACGCCCCGCACTGGGTGGAACTGGAGTTGGGAGAGGAGAGGGACCAACGCCCGTTGTGGCGGTTGGATGTGGGACTGCTGGCAGATGAGGTGGTGTGCGGGAGGTTGCGGGGGTGCATTGAAAGGTATTTGGAGGCCAACGACAACTCGGAGGTGCAGTATGAGAGGCGCTGAAGGTGGTGGTCAGGGGAGAGTTAATCTCCATCAGGGCTCATAGGGAGAAGAGAGAGGGCAGGGAAAGGGAGAGGTTAGTGGGGGAGATTTTAAGAATGGACAGGAGATATGCAGAGGTCCCTGAAGAGGGACTACTCAGGGAGAGGCGAAGTCTCCAGACGGAGTTCGACCTGTTGACCACAGGGAAGGCAGAGGCACAGTGGAGGAAAGCACAGGGGGCGACGCATGAGTATGGGGAGAAGACGAGCCGGATGCTGGCACATCAGCTCCGCAAGAGGATGGCAGCGAGGGAGATAGGTGGAGTCAAGGATGGAAGGGGAACAACGGTGCGGAGTGCGGTGAAAGTAAATGAGGCATTCAAGGCCTTCTATGAGGAGCTGTACAGATCCCAGCCCCCAGCGGGGGAAGAGGGGATGCGACGATTCTTGGACCAACTGAGGCTCCCAAGGGTGGAGGAGCAGGAGGTGGCTGGTTTGGGGGTGCCAATTGGGTTGGAGGAGCTGATTAAAGGACTGGGGAGCATGCAGGCAGGGAAGGCCACAGGATCGGATGGGTTCCCGGTTGAGTTCTATCGGAAGTACGTAGACCTGTTAGCCCCGTTGCTGGTGAGGACTTTAAATGAGGCAAGGGAGGGGGGACCCTGCCTCCGACAATGTCTGAGGCGATGATCTCTTTGATCCTGAAGCGGGATAAGGACCCACTGCAATGTGGGTCGTACAGGCCGATCTCGCTCCTCAACGTGGATGCTAAGTTGCTGGCAAAAGTGCTGGCTCCGAGGATCGAGGACTGTGTCCCGGGGTGATTCACGAGGACCAGGCGGGATTTGTAAAGGGCAGGCAGCTAAACACTATTGTGTGGAGGCTCCTAAACGTGATAATGATGCCATCGGTGGAGGGAGAGGCGGAGATAATGGCAGCCATGGACGCGGAGAAGGCCTTTGACCAAGTAGAGTGGGAGTGTCTCTGGGAAGTGTTGCGGAGGTTTGTGTTCGGGGGAGGGTTTATTAGCTGGGTTAGTCTCCTATATCGAGCCCCGATGGCGAGTGCGGTTACGAATCGCCGGAGGTCGGAGTATTTTTGGCTGTATCGAGGGACGAGGCAGGGGTGCCCCCTGTCCCCCCTGTTGTTTGCATTAGCAATTGAACCTTTGGCCATGGCATTAAGGGAGTGCAGGAAATGGAGGGGGGTGGTCCGAGGGGGAGAGGAGCATCGAGTGTCGCTGTATGCAGATGACCTGTTGCTGTATGTGGCGGATCCAGTGGAGGGGATGGTGGAGGTCATGCAGATTCTAAGGGAGTTTGGGGACTTTTCGGGCTATAAGCTCAATGTAGGGAGAAGTGAGCTCTTTGTGGTGCATCCAGGGGACCAGGGAAGAGGGACAGACGATCTACCGTTGAGGAGGGCGGAAGGAGCTTTCGGTACTTGGGGATCCAAATAGCTAGGAGTTGGTGGGCCCTGCATAAACTTAATTTGACACGGCTGGTGGAGCAGATGGAGGAGGACTTCAAACGATGGGACATGTTGCCACTCTCGCTAGCGGGCAGAGTACAGTCGATTAAGATGGTGGTCCTCCCGAGGTTTCTTTTTGTGTTCCAGTGCCTTCCAATTGTGATCACCAAGGCCTTTTGTAAGCGGGTAGGCAGGAGCATTATGGGTTTTGTGTGGGTGAATAAGACCCCGAGGGTAAGGAGGGGGTTTCTGGAGCGTAGTAGAGATAGAGGAGGGCTGGCGTTGCCGAATCTGGGTGGCTACTACTGGGCAGCCAATGTGGCGATGATCCGTAAGTGGGTGATGGAGGGAGAGGGGGCGGCATGGAAGAGGTTGGAGATGGCGTCCTGCAAAGGAACGAGCCTGGGGGCGCTGGTGATGGCACCGCTGCCGCTCTCGCCGACAAGGTACACCACGAGTCCGGTGGTGGCGGCAACGCTAAAGATCTGGGGCCAGTGGAGACGACAGAGGGGTGCGATAGGAGCCTCAGTGTGGTCCCCGATAAGGGGTAACCATCGGTTTGTCCCAGGAAGGATGGACGGGGGTTTTCAGAGCTGGCATCGGGCAGGGATTAGAAGAATGGGGGACCTGTTCATTGATGGGACGTTTGCAACCTAGGGGCATTGGAGGAGAGGTTTGGGCTACCCCCGGGAAACACCTTCAGGTACATGCAAGTCAGGGCGTTTGTGAGGCGACAGGTGAGGGAATTTCCGTTGCTCCCGGCACAGGGGATTCAAGACAGGGTGATTTCGGGTGTATGGGTCGGAGAGGGCAAGGTGTCGGCGATATACCAGGAGATGAAAGAAGAGGGGGAGGCTTTGGTAGAGGAGCTGAAGGGTAAATGGGAGGAGGAGTTGGGGGAGGAGATTGAAGAGGGTCTGTGGGCTGATGCCCTGAGTAGGGTTAATTCTTCTTCCTCATGTGCCAGGCTTAGCCTGATACAGTTTAAGGTTATTCACAGAGCCATATGACGGGGGCAAGGCTGAGTAGGTTCTATGGGGCGGAGGACAGATGTGGGAGGTGCTCAGGAAGCCCGGCGAACCACGCCCATATGTTCTGGTCGTGCCCGGCACTGGATGGGTTCTGGAGGGGTGTTGCGAGAACTATATCTAAGGTGGTGAAAGTCCAGGTCAAGCCAAGTTGGGGGCTAGCACTATTTGGAGTGACGGACGAGCCGGTAGTGCAGGAGGCGAAAGAGGCCGGCATTCTGGCCTTTGTGTCCCTGGTAGCCCGGCGGAGAATCTTGTTAGTGTGGAAAGATGCGAAGCCCCCCAGTGTGGAAGCCTGGATAAATGACATGGCAGGGTTTATCAAGTTGGAGAGGATAAAGTTTGCCTTGAGAGGGTCTGTGCAGGGGTTCTCCAGGCAGTGGGAACCGTTCCTAGACTATCTCGCGGAGCGTTAGATGAAGTTCGGTCAGCAGCAGCAGCAGCAACCCGGGGGGGGGGGACATCTCTTTTGGGGGGGGGAAGAAGGGTGGACGGGGAAGGGTTTTTTTCCTAGGGGCACTTGAGCAAGAAAATACATAAACGTTTGGGAAAGTCGATATGTGCAGGAGGAATCCAATGTACAAAGTTCTGTATTATGTTGATTTGATATGTTTATGTCTTGCTATGCAAAGTTTATTTTATTTTTTGTTACGCGGGGGGGCGGGGGGGGGGGAGGGGGGGGGGGGGGCTTTGTATGGTTGAAAATTTTGTTGAAAAATTCTCAATAAACATATTTTTTAAAAAACATTTTAAATAAAAAAAATATTAAGGTGCATGTGCGTGTGGATGTGTATATGTGCATGACTATATACAGAATGTGCTAACATGACCTTATGTACACAGGAAGGTGTCGCTAGTGCAGATATAGGGCAGATGAAACAGTAAAAAACGATATTTACAGATGTCAAAACGATAAGCTAACACAGTCGTGCAAAAGTTCAGTCCATAAGTTTAGTCTCTGCGGTGGGCGACGAATTCTGGTTGACCACCTCAAGGGTGGATCAGGGACCGCCTGCACTTGGATAGGCGGGACCGCCGCCAATGCGGTGGTCGCAGAGGTCGGCAGGATTGCTGGTAGATCGGTGGCCTCGTGGTAGGGCATGTCCGGAGGAAGCATTGTGTGAGGCAGGACATCATGGTTAGGTGGCGGGCATGGAACTCTGCGCAGCGCCCGTCTGTTGCGTCGTAGGAAGGAGCCATCAGCCATGCGGACAAGGAACGATCTCGGAGCCACTTGCTTGACCACCACAGCTGTGGCGGACCAGCCGCCGTCAGGCAACTGCACACAAACACGATCAGTTGGGACCAGCTCGGGGAGATCCGTGGCATGAGCGTCGTATGCTGATTTCTGTTGGGCCCGAGACTGCTGCATCTTTTGTATGACCGTGAGGTGGTCAAGGTCTGGAACATGGATGGCTGGAACCGTGGTACGCAGAGTGCGATTCATGAGCATCTGCACGGGAGACAACCCAGTGGACAGCAGGGATGCTCTGTATGCCAGCAGCGCCAAGTTGAAGTCGGAGCCTGAGTCTGCAGCCTTGCATAGTAATCTCTTGACAATATGGACCCCTTTTTTGGCCTTCCCGTTTGACTGCGGGTAGTGGGGGCTGGAGGTTACATGACGAAAGTTTATAGGCGGGCAAAATCAGACCATTCCTGGCTGTAAAAACAGGGACCGTTGTCACTCATCACCGTGAGCGGTATCCATTGCCTGGCAAACGTTTCTTTGCATGCTTCAATCACCGCCTTCGACGTGAGGTCGGACAGTTTCACCACTTCTGTGTAATTGAAGAAGTAGTCGACCAGGAGGACATAGTCACGCCCTTGGCGTGGAAAAGGTCGACACCGACTTTGGACCATGGGGAGGTCACTATCTCATGTTGCTGCAGAGTTTCTTTGGGTTGAGCTGGCTGAAATTTCTGATATGTGGGGCAGTTGAGGACCGTGTTGGCAATGTTCTGGCTGATGCCCGGCCAATAGACTGCCTCTCGAGCTCTTTGTCGACATTTCTCGACCCCCAGGTGACCCCCATGAGTTGGCCGAGCACCATAGCTCGCATGCTCTGCGGAATTACAATCCTATCGAGCTTCATGAGATGCCGTCCACCACCGTCAGGTCGTCCTTGACATTGTAAAACTGGGGACACTGTCCCTTCTGCCAGCCATTCGTGGGGTGCTGCATCACACACTATAGCAGAGGATCCTTGGCTGTTTCCTCACAAATTTGGATGATCCTCTCATTAGTGGCCGGAAGGTTGGAGGCACACATTTGGCAGACAAAATCAGTTTGTTCACATGGTATGGTGATAGACCTGGAAAGGGCATCTGCAACAATGAGTTCTTTGCCTGGCGTGTAGCCAAGTTCAAAGTCATAGCGGCGTAGCTTGAGAACGATTTGTTGTAACCGAGGCGTCATGTCATTCAAATCCTTCTGGATTATGTGGACTAATGGCCTGAGGTCCGTCTCAACCGTGAATTTTGGGAGGCCATACACATAGTCGCGAAATTTGTCGATTCCCGTTAGGAGGCCCAGGCATTCCTTCTCATTCTGAGCGTACCGTTGCTCAGTGGGTGTCTTGGCTCTAGAGGCATACGCAACTGGGGCCCATGAGGAGGAGTCATCCCGTTGGAGGAGCATCACCCCAATACCGCCCTGGCTCACATCAGTGGATATTTTGGTCTCTTTGGTAGGGTCGAAGAATGCCAGAACCGGGGCTGTGGTGAGTTTTGCCCTCAGCTCACGCCATTCGTTCTCATGAGCGGGCAGCCACTGGAATTCCGTCGACTTTTTGACTTGATGGCGGAGGGCTGTGGTGTGTGCCGCCATGTTGGGAATGAACTTCCCGAGGAAGTTGACCATTCCTAGAAAGTGGAGGATCGCCTTCTTGTCCCCTGGAGTCTTCATGGCGTTGATCGCTGAGACCTTGTCAGCATCTGGCCGACGCCTTGCTGCGAGATGTGGTCACCAAGGAATTTGATTTCTGATTGACCGAACGAGCACTTGGCTCTGTTGAGTCGGAGGCCATGCTCATGGATTCTGTGGAATACCTGCTTGAGGCGCTCGATGTGTTCTTGAGGAGCTGTGGACCAGATTATGACATTGTCAACATACACGCGCACCCCCTCGATACTCTCCATCATCTATTCCATGATGCGGTGAAATACCTCTGAGGCAGAGAAGATGCCAAAAGGCATCCGGTTGTAGCAGTAGCGACCGAATGGGGTATTGAATGTGCACAGCTTGCGACTGGATGCATCCAGCTGTACTTGCCAGAATCCCTTGGAGGCGTCCAGCTTCGTAAAGAGTTTGAGCCATCTCACTGGTCAACTCTTCTCGTTTTGGTATCGGGTAATGTTCCCTCATGATGTTGCGGTTTAAATCCTTGGGGTCGATGCAGATTCGAAGCTCCCCTGATGGCATCTTGATGCAGAACATGGAGCTGACCCAGTCCTTGGGTTCTGTGGCCTTTGATATAATGCTCTGGTCCTGGAGGTCCTGTAACTGCTGCTTGAGGTGGTCCTTGAGGGGTGCCGGCACCCGATGTGGTGTGTGCCAACGTCAGCGCGTTCCGTGCGCCATCGCGCATGTGCAGTGCGGTCGAATGACGTACGCACCTGCGCAGTCTGGTCGTCGGTCTCGACGTCCCCTCGGTCGTGGCTCGCATGCGCAGGGGCCCGGGAAAAGCGCGCAAAATGGCCACTCTCGTCGATACTTAGCCCTGCATTTGTGCGATGGCCAGCACCCATTCCGCCTCGTAGGAGGTTAGCTTTGCCATTTCTGCCGCCCTGATGTGGGAGAACCGATTGTTAGCATGTTCGTGGAGAACGCTCGTTTCGAAGGCGATGGTGAGGGTGAGCTGCTTGACTTTCAGACGCTGCTGGCAAAGGGAATCGGAG
Source organism: Scyliorhinus torazame (assembly GCF_047496885.1). NCBI lineage: Eukaryota > Metazoa > Chordata > Chondrichthyes > Carcharhiniformes > Scyliorhinidae > Scyliorhinus > Scyliorhinus torazame. The sequence continues at coordinate 194,269,314 of NC_092719.1, read as the reverse complement.
TGGACCCCGAAAATGTTCTGATCCGGAATCATGGAATCAGGGGTCGAGTCTTGTTTACATGACTGCGCGAGGATGCGGAGATGGGTCAGGAAGGATCGAAAAGGTTCATCCTTACCCTGAAGCCTCTGCTGGAAAACGTACCGTTCAAAGCTCTCATTCAACTCAATGTCGCAGTGGCTGTCGAACTTCAGTAGGACTGTTTTAAATTTTGTCTTGTCTTCGCCTTCAGCGAATTTAAGGGAGTTGTAGATGTGGATTGCGTGGTCCCCCACTATGGAGGGGAATAGTGCGATCCTGACCTCCAATGCGGCCTCGAGGTCGGTGGCTTCTAGATCGAGTTGGAACTTTTGTTTGAAGATCTTCCAATTTGCACCGAGGTTGCCGGCGATGCGGAGCTGCGGAGGAGGACGTACGTTTTCCATGTCACCGGATGGCTGTTTGCTGGTCAACGCTGATTCACTCAAGGTAAGTCCGTCTGTTTGCTGGTCAACGCTGATTCACTCAAGGTAGGTCCGTCAATTTTCAGCATCACTCATGATGTGTTGGGTAGGCTGGGTCAATGTGGACTGCACTTGATGCAGTGTAGCGAGAGACAGACCTCCAACACTTGATAAGATGCAACACAAATTTATTTAACATCTAAACTATTATACATGTTCAACTGTGGGTTGACACTATGCTGACTTGACTGGAGATCTGATACTAGCCTAACCAGACTTACTAGCTACCACATGGTGTTTGCACTGGCCAGCTCACTAACTCTGACTGTCTCAGAGTACGGGCAGCACGGTGGCATTGTGGATAGCACAATTGCTTCACAGCTCCAGGGTCCCTGGTTCGATTCCAGCTTGGGCCACTGTCTGTGCGGAGTCTGCACATCCTCCCCGTGTGTGCGTGGGTTTCCTCCTGGTGCTCCGGTTTCCTCCCACAGTCCAAAGATATGCAGGTTAGGTGGATTGGCCATGATAAATTGCCCTTAGTGTCCAAAATTGCCTTTAGTGTCGGGTGGGGTTACTGGGTTATGGGGATAGGGTGGAGGTGTTGACCTTGGGTAGGGTGCTCTTTCCGAGAGCCGGTGCAGACTCGATGGGCTGAATGGCCTCCTTCTGCACTGTAAATTCTATGATATCAGAGGCTGGGTCCTGAGAGACAGCTGGAAAACTGGTGCCCTCGCTTTATAGTGGTCGTGTCCTGTCTGGTGATTGGCTACTCTGTTCTGTGTGCTTACTGGTCATCCTGTGTGTCAATCACTGCCTATCTGCACTCCATTATATACATAGATGTATATTAGGACAGACAGATGGGACAGTAATTTGCTGGGTTGGACTTGTCCTGTTTCTCGTGTACGTAACACAACTGGGCAATTTTCCACATTGTAGTTGTACTGGTACAGCTTGGCTAGGGGCAAGTTCTGGAGCACAAGTCTTCAGTACTATTGCTGGAATATTTGTAGGGCCTACAGCCTTTGCAGTGTCCAGTGCCTTCAGCCATTTCTTGATATCACATGGAGTCAATCGAATTGGCTGAAGACTGACATCTGACAGAGGAGGCCAAGATAAATCACCCACTCATCTATAATAGAGACGATAGGGGTGAGGCCATCGAAGGATTTGAAACAAGAATGAGAATTTTAAAATAGCGATGCTGTTTAACCCCAAGCCAGTGCAGGCCAACAAGCATATGAGTAATAGCTAAACAAGACTTAGGCACAAGTAGGAAAACTGACAGAAGTGTTTTGGTTGACCTCAAGTTTATGGAGGGTACCGTGTCTGCATGGGTCTTACCCTCACAACCCAAAGATGTGCAGGGTAGGTGGACTGGCCAAGCTAAATTGCCCCTTAGTTGGAAAAAGAATTGGGTACTTTAAATTTTAAAAAAAGTTTATGGAGAGTAGAATGTGTGGGAGACCAGTCAGGAGTCCATCGGAATAATCTAGAACTACCAACGGTATGGATTAAAAATTCAGCAGCAGATGAAGGGGCAGAGTTGGCCCTGAATGACAGATATGGAAATGGACAATCTTAGTGATGGTGCAAATATGTGGCTGAAAGCTCAGTTCCAGGACAAATATTACACCAAAGTTGTGACATTCTGGCTCACTCTCAGTTGCCAGGGGAAGGATGCTGTTGGTGGCTAGGGAATGCAATTTGTGGTGGGGATCAATACATTGATTTTAACCTTTCCTATGCCGGAAATGTTTGCATTTCAGGCAGGTGCACTCGACATGAAATGCGCTCCTGGTTGCGAGCAGCTCCAAACGTGATTTCATGCAGATTGGCCAATTAATGGGCAATCAGCGTGAAAGACGCGCTGGGAAAGGCTCAGTGCTGCTGGAGACTGCGAAAAGGGTGCTTCTGATGTTCTCCCTCGGAGATGTCGCATGCAGCTGCAGACTTTTAATGATAAATTGAAATGGAAAAACACTACAGTGTGGAGGCAGTATACTCAAACAAAAACCACAGACCCCAGACATTTAAATTTTTTTATAGGGGATCGCCCGCTGCCGGTATTGGAATTCCCAATGCGACGGAGACTCTCGTGACAGGGAAAAACAGGATCACACCTGGAGCTGATCCCATTCTGATGCTCTGGTCCCCCACTGACGGCAGCATCAAAGTTCGTGCTCCACACCAGCGGGAGTATGCAATTGGCTTATTTGAACCCATATACATCCTATTATTTGGCTGGACACCGGATTCTCCATGCCTCCACAATGCACTGGCCTTCTGAGCTGGGATTCATACAGGCGTGGATTGGTGCAAGTATTTGCCAGCGTGGCCCTGCCACAGTGGACCAAGGGATTAAGTATTTAACATAGGTGCCCCCAAGCCCATCAGAGCAGAAAGCACTTTGTTGCTTTTGATGTGTTGAGGAACTGTCAATCACAGCAAGAGTGTTAACAAACATATGGTTAGCATCAAAGCTGGGTAATAGAGATGCATTCAAGCATGAAGGGAATGATAGATCAACAATCCACCAAGCAGCTATCTCTGGAGTAATAATCACTGGATAATGCAATGTATTGCTGTGTGCAATTGAATGGAAGATTTGCATTTCAAAGGCTGTCAAGGGATTTGAAGCCCTTTGAAGTGTGCTTGGCTTTGGAGGAGGCCTCTGACACTTGTATCAGCATCTACTTTAAATACATTTGTCTGAGGCAGTAGAGGTTGGGGAATGGTAAGTGAAAATGCAGTGATTTTTCAATCCACTGCTTGAAGAGCTCTTCAGCTTTCAGGCAAGGTGACTGATTTGAGTCCCTCATGGAGGTCTCTGTTGGGGGTGTCTGATGGTGCCTCTCTTCTGGGGTATGATGGGGGGTTAGTGGAGTGTGCAGTCAGGTGGGGGGCAGGAATTGTGTAATGGGAAGGGGGCCTTCCAATGGACCTCCATCATGCACTGACCATTTGACCCAATGCAGGGTCCACCATGTCAGGGCTATGCTTGAAAATACTTGAACCAATTCACCCTTGCGTGAATCCTGGCTGAGAGCGCTGGAGCATCACAGGAGGGGGGGCTAGCTTCTAGCCAGTTAATCGGATGCAAATTGGCACAAATGACCCATTTTCATGATGCCACAGGTGTGGGATGTGTATATCGCTGCCGCCAGAGGTGGGGACACAAGCACTAGATTGGCACCCTGCGCCAATCCTGATTTTCGGCTGACGCTCCATTCTCCACTGGATCAGGTAACCTGCTACTGGTGGGATGCAAAGGAGAACACACCCCATGGTTTTCCTGGAGAATTCTTCACAACTTCCTCCGTCCAACTGATTTGTCCTCACACTTAGAACAAATGCAGACAAATAGGGTTAGCTTAGATAGGCTTTTTGGTTGGCATGGAACAGTTTGGGCTGAAGTGCCCTTCTCTGTAGATTCTATGATTCTATTTGATGCAGAATAACTTTACCCTCCTTGTGAACTACCTTCCCAAAGGTGCTGGGAGGGCAGAAGTTAGAGGTGGTGTGACGGGGTGGGTGGTGGTGTGACGAAAGGGGGGGGGTGTTGTGTCGGGGGGTGTGGTGTGTCGAGGGGATGTGGTGTGTCGAGGTGGTGTGGCGTGTTGGGGGGGGGGGGGTGTATGGCGGGGTGTGGTTTGTCGGGGGAGTGTGTGGCGGGGTGACGGGAAGGGGGGGTGAGGGGGGTGGTGGTGCGTCTGGGGAGGGGGTGGTGTGTCGGCGGGGTGTGGTGTGTCGGGGGGGGTGTCGGGGTGACGGGAAGGGGGGGTGAGGGGGGTGTCGGGGGTTTGGTGTGTCGGGGGAGGGGTGGTGTGTGGGGGGGGTCGGGGTGGGTGTGTGTCGGGGGGGGGTTGGTGTGTCGGGGTGGTGGTGTGTCGGGGGGGGTTGGTGTGTCGGGGTGGTGGTGTGTCGGGGGGGTGTTGGGGTTGTCAGGGGGGTGGTGGTGTGTCTGGGGTGGGGGCGTGTGCCTGGGGTGGGGGTGGTGTGGCGGGGTGGGGGTGGTGTGTCGGGAGGGGGGGGGTCCGGGGGGGGGGGGGGGGGAGTGTCGGGGGGGTGGTGGTGTGTCTGGGGTGGGAGTGCTGTGTCTGGGGAGGGGGTGGTGTGTCCGGGGAGGAGGTGGTGTGACGGGGTGGATGGTGGTGTGACCGGGGGGGGGGGGTGTCAGGGTGGGTGGGTATCGCAGGGTGTGTGTCGGGGGGGGGGGGGGGTGTCAGGGGGGTTGTCGGGGGGGGGTGGTGTTGTGTCTGGGGAGGGGGTGGTGTGTCCGAGTAGGGGGTGGTGTGACGTGGTGGGTGGTGGTGTGACGAGGGGGGGGGGGGGGGGGGGATGTTGAGTCGGGGTGTGTGTTGTGTCGGGGGGGGAGGCGGTGTCAGGGGGGGTGTCGGGGGCGTGGTGTGTCGGGGGGGGGATGTCGGGAAGGGGGGGCTGTTGGGGGGGTGGTGGTGGTGTGTCTGGGGAGGGGGTGGTGTGACGGGGGGTTGTTATGTCGGGGGGGGTGTCGGGAGTTTGTGTTGGGGGGGATGTCAGGGTAGTGTGTCGGGGGGTGGTGTGTCGGGTGGGGGTGCAGGGGGGGGTCCCGGGAGGGGTGGTGTGACGGGGGGTGGGGTGGTGGTGTGTCAGGGAGGATGGGGGGGTGTCCGAGGAGGTGTGTCAGGAGGGGGGGTGTCGGGGGGTGGGGGGGTGTCGGGGGTCTGTGTGTCGGGGGGGGGGGGGGGAAGAGTCAGGGGGGGGGGTGTCCATGGGGGAATGTGTCAGGGGGTGGAGTGTTGGAGTGTCCGGGGGGGGTTGTGTCAGTAGGGTGGGTGTCGGGAGGGGGGGGGGGAGGGGTGGTGTTGAGGGGGTGGTGTGGTGTCAGGGGGTATGGAGTGTTGGGGTGGGTGGTGTTGTGTCGGGGGGTATGGAGTGTTGGGGGGGGGGGGGTGTCCGGGGAGGGGGTGGTGTGACGGGGTGGGTGGTGGTGTGACGAAGGGGGGTGGGGGGGGGGTTGTGTCGGGGTCGGGGGGGGGGGGGTGTGTCAGGGGTTGTGGTGTGTCTGGGGTGTGTGCTGTGTCGGGGGGTGGGGGTGTCGGGAAGGGAGGGGTGAGGGCGGGATGTGACCGGAGGGGGGGGGGGTGTTGTATCGGGGGATGGGGGTGTCAGGGCGGGGTGTGTGACAGGGGGCTGGTATGTTGGGGAGGTGTCTGTGGGGGTGTGGTGTCTGGGGGGTTTGTGTCGGGGTGTCGGGAAGGGGGGGTGAGGGGGGGGGTCGGGGTGGGGGTGGTGTGTCGGGGGGGGTGTATCGGGGTGTGTGTGTGTTGGGTGGTTGGTGTGTCTGGGGTGGTGGTGTGTCGGGGGGTGGTGTGTCGGGGGTGGTTGTCAGAGGGGTGGTGGTGTGTCTGGGGAGGGGTGTTGTGTCCTGGGAGGGGGTGGTGTGACGGGGTGGGTGGTGGTGTGACGATGGGGGGGGGAAGTGGTGTGTCGGAGGGGGTGTCTGGGCGGGGGGGGGGGGTCCGGGGAGGGGGGGGGGTGTGTCCGGGGAGGGGGTGGTGTGTCCGGGGAGGGGGTGGTGTGGCCGGGGAGGGGGTGGTGTGGCCGGGGAGGGGGATGGTGTGGTCGGGGAGGGGGTGGTGTGGTCGGGGAGGGGGTGTTGTGACGGGGTGGATGGTGGTGTGACGAGGAAGTGTGGGGTGTCTTGGGGGGGGGGGTTGTCAGGGGGGTGGTGGTGTGTCTGGGGAGGGGGTGATGTGTCGCTGGGGGGGGATGTCGGCGGGGGGGGGGGTTTGGGTCGGGGGGGTGGTGTGTCTGGGGAGGGGGTGATGTGTCGCTGGGGGGGGGGGGATGTCGGTGGGGGGGGGGTGGTGTGTGTCTGGGGAGGGGGTGTGTTGGTCGGGGGGGGTGGTGGTCGGGGGGGGGTGATGTGTCGGGGGAGGGGGTGTGTTGGTCGGGCGGGGGGTGATGTGTCGGGGGGGTGTCGGGGGAGGGGGTGTGGTGGTCGGGGGGGGTGATGTGTCGGGGCAGGGGGTGTGTTGGTCGGGGGGGGTGATGTGTCGGGGGGGGGTGTCGGGGGAGGGGGTGTGGTGGTCGGGGGGGGGTGTCTGGGGAGGGGGTGATGTGTCGGGGAGGGGGTGATGTGTCAGGGAGGGGGTGATGTGTCGGGGGGGGTGGTGTGTCTGGGGAGGGGGTGATGTGTCGCGGGGGGGGGGATGTCGGCGGGGGGGGGGTGTGTTGGTCGGGGTGGTGGTGTGTCTGGGGAGGGGGTGATGTGTCGCTGGGGGGATGTCGGCGGGGGGGTGTCTGGGGAGGGGGTGATGGGTCGCTGGGGGGGGATGTCGGCGGGGGCGGGGGGTGTTGGTGGTTGGGGAGGGGTGTGTCTGGGGAGGGGGTGATGTGTCGCTGGGGGGGTGTCGGTGGAGGGGATGTGGTGGTCGGGGGGGTGATGTGGGGGGGGTCGCTGGGGGGGTGTCGGGGAGGGGGTGTGGTGGTCGGGGGGGGTGTCTGGGGGGGGGGTGATGTGTCGGGGGGGGTGTCGTGGGGGGTGTCGGGGCAGGGGGTGTGGTGGTCGGGGGGTTGTCTGGGGAGGGGGTGATGTGTCGGGGGGGGGGGTGTCGGTCGGGGGGGGTGATGTGTCATGGGGGTGTCGAGGGAGGGGGTGTGGTGGTTGGGGGGTGGTGTCTGGGGAGGGGGTGATGTGTCGGGGGGGGTGTCGGTCAGGGGAGGGGGTGGTGTGTCGGGGGGGCGGGGGGTGGTGTCGGGGGTGGGGGGGTGGTGGTCGGGGGGGGGGTGTCTGGGGAGGGGGTGATGTGTCGGGGGGGGGGGTGTCGGTCGGGGGGGGTGATGTGTCGTGGGGGGTGTCGGTGGAGGGGATGTGGTGGTCGGGGGGGTGATGTGGGGGGGGGGTCGCTGGGGGGGTGTCGGGGAGGGGGTGTGGTGGTCGGGGGGGGGGGTGTCTGGGGAGGGGGTGATGTGTCGGGGGGGGGTGTCGGGGGAGGGGGTGTGGTGGTCGGGGGGGGGGGTCTGGGGAGGGGGGTGATGTGTCGGGGGGGGGGTGTCGGTCGGGGGGGGTGATGTGTCATGGGGGGTGTCGGGGGAGGGGGTGTGGTGGTCGGGGGGAGGGGGTGTGGTGGTCGGGGGTGTCTGGGGAGGGGGTGATGTGTCGGGGGGGGGGGGGGGGGGGGCTCAGTGACTGAGGGGGTGGGGTCGAGCTGCCTCCCTTTGCCGGGCCCGCCCGGTGCAGTGGTCACCGGCCCCCGCTGACGGGAGGGCTGCTCCTTTCCCGGTGCGGTCGGGCCCGTGAAAGGTCAGCGTTGGAAAGGGCGAATCGCGCTGGGGGCAGAGGGAGGACCCGAGCTGAGGAGCTTTGCTTTTTGCTGCATTAAAGCTGCTGCTTCACCCATCTCCCTTCCGCCATTGCTCATCCCGGCCTCGCTTGGGAAATCTACCCCGCGTCTCCTGCAGAGCTGAAAGCCCGGCCAGCAATGCTGCTGAGCCGCCGGGTAAAACACTTGATGAATTTAGTTCCCGGGAAGGGACGGTTCGGGGTTTACCGCTTCTTGCCCTGTTTTTTCGTCCTGGGCGGTGTGCTGGAGTGGATCATGATAAACGTCCGCATTGGGCACGAAACGTTTTGTAAGTAAGACTCGAGTGACTTCCGCGTGTTTCACTGACTGCGAGTTAAACCCTCGATCGGGGAGGTGCTCATTCCTCCCGAGCGGTACTGAATGTCTGAAATTATCCAATTGAAGAGATCTTGGGAATCTGTCTGTGGGTGATTCTTGCTCTTCGCTGCTGCTTCCAGGGTTTCTGGCCATTTGCTTCACAAAACCAACTGATCTGACCAAGTAAAATTAAAATATTGGAGTAGGCCTTCTGGAACCTGTGGTTCAATAAGACCATGGCTGGTTTCATCTTGGCCTCATTTGGATATTTCAATGACAGTTCTCCCAAATGCAAAATTCCAAAGATTCATGATCCCCTGAGAGAAGAAATTCCTCTTCATGCTGTCGTAAATGTAAATCGCTTATTGTCACAAGTAGGCTTCAAATTAAGTTACTGTGAAAAGCCCCTAGATGCCACATTCCGGCGCCTGGGTAAATTATTATTCTGAAGATATACCATGCGCCTTATCCACAAAATCTCTACAGTGCAGAAGGAGGCCATTTGGCCCATTAAGCCTTGACCCTCTGAAAAAGCAGCTCCCTACCTAGGCTCACTCCCCCCACCTTACCCCCGTAACCCCCACCTAACCCGAACACTAAGGGGCAATTTAGCATAGCCAATCTACCTACCCTGCACGTCTTTGGACTGTGGGAGCAAGCCAAAAGGCACCCACACAGACACGGAGAAAATGCAAACTCCACACAGTCACCCAAGGCTGGAATCAAATCTGGGTCTCTCTGGCACTGAGGCAGCTCTGTGACACCATGATAGTTCTAGATTCCCCATGAGAGGAAACATGCTAAAACTTTGAATATATTCAAGAGGCAGCTGGAAATAGCAGTTGAGGAGAATGGGATCAAAGGCTATGGGGAGAAAGCAGGATTAGGCTATTGAGTTGGATGATCAGCCATGATCGTGATGAATGACGGAGCAGGTTTGAAGGGCTAAAAGGCCTCCTCCTGCTCCTATCTTCCATGTATTTATGTAACATCAACCCTGTCAGGCCCCTCAGTATGTTATATGTTTCAATAAGATCACCTCTCATTCTTTCACATCTCAAATGAGTACAGTCCCAACCTGTATTCTAGTTGATGTCTCACTAATCCCCTGTAAAGTTGTGGCAAGACTTTCCTACTTTTATACTCTCCTACGACCAACATAAGGTGTGCCGTAGCTCTTAGGAATTCACTTTGATGACTTCTGGTTGTGGCGATGCACTGCTAAGCCGCACGTTTTGGCAGCTCCCGTTCTAAGGGACTTTTGGGCTCTTTTTCGGGAGCCCCAACGGAAATTTCTTCGGTCCAAACCCAGTGTGGGGTGACGAAGGAAGGAGTCTCCCCGGGTGTGTATGGAAAGGATCGGTGGTAGTGGCCAGATTGCGAAGGATCCTTTGGAGCAACGGCAGAGAAGAGAAGGAAGAAGCAAGATGACGACGGATGGAGCCCAGACGACATGGGGCCCGGACCAGCAGGAATTCCTCTGAAGGTGTGTGGAGGAGTTAAAGAAGGAGGTGCTGGCGCCGATGTTATTGGCAATCGAAGGGCTAAAAGAAACACAAAAGGTTTTTTTTATATAGCTGAAACACAACTTCTGCCGCTTTGTATTTGTCCTCTGGATATATTCAACAGCATTCCATTAGTCTCTTGATTGATTTCTGTACCTGTTCTTGTTGTTTTAATATCTGTGTATCTGTGTCTTTTTGGACCTCCACTGCTTCTAGCTTTTCACCATTTAGAAAATATCCTGTTCTATTCTTTGTAGGTCCGAAGTGGATAACCTCACATTTGCTGTTGAAATCTATTTGCCACAGTTTTCCCCATTCATTTAATCACTCAGTTTATATTTGTGTACTTTTATGCTTCCATCTACACTACTTACAATGCCCCTAGCCTTGTGCCATAACCAAATTGTGATATTTCCTATCCCATCATCTACGTCGTTATTAATTACGATGAATACTTGAGGCCCAAATGGATTCTTGCAGGACAGACCTCGTCATATCCTGCCAATTATTCCAACTGTCACTCTCTTGCCACTCAGGCAATTTCCTAACCAGGTCAATAATTTGCCTTCAATTCCAGAAACTTCAACTTTATTGAGCTATTATTAAAGTATCCAGTCACCTCAAACTTAATTATCGACTAGTGACAAAGCTATCCTCGTTGGTTTCCCTTTGTCACCTTATTAAACAGCAGAGTGACATGCAGTGTTCTCATTTTTATTTATTCTTTCACAGTATGTGAGCATCACTGGCTAGGCCAGCTTTGATTGCCCATCCCTCATTGCCCTTGAGAAGGTTGATGATGAGCTGCCTTCTGGAACTGCTGCAGTCCAGGGTGCAGGTAACCCACAGTGCTGTTAGGATGGGGGTTCCAGGATTTTGACCCAGCGATAGCGAAGGAACAGTGATATATTTCCCAGTCAAGAAGGTGTGTGGCTTGGAGGGACATTTCCAGGTGGTGGTGCTGCCATTCATCTGCTGCTCTTGTCTTTCTCGGTGGTAGAAGTCACGGGTTTGGAAGGTGCTGTTGAAGGAACCTATATGAGTTGCTGCAGTGCATCTTATAGATGTTACACACTGCTGCCTCTGTACATTGGTGGCGGAGGAAGCAGATGTTGAAGGTGGTGGATAGGTTACCAATCAAACAGGCTGCTTTGTCCTGAATGATGTTCAGCTTGTGTGTTGTTGGAATGGCACTCATCCAGGCAAGTGGAGAGTATTCCATCACAATCCTGACTTGTGCCTTGTAGCTGATGGACTTTGAAAAGTCAGGAGGTGATTTATTCTCTGTAGTATTCCCAGCCTCTGACCTGCTCATGTAGCCACAGTATTTATATGGCTGGTTCAGTTCAATTTCTGGTCAATGGTAACACCCAAGATGTTGCTAGTGGGGCATTACCATCACCATCCTAGCACCCTGACAGTGCCACCTGGTGGGCTAGCCAGCAGGAAGTGACTCTTAACTGCGGCCTTGACAGAGAAAAACTTCCCAAGGCTAAAGAAAATGGCAAAATGTCATTGAATAGTGAGGTGTTTCTCAGTGTTGCAGCACCAAGAAATACCCTGCTAAACTTGCCCAAAACCAGACATAGATTTTTTCCCCCAGTTAAAACGTGCCCTACGTCTCTATTTATAAAACCCTGCATCCTGTATGCCCTTTTAAAAAATATATATATATAATTATTAAAGTTTTTTAACACTATTTTTCTCCCTTACAAACAATAACCCCCCCCCCCCTCGTAACAAAAAAAAACGAGAAATCGCGCAGAGCAAGATATATACATGGCAAAATGATATATTTACACAGCTTTGTACACTGGCCCTCACTGTATGCCCTTTAACTATTTTCTCAACCTGCCCTGCCACCATCAATGATTTGTGCCCATATACCCCATGTTTCTCTGTTTCTGCATGCCTTTTAGAATTCTACCTCTTATTTTATCTCCTTGTATCTCCTTGATCTACCTAGCAAAATATATAATTTCAGATTTATTTACATTAAATTCCATCTGCTACATGTCCGCCCATTCTACTTCCTGTCTGCGTCCTCTTGAAGCCCATCATTAACTTCCTCACAACTCACAATACTTCCAAATTTTATGTCATAGAACATAGAATTTACAGTGCAGAAGGAGGCCATTTGGCCCATCGAGTCTGCACCGACCCTTGGAATGACTACCCCACTTAAGCCCACACTTCCACCCTATCCCAGTAACTCCTCCTAACCTTTTTGGACACTTAAGGGCAATTTAGCATGGCCAATCCACCTAACCTGCACATCTTTGGACTGTGGGAGGAAACCGGAGCACCCGGAGGAAACCCACGCAGACATGGGGATGATTTGAAAGTCTCCTTTCTGGCTGAAATCGTACCATATGAAATAAATTTGGCCTGTGGTGGGTATTAATTTTTAAATTCCTCAAGCTTACTTCCTTTTCTGAACTCATTGATTTTGTTGTCTTTCTAGATGATGTGTACCGAAGAAAACGTTCTGAACGACAGTATCAGCAGACATTGGAAGAACTGCCAACATCTGGAAATCAGCTGCCTTCTAAATAAGTCATTTATACATAATTAGCTAATTCACTACTGAATAATGAGTATTTTCTATTCAAAGTCAATGTCTTCCTGAGATTTATATTTTATTACATTATAATGAATACATAGCGTGTTTTGAAAGAAATGTAGCATTTCATTTTATTTTGTTTGAAATGTATTAAATTGACTCAATTAAAATAAAGAACTTTTGTTCTATATTGCACTTCGATACATCCTCAGGGTATTCCTAAGCACTTATCAACTTGTTAAACTATAGTCGCCCACAATGTTACGTAGCATTATGCAGGTAGCAAGATCTTATACACAACAATCAAGATAAGCAACAAATGAATTTGTATTTGATGGTGTTGGGGGAGAAATGTTGATCAGGATACTGGGAGTGCTCCTTGCTCCTTGTGAAATTTCATGGTCCCTTTTTGGTCCACCAGTAGAGGAGTTAAGTTGAATATCTTGGCCAAAAGCTGGCACCTTCAGCATCACATTCTCCCAGTGCTTCATCACACTATCAGGTTAGAACATGCATTCATTTCCTGGAATGAGACTTGAATCCCAAATTTCTGATTCAGAGATGTACTACTGACTGAACAGAACCAAACAGTGCAGAACAAAGGAACATAAATATGGCCACTAACAAATTAAATAAATATTTTATGAGGAATTTCTTTACTTGAAGTGGTGAGAATGTGAAACATGTTCCACATGGAAGGGTTAAAGCAGATAGCATGCATACATTTTTAAAATTCATTTTAAGGGAGATGGATGACACTTGCGAGGCCATCCCTCACTGCCCTTGAGAAAGTGATGGGGGTGCTGCCTTCTTGAACCGCTGCAGCCCATGTGGTGTAGGTACACGCACAGTGCTGTTAGGAAGGGAGTTCCATGATCTTGACCCAGCAACAGTGAAGGTATAGCGATATAGTTCCAAGTCAAGATGGTGTGTGGCTTAGAGGCAAACATCCAGGTGGTGTTCCCATGCATCTACTGCCCTTGTCCTATGGGGTGGTAGAAGTCATACTTTTGGAAGGTGCTGTCGAAGGAGCCTTGGTGAGTTGCTGCCATAAAATCCTATAGTGCAGAGTGAGGCCATTTGGCCCATTGAGTCTGCACCCAACCTCTGAAAGCGCACCCTATCTAGGCTCACTCTCCCTCACTATCCCTGTAACCCATCTAACCTGCTCAACTTTGTACACTAAGGGGCAATTTATCATCCACCTAATCTGCATATATTTGGACTGCATATTGCAGATGGTACATATGTAATTAAAATGTGAGAAGACTCGAATGGAGTATAAAAACCTGTAGGGAGCACTTGGCATTGGTGTTCAGTCACATTATCCTTGATTCATGTAGGCCGCATAGCCTATTTTGGTGCTGTAGATTTTTTGTACTTGCTTTAAGCTATTATCTAATTCTAAAAATGTTTCTGCATACTTGGTAAGTAAAGCTGTTTAAATTAAATTAAAAATGTTTCTGCATACTTGGTAAGTAAAGCTGTGTTACAATTACAGTGTAATTTATTCAGTATATTTCTAAAAAAAAATTGCGAATTAATTAGCAGTGATATTGTCGAGTGATTTCCAACTGTGGGAGTTGGAGAACTTGCTGTTAGATCAGGAGACCATCTTTGCACATTGCTTCAAGGAGTGGAGTGCTCATTAGGACATTTTTGTGTTCACTATTGTTGCTATCTTTACTTGCTATAAATATGGCAGTCAATGAGGTTGCCCTTCTTTTATCTAGATATTGATATGATATGCTTTCAGAGTCGCCAGGTATCAAATGATACCGCCACAAGGTTCAACTGAGTATCGATCAAAGAGCCAAACAACCAGTTAATTAGTTCAAGATCAATGATATTTTATTTACACACAAGATTAACACTACGAGCTAAACTACACCTAACAACTATAACAACCTGTACTAAACTTCAGGCACCCGGCTTACGTCAGAGGAACAGTGGCCTTTGTTTGAATCTGGATCTGCTGGGTCTGGAGAAGGAACTGCGGTTCAGCTAGGATCATCCGTCTGGTAGCGAGCGTTGAACTTGGACTTGCTTCTGGTGGTGGTGCTGCAGTTGGAGATGGACGTTGCTGGAGCGCCAGGTCCAAAAGAGATCAAACACATGGCAGTGTCTCTCTTTATCCTTGGGGAGTTTTGCGCTCTTTTGGGCGGTCCTGAGGTTTGGACCCAATTAATTGGGCAGTTCTCGATCACTGCCTTCGATCTGAGCCAATAAAGGGGCGGGTGCCTTGATGGCTGGGCGTGTCCTAAGCGGTCATTGACCTTGCTGGTAATGCTTCCTGAGTAAAGGGAGTGGCGCCAATGTGTCTGGGTTTGTATCGGTTACCTGAGTATCAATCTTTTGTCTTACGGAGATGGGCCATTAAATGCTAATCGGTTGGGGGTTTCGATGCTGTCTGGATTCTCTGCTCACGAATATACATGCAGACTCTGTGCCTGCGTGAATCTTACTTTGTCCATATTTCCCTTTAGGCTTTGCGAACGTCCATGTTTCTTGAAGTAAGTGACCATCCCAGATGGCTACATTATAGATTCTTATCGTACACGTTGAATATATCTAATTAAAGCATCGAGTAGTAGATAATGAATGGTTCAGATAATGTTGAAAAACATTGGAGAGGCTGAAGAAGTGTATGCAGAATTATATGCAGGTTAATGACACGGGGGAAGTCTCAGCAGCGGTGGTCTGGGGGAGCGCTGAAGGCAGTGGTGAGAGGGGAGCTGATTTTGATACGGGCTCATAGGGACAGGACGGATAGGGCAGAAACGGACTGACTGGTTAAGGAGATCTTAAGATAGGTATGCGATGACCCTGGGAGTGGAGCTCTTAAGGGAATGTCGGAAGCTGCAGGCTGAGTTTGGGTTGTTGTCCACAGGTAAGGCAGTGGAGCAGCTTAGAAAGGCGAGGGGGGCGTTTTACGAACATGGGGAGAAGGCCAGCAGAATGTTTGCACAGCAGCTTAGGAAGAGGAAGGCAGCCAGGGAAATAGAGAGGGTGGTTGATGGGGATGGGAACTTGGTAGGGGAGTCGGCAGGGCGTTCAGGGACTTTTACAGTAGGCTCTATTGCTCAGAACCCCACACGGGGCCGGAAGGGATGAGACGCTTTTTGGACGGACTGACCTTCCCAAGGGTGGGTAGGGAGCTGGTGGATGGGCTGGGGGCCCCGATTAGTGCCGAAGAAATAGTTGAGGGCTTGAACGCAATGCAGTCGGGTAAAGCCCCGGGGCCGGACGGGTACCCGGTGGAGTTCTATAAAAAGTTCTCGGGGATTTTACGGCCGTTGCTGGTCAAAATTTTCAATGAGGCAAGGGACAGAGGGGTGCTGCCCCCGACGATGTCGCAGGCCACTATTTCGTTGATATGGAAGCGGGACAAGAACCCGGAGCTATGCGGGTCATATAGGCCAATCTATCCGCTTAATGTGGCCTCCAGGATTGAAGATTGTGTGCCGGATGTGATTATGGAGGATCAAACCGGGTTTGTCAAGGGCAGGCAGTTGATGGCCAATATAAGAAGACTGCTCAACGTGATTATGATGCCCCTGGAGAGTAGGGAGGTTGAGGTAGTTGTGGCAATGGATGTGGAAAAGGAGTTCGACCGGGCGGAGTGGGACTATCTATGGGAGGTGCTGGGACGATTTGGGTTCGGTAGGGGCTTAATCAACTGGGTCAGGCTGTTGTACCAGGCCCCAGAGGCTAGTGTAAGGACGAATAGGATGACCTCGGACAATTTTAGACTACTGGGGGACAAGACAGGGGTGCCCCCTCTCCCCACTGTTGTTTGCGTTAGCTGTAGAGCCGCTGGCAATTGCTCTGAGAGCTTCAAGGGGCTGGAAGGGGGGGGGGGGGGTGGAACATAGAGTCTCGCTGTACGCGGACGACCTGCTATTATACGTATCGGATCCAGGGTCGGGGATGGGCGAAATTGTGGCAATTTGGCCGGTTTACGGGGTATAAACTGAATATGACAAAGAGTGAGATGTTTGTAGTCCAGGCGAGGGGTCAGGAGGGTCGGCTGAGGGAGCTGCCGTTTAGGTTGTTAGGGGACAGTTTCAGGTACTTAGGGATACAAGTGGCGCGCGACTGGAGCCGGCTACACAAGTTGAACTTGACCCGATTGGTTGAACAGGTGAGGGGCGAGTTTCGTAGATGGGATAGCTTCCCGCTGTCGTTAGCTGGGAGAGTGCAGACGGTCAAAATGACGGTCCTACCGAGATTTTTGTTCGTATTTCAGTGTCTCCCAATTTTTATCCCGCGGTCCTTTTTTAAGAGGGTTAATAAAATCATCCTGGGCTTTGTGTGGGCGGGTAAGTCCCCACGAGTGAAGAAGGTGATGCTCAAGCGGATTAGGGGGGAGGGGGGCTTGCGCTGCCGAATTTTAGTAATTATTACTGGGTGGCTAACATAGCCATGCAAGGAAATGGGTGGTAGGGGCGGGGTCAGTTTGGGAGCGAATGGAGACAGCTTTGTGTAGGGGCACCAGTCTGGGGGCGTTGATAACGGCACCTCTGCAATTCCCGCCGGCAAGGTACTCCACCAGCCCTGTAGTGGTGGCGGCCCTGAGAATCTGGGGTCAGTGGGGGAGGTACCCTCACATGATAGTGGCCTGGATGAGCAGATTCTTTGGGGTGGAGGACAGGTGTGTAAAGTGTGTGGGAGGACCAGCGAACTATGTTCACATGTTCTGGGTGTGTCCAAAACTTAGGGGATATTGGCAGGGATTCGTGGGCGTCATGTCCAGAGTATTGAAAACAAGGGTGGCAATGAGTCCAGTGGTGGCGATTTTTGGGGTGTCGGAAGAACCGGGAATCCAGGAGGAGAAAGAGGCAGATGTTCTGGCCTTTGCTTACCTGGTAGCCCGGAGACAGATACTGCTAGCTTGGAGGGACTCAAAGCCCCCAAAGTCAGAGACCTGGCTAACTGACATGGCGAGCTTTCTCGGCCTAGAGAAGATTAAGTTTGCCTTGAGAGGGTCCACAGTTAGGGTTCGCCCGGAGGTGGCAAACGTTCATCGACTTCTTCGCAGAGAATTAATTGTCAGCAGGGGGGGGCGGTTAGGGTAACGTAGAATAGGTGATGAGCAAAATTATCAATTTGACTGCAAAATGTCTTGTTTGAAACTAATATCAATTGAGGTATGAAGATATGTGCAGAAATAGATAAATTTGCTCTCTAATTTGTAATGCTCTTATTGCCCGAAAGTTACACGTATCTCAACATGGGAAAAGGCATTTATTTTCACAGAATTTGGTATATAATAATCCTTCAGAGGTTTTGGATCTCATGAAAGCTGACATCAGATGGACTACTGCGAGTATTGTCCAGTATAGTGGAAGCATGCCAAGAAAAATAAAGAAATAATAAAATATGTTTCACAAACTAATGTATGGTATTTACACCTGGTCGAGGTTAACCCGCCTTAATAATCTACAATGGCTCATATGTTGGGAATTGCTCATTGGTATTGTTTATCCACAACACTTTGGAGAATATCCATGTCCTACCTTTTCCGTTTCACACTTCAGTATCCCAGCTTTGAAACTGCTACAATTGGACTCAAGGCTATCTCATTTCTCTCCGCTGCAATCAACAAGATATGAATTCCCACTGCTGAATCCTTTGCAAATGCAGAAATGCTCTTACCAAGCAACAGATAGCTGTTCTTCAATCTCTTTCTAAAATAAATTTAGACCACTCCATTTTTTTCCAATTAAGGAGCAATTTAGCATAGCCATATCAGATGGCCATTGTAGATTATTAAGGCGGGTTAACCTCAACCAGGTGTACATTAGTTTGTGAAACTCAACCATACATTAGTTTGTGAAACATTTTATTATTTCTTTATTTTTCTTGGCATGCTTCCACTATACTGGGCAACACTAGCAATAGTCCATCTGATGCCCTGCACATCTTTTTGGGTTGTGGTGGTGAGACCCACGCAGACACGGGGAGACTGTGCAAATCCCACACGGACAGTGACCCAGGGCCGGGATCGAACCCAGGTCCTTGGCACTGTGAGGCAGCAGTGCTAACCACTGCACCATTGTGCCGCCCTCATTCTTGAATCTCCTCACATTGCAATTAATGAAAACATAATAGGAATTAACGAGCAGTTCCAAATATAATGAATGGAAACTATGTACACGCATATGAAGAATGATTGTCGACAGGTTTCCTATAGCGTGGCCAGGGAATTAAAGACTATTTCATAAAGATTGGAGTATTACACCATGTAACATACAAGTAGCATGCTGCCACTAAAGTAATAATATGTAACCAGTTTATCCTTTTTAGACTGTTGGATCTAATTCTGTAGAACATGTAAACCCAGAGTTCAACTGGAGGTAAACACCTGCTTAGGTCAGTTAAAGTGTCAATGTTTATATGTTGCAGCAGCTTTTGAAGTTCACAGCTTCATCTCAGGGGCCACTAAGAAAGCACCATCTTTTTCTGGGTGATACTCAAGCTTTTATTATCTAATTTGCTCATCTAAAAATATATATATGAGAGAGATGTATCATGTTCCAGTGCGAGGCATTAAAATGCTGTCAGAATCCTTTGGCAAATGGAGAGACACATGGAAGGTTCAATTTAGTTGATGCATTTTGGTATGAAGAAAGACCATGGACCTGAACTTCCATGGAGTGGCAATCAAAGTCTGATTATCACTCACTCCTATTTTCTTACCTTGAAATGCAGCCATTCCTTTCTCACCCAACAGGCTGGGCGAAAACTGTAGAGACCTTCAGTCAAGAGCTGCAGAATGGAGGTAAGAAAGCCAAGCCACATTTTTATAGCACTAGCTGCCTTAAAGCAGGTCAGTGTAAAGGTTGTATAGGCCCTTCCTGTTAACTCCCTTATTTCCTATTTCTTTTACATTATCGTTATCATTTTCGGTCCATGGATCTTGAACGGAGACATGTTAAGTCGAGCAGGGTAAGTGAGGAACTCAAAAGTTGCCAAATAGTACACTGTGCAATGAAGATTTAGATTTTGAACAGAAGAATTCAGGACTTTATGACACCCAAGAGATTGAAGGGATGTGGTTCAATTGGTTGGCTGGTGGCGAATGCATTGGCCAGGGACCATATTCTGCCCGGCAACAGACTGTGATTGGGTCCTGCCAGATGGGGCTTTTTCAGAAGACTCAGCAATGAATGCTGGACGCTGAGAGGAGAGGCTGTGCTTTACCCTCTCCCAAATGTTTCCTGCCTGCTGTTTCTGAGTCTGCAAAGACATCTGGAGACCCTGATGAGTCCACAGTGAAAACCATTACAGACTGAAAGCAGACTCCCAACTGGAGGCCAAGACTGAAATAATCTAACTGGAAGACATCCATCTGAAACATAGACTTTTATCCTTTTATTTTTAGTATTATTGTTACACCCCTCTTTCCTCTCTGTGTTTGTCTGTCTTGTGTGTGTGTGTGTGTGTAGAGAGTGGGGCAAGTTAAAGAGGGGGGATTAGAAATTAGATAGTAGTTAACCAGTTGTATTTGTTGCCTATTTAATTATAGTTATTGTTATTAATAAAAGTTAATTGTGTTTAAATTTACAAACCAGGTGACTGCAGTTATTGGGCAGCCGAAGACCAAAGACTTTGGGTATTTTTAAAATTAAGAGTAAATTTCAACTGTGATGTGACTGTAGGTCAAATGGGGCTGGAATTGACCGTGCACTAGCCCAGGGTGTCATAATATAATTTGGGGGTTCGTTTCCGTGATCTTTGGAATAGGAGATAGCAACGTTTGGGGTACAGTATATATTAAAGAGGCACGTGATTTGTAATAGTGTAACAGGAAGCTACTACAGCTTTCATAATGTGGTGAACCTGCCTTTGGTTTATTTACAAGGACTTTGAAAAGAAATAGAGGTGCCAGCTAAAGCTAGGAAGGTAGAGATAATTGAAGTGATCGCTCAACATTTAAATTTGAAAGAGGTGCCAGAACCACAACCTGGGTTATGGCAAAAATCAGTAGAATTAGTTAATGTCCAGTTACAAATGAAACAATTAGAAATACAGCAAAACGAAAGAGAACTAATGATGCAGAAAAATAAAGCGATAGAGCCTTTCAAATGGAAATTGAAACTAGGAAGTTGGAAAGAGAGAGAGGAAAAAGCAAAAGACAAGAGAGTTCCAATTTAAAGCACTGGAAATTGAAAAGGAGCTGCCAGGAGCTAGAGGGGAGCTTAACCCCAGAATAGAACCCAGTGGTGATATGCTTACATTTATACAGGCCCTACCAACTTTTGAAGCAATGGAAGTAGCGGCATTTTTCATGGCATTTGAGAAAAGGGTGGTACAATGGCTAGCACTGCTGCCTCATAGCACCAAGGACCCGGGTTCGATTCTGGCCCCGGGTCATTATCAGTGTGGAGTTTGCATATTTTCCCCGTGTCTGCGTGGGTCTCACTCACGCAACCCAAAAAGATGTGCGAAGTAGGTGAATTTGCCATGCTGAATTACCCCTTAATTGGAAAAAAAAGAAATGGGTACTCTTTTTTTAAATATAAATTTAGAGTACCCAATTCATTTTTCCAATTAGGGGGCAATTTAGCGTGGCCAATCCACCTAGCCTGCACATCTTTGGGTTGTGGGGGCGAAACCCACGGAATGTGCAAACTCCACACGGACAGTGGCCCAGAGCCGGGATCGAACCTGGGACCTCAGCACCGTGAGGCTGCAATGCTACCCACTGCACCACCGTGCCGCCCCTGAAATGGGTACTCTTAAAAAAAAAAAAATGTTTTAATTTTGAGAAAATAGCAATCCAAATGGAGTGAGTGAAAGAAAAGTGGATATTACTAATGCAAAATAAATTACGGGGCGGGCACAGGAAGTTCATGCTTCCTTGTCAAACGGAGTGTCTAAGGATTATGACGGGGTAAAAAAATGCTACTGTGTGCATATGAATTAGTTCCCAAGGCATATAGGTAAAAGTTTCATAATTTAAGGAAACAGCTGGGACAAACATATGCTGAATTTGAAAGGGTTAAGCAGAGCAATTTAAATAGGAGGGTATGAGCATTGGAAGCTGAAACTATGCGGCTCTGAGCAAAGTCATTCTCTTGGGAAGAATTTAAGAATTCACTACCTTCTGTGATAAGAATCCATGTTGAAGCCCACTAGACAAGCAGCAATAATGGCTGACAATTATGAGCTGATCCATAAAGTTAAACCATTGCTCCAACACTCTCATAATTTTGAAAAGGATAGGAAGTGAGAGTGTGAAAGGAGGGCAGGTAGCCAAGGTAAGGAATGGATAGCTGGGAATGCTCCAAGATCTCCTCCTCAGACCAGGAAAGTAGGTACTGAGGGTGGAGGTGAAGCTCGAAGGCCTCGGTGTTACCATAGCAATAAAGTGGGACATGTTCGTTCAGGCTGTTGGAAGTTACAAGGAAAGCCCATGGGACATGTTACAGTTCCCAAGGAGGATTTTAAAAAAAATCGTACAACACAATTAATCAAAGTTATACAATAAAAGAACAAGTTTAACAAGCAAAAGCATATATTAACTGAACCCTAAAAAGCTAAACTAAACCCCCTAAAACCTGGTGGTGACTTGATCCTAAAAAAAGGAAGCTAGGGAGGTATTTACAAAACAAAATCTTTTAACCAAAACTTTACCTTAAATTCTCTCTTGAGGCCTGAGCAGGAGAGCAACCTAATCCTATGACAGGAAAAAAAAAGGACCCAGAAATCTGGCGTTGAGACCAGACACACAAATACCACAACCCTTAATTCCACGACCCACACTTTGAAACATGCATGCCATGATCTTTCATTCCTATTAGGGAGGGAGGTGTGTAAGGGCACTTCCTGCTGATTCCGATTCCCTTATTTCTTTTACTTTGTCGTTATTGTTTTTGGTCCATGGATCTTTAATGGAGACATAGCTTGAAGTCGAGCAGGGAAAGTGAGGAACTCTAAAGTTGCCAAATAGTACAGTATGCAATGAAGATTTAGATTTTGAACAGAAGTAGTACTTGAGAGATTGGAGGGATCAGATTCGATTGGTTTGCTGGTGGCTAATGAATCCATCAGGGACCGTATTCTGCCTGGCAGCAGACAGCGATTGGATCCTGCCAGGTGGGTTTTTTTAGAGGACTCGGCAGAAAGCTCCTAGACTCTGAAAGGAGACGCTGTGTGTTGTTCTCTCTCTCTCTTTCTCCCAAATGTTTCCTGCCTGATATTTCTGAGTCTGCAGAGAAGTCTTGAGATCCTGATGAGTCTACAGTGAAAACTATTACAGACTGAAAGCAGGCATCTAACTGGGGGCCTAGACTGAAAAAAATCTAACGAGAAGATGTTCAACTGAAATAGAGACTTTTATCCTTTTAGTTTTAGTATTATTTTTTACACCCCTCTTTTCCCTCTGTGTTTGTCTGTCTTGTGTGTGTAGAGAGTGGGGCGAGTTAAAGAGGGGGGATTAGAAATCAGATAGTAGTTAAACAGTTGCATTTGTTGCCTATTTAATGATAATTATTGTTATTAATACAAGTTAATTGTGTTTAAATTTACAAACCTGATGACTGGCTAATGGGCAGCGAAAAACCAAAGACTTTGGGTATTTTTAAAATTATAATTCACCGTTCCAGTTCCACGATGAGGTAGGCATGCAGAGATAAATCAATCTTGTTGGTGATGGTACAGAAGTCGCAGTAGAAACTGTAGATGCGGCTAGATCTCCACACATGAGCAGAGAGCTTTTTTCTGTGAGGCTGCTTTTGGATGGTAAACAGCAGATTGAGATTTTGCAGCACAGCAACATAATATTATTGCTAGCACAAGCTAGAGGATCACTTTACATTACTCCCACCTCCTTACAGTGTCTTTTATAAAGGATGTGTGTCCCCTGTCGTGATCCCCGAGATGGTTAATTATCACAACCATTAAGAAATGAAAGGAAGACCATAAGACATAGGAGCGGAAGTAAGGCCATTCGGCCCATCGAGTCTACTCCACCATTCAATCATGGCTGATTCCAACTCCATTTACCCGCTCTCTCTCCATAGCCCTTAATTCCTCGAGAAATCAAGAATTTATCAACTTCTGTCTTAAAGACACTCAACGTCGGAGCTTCCGGTTGCGACTATGCGGAGTCGAGACGCACATTCGGCGGCTCCCGCAAAAACTGACTTTTGGGCTCTTTTCAGGGCCCCCAACGGCACTTTTTCGATGTTTCCCGGTGTGGGAAGGAGTCTACAACAGCTCCCCGTCAGTATATGGCTTCAACTAGGAGCGGGGCGACAAAAAAGGTGGTGGTGGACCCGAAGAAGGTGCGAGGGAAGAAGGACAAAATGGCGGCGGGCGGAGACCATGCAGCGTGGATGCAGTGGGCGGAGGAACAACAGGAGGGTATCCAGCACTGCTTCAGAGAGATTAAAACTGACCTGCTAGAGCCTATGAAGGCTTCTATTGATAAGCTGCTGGAGACACAGACGGCCCAGGGAGTGGCGATCCGCGAGGCTTGACAAAAGATCTCTGACAATGAGGACGAGATCTTAGGCCTGGCGGTAAAGGTGGAGGCGCACGAGACGCTCCACAAGAAATGGCAGGAGTGGTTCGAGGAGATGGAGAATCGGTCGAGGCGGAAGAATCTGCGGATTCTGGGCCTCCCGGAGGGGCTGGAGGGGCCGGAAGTGGGGGCCTATGTGGTCACCATGTTGAACGCGCTGATGGGGGCGGGGTCCTTCCAGGGCCCCTGGAGCTGGAGGAGGCCCATAGAGTGCTGGTGAGGTGGCTCAAGGCAAACAACCCTCCGCGGGCGGTGCTGGTGAGGTTCCATAGGTTCGTCGATCGGGAGTGTGTGCTCAGGTGGGCCAAGAAGGAGAGGAGCAACAGGTGGGAGAACGCGGAGGTTCGGATATATCAGGACTGGAGTGCGGAGGTGGAGAAGAGGAGGGCCGGGTACAATCGAGTGAAGGCGGTGCTGCACAGGAAGGGGGTGAAGTTTGGCATGTTGCAGCCGGCGTGACTGTGGGTTACCTACAAGGACCGGCACCATTATTTTGAGTCTCCGGAGGAGGCGTGGACCTTTGTTCAGGCCGAGAAGTTGGACACAGATTGAGGGTCGGGACGGGCGATTGGGGACTGCGGTTGATATGCTATGTTTATTTTTCGAGGGGGGGGGGCCTTTGTATTGCTCCGGGTTTCTTTTTCTTTGTGTTTTTTCTTTTTTGGGTCGGTGAGGGTGGCTGGGGCGGGTTGGGCACTGTTTTGGTTGGGTTGGTCGGGGGGCTCTTGGAGGTGAGATGGGGCCCCGCGGGGGAGGGGGAGGCCTGAGTCAGGGGTGAGGGGACCGGGCCTGTAAAAGGAGCTGCGTCAGGGGCCTGGTAGGTGGAAAGAGCGGGCTTTTTCCCGTACTGAAGACTGGAGGGGGCGGGGCCGGGGCAGGGAAGCGAGGGTTGTTTCCCGTGCTTAGAACAGAAGGGGGAGGGGGAGAGCCTATGGATGGGGACGGGAGAGGAGGGTGTGCCACACAATGGGAGGAGTCGAAGAAGAGGCGGGAGTGGCCGGGGTTAGCAGGAGTCAGCTGACTTGTGGAAGTGGGGGGGGGGAGAATCGAGTTGCTGCTGCTATGGTCAAGGAGGAGCTGGAGCGAGTGGGGGGGGGGGGTGTGCCACTGTGGGGAACGGGCCGGGTGTGGGGTGCAGGCGCGTGGCTGGCCGAGGAGAGGTCATGGCTAGTCGGCGGGGGAGGGTTCAGTGTGGCCACAAACAGGAGGAGGTCCAAGTAGTTTCGGTTGCACCGAGGGACGAGATAGGGCTGTCCCTTATCCCCCCTGCTCTTCGCATTGGCGATTGAAACCCTGGCTATGGCACTGAGGGAGTCAAGGAACTGGAGGGGGTTGGTGCGGGATGGGGAGAAGCATAGGGTGTCACTTTATGCGGACGACCTGCTGCTGTATGTGGCTGACCCGGTGGGAGGAATGCCGGAGGTAATGAGGATTCTTTGGGAATTTGGGGACTTTTCGGGGTACAAGCTCAACATGGGGAAGAGCGAGCTGTTTGTAGTTCATCCAGGGGACCAGGAGAGGGGGATTGGCGAGCTCCCACTAAAAAAGGCGGAGAGGAGCTTCAGGTATCTGGGAGTCCAGGTGGCCAGGAGCTGGGGGGCCCTGCATAGGCTTAATTTTACAAGGCTGGTGGAGCAAATGGAGGAGGAGTTCAAGAGGTGGGACGCGTTGCCGCTGTCCTTGGCGGGTAGGGTTCAGTCCATCAAAATGACAGTGCTCCCAAGGTTTTTGTTCCTGTTCCAGTGCCTTCCCGTGTTTATCCCGAAGGCTTTTTTCAGGTGGGTTAACAGGAGTATAATGGGGTTTGTGTGGGCGCGAGGGACTCCGAGGGTGAGAAGGGTGTTCCTGGAGCAGAGTAGAGATAGGGGGGGACTGGCGCTGCCCAACCTCTGTGGATACTACTGGGCCGCCAATGCGACGATGGTGTGCAAGTGGGTGATGGAGGGGGAGGGGCTGCATGGAAGAGGCTGGAGACGGCGTCCTGTGTGGGTACGAGTCTGGGGGCGCTGGCAACGGCGCCGCTGCCGCTCCCTCGATGGAGGTATACCACGAGCCCGGTGGTGGTGGCTGCCCTCAAAATTTGGGGTCAGTGGAGCCGGCACAGGGGGGAAGTGGGGGCCTCGGCAGGGACCCCATTACGGGGGAACCACCGGTTCGCCCCAGGAAGAACAGGTGGAGGGTTTTCGGGGTGGCACAGGGCAGGGATACGAAGGTTGGGGGGACCTGTTTGTGGACGGGAAGTTCGCGAGTCTGGGTGAGCTGGAGAAGTATGGGCTCCCCCCGGGGAACACCTTCAGGTACTTACAGCTAAGGGCGTTTGCCAGACGGCAGGTGGTGGAATTCCCGTGGCTACAGCCACACACTGTACAGGACAGGGTGCTCTCGGGGGTGTGGGTGGGAGTGGGGAAAAACTTACTGGGTGATGCAGGAGGAGGAGGAGGCCTCGGTGGTGGAGGTAAAAGGCAGGTGGGAGGAGGAGTTGGAAGAGGAAATTGAGGAAGGGACGTGGGCAGACGTCCTGAGGAGGGTGAACTCGTCATCATGCGCGAGGCTTAGCCTCATACAGTTTAAGGTGCTGCACAGGGCACACATGACCGGGACAAGGATGAGTCAGTTTTTTGGGGGTGAGGACAGGTTTGTTAGGTGCTCAGGGGGCCCAGCAAACCACACCCATATGTTCTGGGCATGCCCAGCGCTGGAGGAATTTTGGAAGGGCGTAGTGAGGACGGTGTTGAGGGTGGTAGTATCCAGGGTCAAGTCGGGCTGGGGGCTTGCAATATTTGGGGTGGCAGAGGAGCCGGGAGTGCAGGAGGCGAGAGAGGCCGTTATTCTGGCCTTTGCGTCCCTGGTAGCCCGGCAAAGGATTCTTCTTCAGTGGAAGGATGCGAGGCCCCCAAGCGTGGAATCCTGGATCAACGATATGGCGGGGTTTGTTAAGTTGGAGAGGGTGAAATTCGCCTTGAGAGGGTCGGTACAAGGGTTCTTTAGGCGGTGACAACCGTTCATTGACTTCCTGGCAGAGCGGTAAACATTGGTCAATGGCAGCAGCAACTCGGGGGTGGGGGGGGTCACTTTACTTTTTTGTTTTTGTTATTTATACTGGAGGGTCTGAGGGGTTGTATATACTTGTTGTATTAAGTCGGGGTGTTAATGTTAATTTATTATTTATGTACGGGGGGAGGGGGGGTATGGATGGTTGTTTTTCTGGACTGTGTTTTGTACTTAACCCGATTGGGTTTCTTTTTCATTTTGTTATTGGTATTTTATGAAAATATTTGTTTTAAAATTATTTGTTTTAAAAAGACACTCAACGTCCCGGCCTCCACCGCCCTCTGTGGCAATGAATTCCACAGACCCACCACTCTCTGGCTGAAGAAATTTCTCCTCATCTCTGTTCTAAAGTGGCTCCCTTTTATTCTAAGGCTGTGCCCCGGGTCCTAGTCTCCCCTGCTAATGGAAACAACTTCCCTACGTCCACCCTATCTAAGCCATTCATTATCTTGTAAGTTTCTATTAGATCTCCCCTCAACCTCCTAAACTCCAATGAATATAATCCCAGGATCCTCAGACGTTCATCGTATGTTAGGCCTACCATTCTTGGGATCATCCGTGTGAATCTCCGCTGGACCCGCTCCAGTGCCAGTATGTCCTTCCTGAGGTGTGGGGCCCAAAATTGCTCACAGTATTCTAAATGAGGCCTAACTAGTGCTTTATAAAGCTTCAGAAGTGCATCCCTGCTTTTATATTCCAAGCCTCTTGAGATAAATGACAACATTGCATTTGCTTTCTTAATTACAGACTCAACCTGCAAGTTTACCTTTAGAGAATCCTGGACTAGGACTCCCAAGTCCCTTTGCTCTTCAGCATTATGAATTTTGTCACCGTTTAGAAAATAGTCCATGCCGCTATTCTTTTTTCCAAAGTGCAAGACCTCGCACTTGCCCACATTGAATTTCATCAGCCATTTCTTGGACCACTTTCCTAAACTGTCTAAATCTTTCTGCAGCCTCCCCACCTCCTCAATGCTACCTGCCCCTCCACCTATCTTTGTATCATCAGCAAACATAGCCAGAATGCCCCCAGTCCCGTCATCTAGATCGTTAATATGTAAAGAGAACAGCTGTGGCCCCAACACCGAACCCTGCGGGACACCACTCGTCACCGGTTGCATTTCCGAAAAAGAACCTTTCATCCCAACTCTCTGCCTTCTGCCTGACAGCCAATCGTCAGTCCATGTTAGTACCTTGCCTCGAATACTGTGGATCCTTATTTTACTCAGCAGTCTCCTGTGAGGCACCTTATCAAAGGCCTTTTGGAAGTCAAGATAGATAACATCCATTGGCTCTCCTTGGTCTAACCTTATTTGTTATCTCTTCAAAGAACTCTAACAGGTTTGTCAGGCACGACCTCCCCTTACTAAATCCATGCTGACTTGTCCTAGTCCGACCCTGCACTTCGAAGAATTTAGAAATCTCATCCTTAACGATGGATTCTAGAATCTTGCCAACAACCGAGGTTTGACTAATTGGCCTATAATTTTCCATCTTTTTCCTTGTTCCCTTCTTGAACAGGGGGGTTACAACAGCAATTTTCCAATCCTCTGGGACTTTCCCTGACTCCAGTGACTTTTGAAAGATCATAACTAACGCCTCCACAATTTCTTCAGCTATCTCCTTTAGAACTCTAGGATGGAGCCCATCTGGTCCCAGAGATTTATCAATTTTTAGACCTCTTAGTTTCTCCTCTTAGTAACCCTACTGTGAAGACTGACGCAAAGTACTTATTTAGTTCCTCAGCTATTTCCTTGTCTCCCATCACTAGATTACCAGCGTCATTTTGGAGCAGCCCAATGTCTACTTTTGCCTCCCGTTTGTTTTTAATGTATTTAAAGAAACTTTTACTATCATTCCTAATGTTACTGGCTAGCCTACCTTCATATTTGATCCTCTCTTTCCTTATTTCTCTCTTTGTTATCCTCTGTTTGCTTATGTAGCCTTCCCAATCTTCTGACTTCCCACAACTCTTTGCCACATTGTAGGTTTTCTCTTTTGCTTTGATGCATTCCCTGACTTCCTTTGTCAGCCATGGCTGCCTAATCCCCCCTCTGATAACCTTTCTTTTCTTTGGGACGAACCTCTGTACTGTGTCCTCAATTACTCCCAGACGCTCCTGCCATTGCTGTTCTGCTGTCTTTCCCACTAGGCTCTGCTCCCAGTCGATTTTCGTCAGTTCCTCCCTCATGCCCCTGTAGTTACCTTTATTTAACTGTAACACCTTTACATCTGATTCTACCTTCTTTCTTTCAAATTGGAGATTGAATTCTACCATATTATGATCACTGCCTCCTAAGTGTTCCCTTACTTTAAGATCTTTTATCAAGTCTGGCTCATTACATAACACTGTGTGTCTTTGACCTGCGCAACGCTTACTGCGCACGGCCCTTTGTCCTAGCAGATGAAAAGACTCAGGTTGACTAATCTATGTTATAAAATGCAGAGCATCATGCCGCCAAGGTCCCAGGTTCAATCCCGGCCCTGGGTCACAGTCCGTGTGGAGTTTGCACATTCTCCACGTGTGTGCATGGGTCTCACCCCCACAACCCCAAGATGGCAGCACGGTAGCACAGTGGGTAGCACTGTTGCTTCACAGATTCAGGGTCCCAGGTTTGATACCCAGCTTGGGTCACTGTATGTGTGGAGTCTGCACATTCTCCTCTTTGTCTGTGTGGGTTTTCTCCCGGTGCTCCGGTTTCCTCCCACAAGTCCCGAAAGACGTGCTGTTACATAATTTGGACATTCTGAATTCTCCCTCTGTATACCCGAACAGGCGCCAGAATGTGGCGACTAGGGGCTTCTCACAGTAACTTTATTGCAGTATTAATGTAAGTCTACTTGTGACAATAAAGATTATTATCATTATTATTATGTGCACGGTAGGTCTTTTGGCCACACTAAATTGCACCTTAATTGGAAAAAATGAATTGGGTAAAAAATAAAATGCAGAGCCTTTGTATAGCTCTCTTTAAATTTGGACTATGCAGCCCATAATGGGTCATGTCTCTTCAGAGATAATAGGTGTACGTTTCTTCGATACTGCCAGTTAGCACCTTTTGTTCAAAGGTCACAGACAGACATAATTTCAGCCATTTTAAAGGTCTTTGTCCAGTTTTTAAAATGTTAGAAATAGACATGAAGTAACTGTTGTGTTGGGCGCTCTGGATCCATGGAACACATACAGGTCACCAACACTTGAACAAAGAACAAAGAACAAAGAAATGTACAGCACAGGAACAGGCCCTTCGGCCCTCCAAGCCCGTGCCGACCATGCTGCCCGACTAAACTACAATCTTCTACACTTCCTGGGTCCGTATCACTCTATTCCCATCCTATTCATGTATTTGTCAAGATGCCCCTTAAATGTCACTATCGTCCCTGCTTCCACCACCTCCTCCGGTAGCGAGTTCCAGGCACCCACTACCCTCTGCGTAAAAAACTTGCCTCGTACATCTACTCTAAACCTTGCCCCTCTCACTTTAAACCTATGCCCCCTAGTAATTGACCCCTCTACCCTGGGGAAAAGCCTCTGACTATCCACTCTGTCTATGCCCCTCATAATTTTGTAGACCTCTATCAGGTCTCCCCTCAACCTCCTTCGTTCCAGTGAGAACAAACCGAGTTTATTCAACCGCTCCTCATAGCTAATGCCCTCCATACCAGGCAACATTCTGGTAAATCTCTTCTGCACCCTCTCTAAAGCCTCCACATCCTTCTGGTAGTGTGGCGACCAGAATTGAACACTATACTCCAAGTGTGGCCTAACTAAGGTTCTATACAGCTGCAACATGACTTGCCAATTCTTACACTCAATGCCCCGGCCAATGAAGGCAAGCATGCCGTATGCCTTCTTGACTACCTTCTCCACCTGTGTTGCCTCTTTCAATGACCTGTGGACCTGTACTCCTAGATCTCTTTGACTTTCAATACTCTTGAGGGTTCTACCATTCACTGTATATTCCCTACCTGCATTAGACCTTCCAAAATGCATCACCTCACATTTGTACGGATTAAACTCCATCTGCCATCTCTCCGCCCAAAACTCCAAACAATCTAAATCCTGCTGTATCCTCTGATAGTCCTCATCGCTATCCGCAATTCCACCAACCTTTGTGACGTGTGCAAACTTACTAATCAGACCAGTTACATTTTCCTCCAAATCATTTATATATACTACAAAGAGCAAAGGTCCCAGCACTGATCCCTGTGGAACACCACTGGTCACAGCCCCCAATTAGAAAAGGATCCTTCCATTGCTACTCTCTGCCTTCTATGACCTAGCCAGTTCTGTATCCACCTTGCCAGCTCACCCCTGATCCCGTGTGACTTCGCCTTTTGTACTAGTCTACCATGAGGGACCTTGTCAAAGGCCTTACTGAAGTCCATATAGACAACATCCACTGCCCTACCTGAATCAATCATCTTAGTGACCTCCTCGAAAAACTCTATCAAGTTAGTGAGACACGACCTCCCCTCCACAAAACCATGCTGCCTCTCACTAATACGTCCATTTGCTTCCAAATGGGAGTAGATCCTGTCTCGAAGAATTCTCTCCAGTAATTTCCCTACCACTGAAGTAAGGCTCACCGGCCTGTAGTTCCCTGGATTATCCTTGCTACCCTTCTTAAACAGAGGAACAACATTGGCTATTCTCCAGTCCTCCGGGACATCCCCTGAAGACAGTGAGGATCCAAAGATTTCTGTCACGGCCTCAGCAATTTCCTCTCCAGCCTCCTTCAGTATTCTGGGGTAGATCCCATCAGGCCCTGGGGACTTATCTACCTTAATATTTTTTAAGATACCCAACACCTCGTCTTTTTGGATCTCAATGTGACCCAGGCTATCTACACACCCTTCTCCAGACTCAACATCTACCAATTCCTTCTCTTTGGTGAATACTGATGCAAAGTATTCATTTAGTACCTCGCCCATTTCCTCTGGCTCCACACATATATTCCCTTGCCTATCCTTCAGTGGGCCAACCCTTTCCCTGGCTACCCTCTTGCTTTTTATGTACGTGTAAAAAGCCTTGGGATTTTCCTTAACCCTATTTGCCAATGACTTTTCGTGACCCCTTCTAGCCCTCCTGACTCCTTGCTTAAGTTCCTTCTTACTTTCCTTATATTCCACGCAGGCTTCGTCTGTTCCCAGCCTTTTAGCCCTGACAAATGCCTCCTTTTTCTTTTTGACAAGGCCTACAATGTCTCTTGTTATCCAAGGTTCCCGAAA
The DNA here is from genome assembly GCF_047496885.1 of Scyliorhinus torazame. NCBI lineage: Eukaryota > Metazoa > Chordata > Chondrichthyes > Carcharhiniformes > Scyliorhinidae > Scyliorhinus > Scyliorhinus torazame. The sequence continues at coordinate 194,237,342 of NC_092719.1, read as the reverse complement.
ATTGCCGTATTTATCCTTCTTCCTCACAGGAACATGCCGGTCCTGAATTCCTTTTAACTGACACTTGAAAGCCTCCCACATGTCAGATGTTGATTTGCCCTCAAACATCCGCCCCCAATCTATGTTCTTCAGTTCCCGCCTAATATTGTTATAATTAGCCTTCCCCCAATTTAGCACATTCATCCTAGGACCACTCTTATCCTTGTCCACCAGTACTTTAAAACTTACTGAATTGTGGTCACTGTTACCGAAATGCTCCCCTACTGAAACATCTACCACCTGGCCGGGCTCATTCCCCAATACCAGGTCCAGTACCGCCCCTTCCCTAGTTGGACTGTCTACATATTGTTTTAAGAAGCCCTCCTGGATGCTCCTTACAAACTCCGCCCCGTCTAAGCCCCTGGCATTAAGTGAGTCCCAGTCAATATTGGGGAAGTTGAAGTCTCCCATCACCACAACCCTGTTGTTTTTACTCTTTTCCAAAATCTGTCTACCTATCTGCTCCTCTATCTCCCGCTGGCTGTTGGGAGGCCTGTAGTAAACCCCCAACATTGTGACTGCACCCTTCTTATTCCTGATCTCTACCCATATAGCCTCACTGCCCTCCCGCAGTACAGCTGTGATATTCTCCCGAACCAGTAGCGCAACTCCGCCTCCCCTTTTACATCCCCCTCTATCCCACCTGAAACATCTAAATCCTGGAACGTTTAGCTGCCAACCCTGCCCTTCCCTCAACCAGGCCTCTGAAATGGCAACAACATCATAGTTCCAAGTACTAATCCAAGCTCTAAGTTCATCTGCCTTACCCGTAATACTTCTTGCATTAAAACATATGCACTTCAGGCCACCAGACCCGCTGTGTTCAGCAACTTCTCCCTGTCTGCTCTGCCTCAGAGCCCCACTGTCCCTATTCCCTAGTTCTCCCTCAATGCTCTCACCTTCTGACCTATTGCTCCCGTGCCCACCCCCCTGCCATACTAATTTAAACCCTCCCGTGTGACACTGGCAAACCTCGCGGCCAGGATATTTATGCCTCTCCGGTTTAGATGCAACCCGTCCTTCTTATATAGGTCACACCTGCCCCGGAAGAGCTCCCCGTGGTCCAGATAATGGAAACCCTCCCTCCTACACCAGCTGTTTAGCCACGTGTTTAGCTGCTCTATCTTCCTATTTCTAGCCTCACTGGCATGTGGCACAGGGAGTAATCCCGAGATTAAAACCCTCGAGGTCCTGTCTTTTAACTTTCTGCCTAGCTCCCTGAACTCCTGCTGCAGGACCTCATGCCCCTTCCTGCCTATGTCGTTAGTACCAATGTGTACAACGACCTCTGCCTGTTTGCCCTCCCCATTCAGGATGCCCTCTACCCGTTCGGAGACATCCTGGACCCTGGCACCAGGGAGGCAACATACCATCCTGGAGTCTCTTTCACGTCCACAGAAGCGCCTATCTGTGCCCCTGACTATAGAGTCCCCTATTACTATTGCTCTTCTGCGCTTTGACCCTCCCTTCTGAACATCAGAGCCAGCCGTGGTGCCACTGCTCTGGCTGCTGCTGTTTTCCCCTGATCGGCTATCCCCCCCGACAGTATCCAAAGGGGTATACCTGTTCGAGAGGGGGACAACCACAGGGGATTCCTGCACTGACTGCCTGCCCTTTCTGGTGGTCACCCATTTCTCTGCCTGCACCTTGGGTGTGACCACATTTACATAACTGCGATCTATGACGCTTTCCGCCACCTGCATGCTCCTAAGTGCATCCAATTGCTGCTCCAACCGAACCATGCGGTCTGTGAGGAGCTCCAGTTGGGTGCACTTTCTGCAGATGAAGCCATCCGGGACGCTGGAAGCCTCCCGGACCTGCCACATCTCACAGTCAGAGCACTGCACCCCTCTAACTGACATTGCGTCAATTAATTAAAATTTAAAAAAAAAAATTTAAATCTATTTTTTAAAAATATATATATTTTTTAATTTCAAAGTTACTGTTAACTATCTGTTTCCTAGCACTAGATTTCTAATAGAAATGCGAAAGCTAAATATAGTACTCTCCGATCTCTGGCTTAGATACCCCTCTAAATTATAATTAAGTAATTATGTTTAATTAGTTACCAATGCTTAATTTTTTAAATTTAGTGTAGATTCCCAACCAGCCACTCAGGTCACAGCTTTTCTGTGATATCACTTCAGTTTCCCTCGACACACACAATTTGAAAAAGGTATAAAAGTAAAAATGAGTAAAAATCACTTACTTACCTTCTGAGTGTCTTAGATGTTCTCAGGTTCTCTCCCTGAGAGAGACTGCTCCTCCACCTCTGAACCTTGACCTCCCAGAAATCACTTGCGCACCGCTCCCGCTGAAATCGACTGGCCTGTTCCTGTGAAGGTAAGTGTTTTTAAAGGATACACTTACCTCCCAGAAATCACTTGCGCACCGCTCCCGCTGAAATCGACTGGCCTGCTCCTGTGAAGGTAAGTGTTTTTAAAGGATACACTTACCTCCCTGAAATCACTTGCGCACCGCTCCCGCTGAAATCGACTGGCCTGCTCCTGTGAAGGTAAGTGTTTTTAAAGGATACACTTACCTCCCTGAAATCACTTGCGCACCGCTCCCGCTGAAATCGACCTGCCTGCTCCTGTGAAGGTAAGTGTTTTTAAAGGATACACTTACCTCCCAGAAATCACTTGCGCACCGCTCCCACTGAAATCGACTGGGCTAAATAGTGCAACACTATTTTATTGAGTCATTAACAGTTTAACATACTCTCACTGTGGGTTAACACGATACTAGCTTTAACTAAAGACCTTTGCCTTGTCCTAACCAGTCGATGCACTCAGCACATGGTGAATGTCTGTGTTGCAGGCTGTGAGCTCTGTCCTACTAGTAAGCTGCAGCTCGAATGAGCGGGAACTCTGATCATAGAATCATAGAAGTTTACAGCATGGAAACAGGCCCTTCAGCCCAACCAGTCCATGCCGCCCAGTTTTTACCATTAAGCTAGTCCCAGTTGCCCGCACTTGGCCCATAACCCTCTATACCCATCTTACCCATGTAACTATCTAAATGCTTTTTAAAAGACACAATTGTACCCGCCTCTACTACTACCTCTGGCAGCACATTCCAGACACTCACTACCCTCTGAGTGAAGAAATTGCCCCTCTGGGCCCTTCTGAATCTCTCCCCTCTCACCTTAAACCTATGCCCTCTAGTTTTAGACTCCCCTACCTTTGGGAAAAGATGTTGACTATCTACCTTATCTATGCCCCTCATTATTTTATAGACCTCTATAAGATCACCCCTAAGACTCCTATCTAATGCCCCCTATCTTTATAGTGCGTGTGCTCTAACTGGTGATTGGCTGCGGTGTGTGTTGATTGGTCCCGCTGTGTGCCCATCAGTGTGTGTGTCTGCACCATGATATACTGGTGTATATTATGACAGTAACCATATATATTTTATTCAAATATACAGTGCGAGGTCTTAGTGCCCTCACCTATCCCCCAAAAAAGCATTGGTTGTTCCGATGGCCCTTGAGAAACACCACTGTCTACCATTCTACAATCTGAAAAACAACCATTGCAATACCTCGCTGTTTTCTGTTCTGAAGCTATTTTTAAAATCCAAGCTGACACTGATTCTCCTATTCCATGAGCCTCAATTTTGTTAATCAGCCCTTTAAATTAGAAAGTGAGGACATAATATTAGGCGCGATTTAATGGTCTCATCACTTGGTATCAGGGAGATGCAGTTGAATCTCATAAGAGGCCTTGCGTAAGATTCGCAATGTCTCGTGAGATTCAGCCGAAGCTAGCGAGACATTGCAATCTGGATCTTGCCATTGTTGCTCTTTTATAACCACAGTGTGTGTTTAACCCATATACGATGGACAAATGATCACACAAGTTGTTTGGTACAATAATAGTTTATTTGACATACACAAGATTGTTTACTTAATTAAAAAAAAAAATATATATATTAAAGTTTTTTTTAAAATATATTTTATTGAAAATGTTTCGATCACAATTTTTTCCCCTTACACATCAAACATAACAAAAAAGAAAATTTAACAGTGAACAAATGGCTAATCAACATGGTAAACTAATCATTTAACATAAACTAAAACTTTCCACCCCCCCCCCTCCCCCCCTCCCCCCTGGGTTGCTGCTGCTGGTCATCTGTCTTCCCTCTAACGTTCCCCTAGGTAGTCGAGGAATGGCTGCCACCACCTGGTGAACCCTTGAGCTGATCCTCTCAGCGCAAACTTCATCTGCTCCAGTTTTATGAACCCTGCCATATTGTTTATCCAGGCCTCCAGTCCGGGGGGTTTCGCTTCCTTCCACATGAGTAAAATCCTACGCCGGGCTACTAGGGACGCAAAGGCCACAACGTCGGCCTCTTTCGCCTCCTGCACTCCCGGCTCGTCCGCAACTCCAAATAAAGCTAGCCCCCAGCCTGGTTTGACCCGGACCTTCACCACCTTCGAAATCACTCCCGTCACTCCCTTCCAATACCCCTCCAGTGCCGGGCACGACCAAAACATATGTGCGTGGTTTGCCGGGCTTCCGCCGCACCTTCCACACTTGTCCTCCACTCCAAAGAACCTGCTCAATCTTTCTCCCGTTATGTGTGCTCTATGTAGCACCTTGAATTGAATCAGGCTAAGCCTGGTGCACGAGGAAGAGGAATTTACCCTGCTTAGGGCATCAGCCCCCATACCCTCCTCTATCTCCTCCCCTAGCTCTTCTTCCCACTTTCCTTTTAATTCGCCCACCAGCTCCTCCCCCTCTTCCCTCATCTCTCGGCATATCTCTGCCACCTTGCCCTCCCCGACCCACACCCCCGAAAGCACTCTGTCCTGGATCCCCTGTGCCGGGAGCAGCGGAAATTCCCTCACCTATATATATGTAAGGCAGTTTACCCGGGGCAACTTATACTTTTCCTCCAATGCTCCCAAGCTCGCAAACGTCCCATCTATAAATAAATCTCCCACCCTCCTAATTCCCAACTGGTGCCAGCTCTGAAATCCTCCATCCATCCTTCCTGGGGCATACCTGTGATTGTTCCTGATTGGGGACACCACCAGGGCACCTCTCTGTCGCCTCCATTGTCCCCAGATATTCAATGTTGCCGCCACCACCGGGTTCGTGGTAAACTTTTTTGGTGAGAACGGTAGCGGTGCCGTCACCAGCGCCTCTAGGCTCGTCCCTTTACAGGACTTTCTCTCCAGTCTTTTCCACGCCGCTCCCTCTCCCTCCATCATCCATTTACGAATCATCGCCACATTGGCGGCCCAATAGTAGTTGCCCAAATTCGGTAGCGCCAATCCTCCTCTGTCTCTGCTACGTTGTAGGAACCCCCTCCTTACCCTCGGGACTTTCCCTGCCCACACGAAGCTCATGATGCTCCTGTCTATTTTTTAAAAAAAGGTCTTAGTGATTAGTATAGGGAGACATTGAAATACAAATAAGAACCTCGGGAGGACCATCATCTTAATTGCCTGCACTCTGCCCGCCAACGACAGAGGCTGCATGTCCCACCTCTTGAAGTCCTCCTCCATTTGTTCTACCAATTGTGTCAGATTAAGTCTGTGTAAGGTTCCCCAGCTCCTAGCGATCTGAATCCCCAGGTATCGGAAGTTTCTTTCCACTTAAGTCTGTGTAAGGTTCCCCAGCTCCTAGCGATCTGAATCCCCAGGTATCGGAAGTTTCTTTCCACTTTCCTTTTTTTTTTTATAAATGTTTTATTGAAAATTTTTTCCCAAACAACAATTTTTCCCCTCTTACAAAGCAAACGCAACAATAACAATACAGAAATTTTAAACAATACACAAGTAACAAAACCCCTTTATCTTTGACCTAAACTAACCCCCCCTCCCCCCCCCCCCCCCCCCTCCCCCTGGGTTGCTGCTGCTGGTCATCTGTCTTCCCTCTAACGTTCCCCTAGGTAGTCGAGAAATGGCTGCCACCGCCTGGTGAACCCTTGAGCCGATCCTCTCAGGGCAAACTTTATCTGCTCCAGTTTAATGAACCCCGCCATATCATTTACCCAGGCCTCCAGTCCGGGGGGTTTCGCCTCCTTCCACATGAGTAGGATCCTGCGCCGGGCTACTAGGGACGCAAAGGCCACAACGTCGGCCTCTTTCGCCTCCTGCACTCCGGCTCTTCCGCAACTCCAAATAGAGCTAACCCCCAGCCTGGTTTGACCCGGGCCTTCACCACCTTCGAAATCACTCCCGTCACTCCCTTCCAATACCCTTCCAGTGCCGGGCACGCCCAAAACATATGTGCGTGGTTTGCCGGGCTCCCGCCACACCTCCCACATTTGTCCTCCACTCCAAAGAACCTGCTCAATCTTGCTCCCGTTATGTGTGCTCTATGTAGCACCTTAAATTGAATCAGGCTAAGCCTGGCGCATGAGGAAGAGGAATTTACCCTGCTTAGTGCATCAGCCCACATACCCTCCTCTATCTCCTCCCCTAGTTCTTCTTCCCACTTTCCTTTTAGTTCGCCCACCGACTCCTCCCCCTCTTCCCTCATCTCTCGGTAAATCTCTGACACCTTGCCCTCTCCGACCCACACCCCTGAAAGGACCCTGTCCTGTATCCCCTGTGTCGGGAGCAATGGAAATTCCCTCACCTGTTGTCTAGTAAATGCCCTCACCTGCATATATCTCAAGAAATTTCCCCGGGGCAACTTATACTTTTCCTCCAATGCTCCCAAGCTCGCAAAAGTCCCATCTATAAATAAATCTCCCACCCTCCTAATTCCCAACTAGAACCAGCTCTGAAATCCTCCATCGATTCTTCCTGGGGCGAACCTATGGTTGTTCCTGATTGGGGACCCCACCAGGGCTCCCCGCACCCCTCTCTGTCGCCTCCACTGTCCCCAGATATTCAATGTTGCCGCCACCACCGGGTTCGTGGTAAACTTTTTAGGTGAGATCGGTAGCGGCGCCGTCACCAGCGCCTCTAAACTCGTCCCTTTACAGGACTTTCTCTCCAGTCTTTCCCACGCCGCTCCCTCACCCTCCATCATCCATTTACGTATCATTGCCACATTGGCGGCCCAATAGTAATCGCCCAAGTTCGGTAGTGCCAATCCTCCTCTGTCCCTACTACGCTGAAGGAACCCCCTCCTTACTCTCGGAACTTTCCCTGCCCACACGAAGCTCGTGATGCTCCTGTCTATTTTATTAAAAAAGGTCTTAGTGATTAGTATAGGGAGACATTGAAATACAAATAAGAACCTCGGGAGGACCATCATCTTAATTGCTTGCACCATGCCCGCCAGCGATAGAGGCTGCATGTCCCACCTCTTGAAGTCCTCCTCCATTTGTTCTACCAACCGTGTCAGATTAAGTCTGTGCAAGGTTCCCCAGCTCCTAGCGATCTGAATCCCCAGGTATCGGAAGTTTCTTTCCACTTTCCTTAGAGGCAAGCCTTCTATCTCTCTACTCTGGTCCCCTGGATGTATCACAAATAATTCACTCTTCCCCATGTTTAGCCTATACCCCGAGAAATCCCCGAACCCCCTCAAAATTCGCATAACCTCTATCATTCCCCCCGCTGGGTCCGACACGTATAACAATAGGTCATCCGCATATAACGAGACTCGGTGTTCTTCTCCCCCTCTAATCACCCCTCTCCATTTCCTGGAGTCTCTCAACGCCATGGCCAGAGGTTCAATTGCCAACGCGAACAACAATGGAGACAGTGGGCATCCCTGTCTTGTTCCCCTATATAGTCGGAAATACTCCGATCTGTGTCGACCTGTAACTACGCTTGCCATTGGAGCCCCATAAAGAAGTCTAACCCAGCTAATAAACCCGTTCCCAAACCCAAACCTCCTTAACACTTCCCATAAATACTCCCACTCCACCCTATCAAATGCCTTCTCTGCGTCCATTGCCGCCACTATCTCTGCCTCCCCCTCCACTGGGGGCATCATTATCACCCCTAATAGTCGTCGCACGTTAACATTCAGTTGTCTCCCTTTTACGAACCCTGTCTGGTCTTCGTGCACCACCCCCGGGACACAGTCCTCTATCCTCGATGCCAGTACCTTTGCCAACAATTTGGCGTCCACGTTCAACAATGAAATGGGTCTATAGGACCCGCACTGCAACGGATCTTTATCCCTCTTCAAAATTAACGATATCGTCGCCTCCGACATCGTCGGGGGTAGAGTCCCCCCTTTCCTGGCCTCATTGAACGTCCTCACCATCAACGGGGCCAACAAGTCCACATATTTTCTGTAATACTCCGCCGGGAACCCGTCTGGTCCTGGGGCCTTCCCTGCTTGCATGCTTCCCAGTCCCTTAATAACCTCGTCCACCCCAATCGGTGCCCCCAGGCCTACCACCCCCCGCTCCTCCACTTTCGGGAACCTCAATTGGTCCAGGAACTGCCGCATCCCCTCCTCTCCCTCTGGGGGTTGAGACCTATACAGTTCCTCATAGAAGGTCTTGAACACCTCATTTATCTTTCCTGCCCTTCGCACCGTGTCTCCCCTTTCGTCTCTAATTCCTCCTATCTCCCTCGCTGCTGCCCTCTTTCGCAATTGATGAGCCAACAGGCGACTAGCCTTTTCCCCATATTCATACCTCCTCCCCTGTGCCTTCCTCCACAGTACCTCCGCCTTTCTGGTGGTCAGAAGGTCAAATTCCGTCTGGAGTCGTCTCCTCTCCCTGTACAATTCCTCCTCCGGGGTCTCTGCAAATTCCCTATCCACCCTTAAAATCTCCCCCAGTAATCTTGCCCTTTCCTTGGCCTCTGTTTTCCTTTTGTGGGCCCCAATGGAGATCAGCTCTCCTCTGACCACCGCTTTTAGTGCTTCCCATACCACTCCCACAGGGACCTCGCCGTCGTCATTGACCTCCAGGTATCTCTCAATACACCCCCGCACTCTTGCACACACTCCCTCATCCGCCATCAGTCCCACATCTAATCGCCAGAGTGTTCTCTGCTCCCTTTCCTCTCCTAATTCCAGGTCCACCCAATGTGGGGCATGATCCGAAACCGCTATGGCTGAGTATTCAGCTTCTTCCACCCTAGAGATCAACGACCTTCCCAAAACAAAAAAATCTATCCGGGAGTACACTTTATGGACATGGGAGAAGAAGGAATACTCCCTAGCCCTAGGTCTAAGAAATCGCCATGGATCCACTCCCCCCATTTGGTCCATAAACCCCTTAAGTACCTTGGCCGCTGCCGGCCTTCTTCCGGTCCTTGAGCTGGATCTACCTAGCCCCGGGTCCAGCACCGTATTAAAGTCCCCTCCTAAAATCAAGTTTCCTACCTCCAGGTCCGGTATACGCCCCAGCATCCGTCTCATAAATCCCGCATCGTCCCAGTTTGGGGCATACACGTTAACCAACACGACCTCCATTCCCTCCAGCCTGCCACTCACCATTACATATCTACCTCCGCTATCTGCTACGATGTTCTTTGCTTCAAATGCGACCTGTTTCCCCACCAAAATGGCCACCCCTCTATTCTTTGCGTCCAGTCCTGAGTGGAACACCTGTCCCACCCATCCTTTCCTTAGCCTAACTTGGTCCGCCACCTTTAGGTGCGTCTCTTGGAGCATAACCACGTCTGCCCTTAGTCCTTTCAAATGCGCGAGCACTCGGGCCCTTTTTATCGGTCCGTTCAGGCCTCTCACGTTCCACGTGATCAGCCTCACTAGGGGGTTCTTTCCACTTTCCTTAGAGGCAGGCCTTCTATCTCTCTACTCTGGTCCCCAGGGTGTATCACAAATAGTTCACTCTTCCCCATGTTAAGCCTATATCCCGAGAAATCGCCGAACTCCCTCAATATCTGCATGACCTCTGTCATCCCCCCCACTGGGTCCGTCACATAGAACAGTAGGTCATCTGCATATAGCGACACTCGGTGTTCTTCTCCCCCTCTAATCACCCCTCTCCATTTCCTGGAGTCTCTCAACGCCATGGCCAGAGGTTCAATTGCCAACGCGAACAACAATGGAGATAGCGGGCATCCCTGTCTTGTTCCCCTATATAGTCGGAAATACTCCGATCTTTGCCGACCCGTGACCACACTTGCCGTTGGGGCCCCATAAAGGAGTTTGACCCAGCTAATAAACCCGTTCCCGAACCCAAACCTCCTTAGCACCTCCCATAAGTACTCCCACTCCACCCTATCAAATGCCTTCTCTGCATCCATTGCCGCCACTATCTCTGTCTCCCCCTCCACTGGGGGCATCATTATCACCCCTAATAGTCGTTGCACGTTGACATTCAGTTGTCTCCCCTTTACGAACCCTGTCTGGTCGCCTCCGACATTGTCGGGGGTAAAGTCCCTCCTTCCCTGGCCTCATTAAACGTCCTCACCAACTGCGGGGCCAACAAGTCCACGTATTTTCTATAAAATTCCACCGGGAACCCGTCTGGTCCCGGAGCCTTCCCTGCTTGCATATTCCCCAGCCCCTTAATAACCTCGTCCACCCCAATCGGTGCCCCCAGGCCTTCCACCTCCTGCTCCTCCACCCTCGGGAACCTCAATTGATCCAGGAACTGCCGCATCCCCTCCTCTCCCTCCGGGGGTTGGGACCTATACAGTCCTTCATAAAAGGTCCTGAACACCTCGTTTATCTTCCCTGCTCTCCGCACCGTAGCTCCCTTTTCGTCTCTAATTCCCCCTATCTCCCTCGCCGCTGTCCTCTTTCGCAGCTGATGGGCCAGCAGGCGACTAGCCTTTTCCCCATATTCATACCTCCTCCCCTGTGCCTTCCTCCACAGCACCTCCGCCTTTCTGGTGGTCAGAAGGTCGAACTCCGTCTGGAGTCGTCTTCTCTCCCTGTACAGTCCCTCCTCCGGGGTCTCCGCAAATTCCCTGTCCACCCTTAAAATCTCCCCCAGTAATCTTTCCCTTTCCTTGGCCTCTGTTTTCCCTTTGTGGGCCCTAATGGAGATCAGCTCTCCTCTAACCACCGCTTTTAGTGCTTCCCATACCACTCCCACTCGGACCTCCCCGTCGTCATTGGCCTCCAGGTCCCTCTCAATACATCCCCGCACTCTTCCACACACTCCCTCATCCGCCATCAATCCCACATCTAATCGCCAGAGTGCTCGCTGCTCCCTTTCCTCCCCTAGTTCCAGGTCCACCCAGTGTGGGGCATGGTCCGAAACCGCTATGGCTGAATACTCAGCTTCTTCCACCCTTGAGATCAACGACCTTCCCAGAACAAAAAAATCTATCCGGGAGTACACTTTATGGACATGGGAGAAGAAGGAGAACTCCCTGGCCCTCGGTCTAAGAAATCGCTATGGATCCACTCCCCATTTGGTCCATAAACCCCTTGAGCACCTTGGCCGCTGCCAGCCTTCTTCCGGTCTTTGAGCTGGATCTATCTAACCCTGGGTCCAGCACGGTGTTGACGTCCCCTCCCAATATCAAGTTTCCTACCTCCAGGTCCGGTATACGACCCAGCATCCGTCTCATAAATCCCGCATCGTCCCAATTCGGGGCATATACATTAACCAGCACGACCTCCATTCCCTCCAGCCTGCCACTCACCATTACATATCTACCTCCACTATCTGCTACAATGCTCCTTGCTTCAAATGCTACCCGTTTCCCCACCAATATGGCCACCCCTCTATTCTTTGCATCTAGTCCTGAGTGGAACACCTGTCCCACCCATCCTTTCCTTAACCTAACTTGGTCCGCCACCTTCAGGTGCGTCTCCTGGAGCATAGCCACGTCTGCCCTTAGTCCTTTCAAGTGCGTGAGCACTCGGGCCCTTTTAATCGGTCCATTCAGGCCTCTCACGTTCCACGTGATCAGCCTCACTAGGGGGCTACCTGCCCTCTTCCCGTGTCGACTAGCCATCACCTTCTCTAGGCCAGTCCCGTATCCCGCCTCCGCGCTCCCACTCGCTCCCCAGGCGTCGCATTCCATCCCCGTCCACCCACTCTTTAGCCATTTCCTCTTTGATTTCCGCAGCAGCAACCCAGTTATCCCCCCCCCCCCCCCGGCTAGATCCCCTTCTAGCGTGATTGCTCCCCCCATATTACTTCCGCAAGTCAGCTGACTTCAACTGACCCCGGCTACTCCTGCTCCCTCCTTGACCCACCCGTGTGGGGAACTCCCATCTGCCTTGCGCCTGTCTTCCCGCCATTATCTTTCTGGCGCGGGAACATCCCTTTATCTGACCCGCCTCTTGTGGCGCAGCTCCCTTTCCCCTCCCACTCCCATTCCTCATTCTCCGCCTATGTCCCTTCTTTCCCCCCTCACCGGCGCCCACATTTCTTAGTGTCTCCCCCCTTCCCAATTTACATCGACAATAACATTCCCTACAGTATCAGTCCCTCAGTTCCGATCCAATTTCTCCTCTTTAATAAAGGTCTGTGGTGGTATGTATTAGGGGTCATGTGGGACTGTGAAGGCGTGATGCTATTGGCTGACAGATCCCGGGTCCTGGTTGGCTGTTGACCCCTGGCTCCACCCTGAAGGCGGAGTATAAGAACCCGTGCTTCTCCCCGCAGCTCCATTCTGTTGCTGAACTGCTGGGAACAAGTCACGCTTAATAAAGCCTCATCGACTTCATCTCTACTCGTCTCTCTCGTAAGTCATTGTGCGCTACAATTTATTAAGCGTGCTTAAAGGACTATGGAGCTCCGGATCGCCCCGGAATGCCTGCAGATCAGCCCCCACTCAGTGAACTCGGCAGCAGTCTTTAAACACTGGCAAGCTTGTTTCGAAGGCTACCTCCGAACGGCCCCCGGCCGGATCACAGAAGAGCAGAAACTGCAGGTCCTGCACTCAAGGGTAAGCCCGGAAATTTACCCTCTCATAGAAGACGCAGAGGATTTCCCGACGGCGCTCGCAGCACTGAAGAGCATCTACGTTCGCCCCGTGAATCAGGTCTACGCATGCTACCAACTCGCAACGAGACGGCAAAGTCCCGGAGAATCGTTAGAGGAGTTCTACGCCGCGCTGCTAATTTTGGGACGGGGCTGCAGCTGCCCGCCGGTAAACGCGACTGAACACACAGACATGTTAATTCGCGATGCATTTGTGGCAGGTATGAACTCTCCCCAAATCCACCAAAGACTTTTAGAAAAAGAGTCGCTAGGACTCTGAGGCACGGGCCATTGCAGCCTCCCTAGATGTGGCCTCACAAAACGCCCGCGCCTACAGCCCCGACCGCGCGGCAGCCCCTTGGGCTCCGTGGACCCCCGTCGCGTCAAAACCCCCCCCCTCACAGGCTTGCGCGGTTAAAGCGCCGGATCATCCCGGGGGGGCCCACTGCTATTTCTGCGGGCAAGCGAAACACCCCCGGCAGCGCTGCCCGGCCCGCGCAGCTATTTGCAAGAGCTGCGGCAAAAAGGGCCATTTCGCGGCTGTGTGCCGGTCCCGGGGGGTCGCCGCGATCCCCGGAGAAGAACGAGCCCAGCGCATCCCAAACGCTCCCCAACCCCCCCAGCGCCCCATGTGCGACCCGCGGGCGCCGCCATTTTGGGACCCGGCCACCACGAGGGGAGGATGGGCGCCGCCATCTTGTGACTCCCCAGTCACGTGCGATGCATGGGGGTGGCCATTTTGTCCACCCCCGGCCGCGTGCGATTCATGGACGCCGCCATCTTGGATGACAACAAAGGACCCCAGCATCGACGGCTCCACGGGGTCCGAAGAAGACGCTGAGACACTACGACCACGACTGGCCTCGGTGACGCTAGATCAATCACGGCCCCGGACGCGACAACAACGGTGCTGATCAACGGACATGAGACACCATGCCTGATCGACTCCGGGAGCACCGAAAGTTTCATCCACCCCGACACGGTAAGACGCTGTTTTTTGACCATCCATCCAAGTACGCAAAAGATTTCCCTAGCTGCAGGATCCCGCTCCGTAGAGATCAAAGGGTTCTGCATCGCGAACCTAACGGTGCAAGGGAGGGAGTTTAAAAACTACAGGCTCTACGTCCTCCCCCAACTCTGCGCAGAGTGCAAACCGCACTTTTCCAGGCCGGATAGAGCGCACCTGATCAAGGCTTCCCGCCCCTTTGAACGCCTCAGTTTGGTTTTCAAAGGGCCCCTCCCCTCCACCGACCGCAACACATACTTCCTGAACGTGGTGGACGAGTACTCCCGTTTCCCCTTTGCCATCCCCTGCCCCGACATGACAGCGGCCACAGTCATCAAAGCCCTTAGCACCATATTCACACTGTTCGGTTGCCCCGCATATATCCATAGCGACAGGGGGTCCTCCTTCACGAGTGACGAGCTGCGTCAGTTCCTGCTCAGCAAGGGTATAGCCTCGAGCAGGACGACCAGCTACAACCCCCGGGGCAACGGGCAAGTAGAGAGGGAGAACGGCACGGTTTGGAAAACCGTCCTACTGGCCCTACGGTCCAGGGATCTCCCAGTTTCCCGGTGGCAGGAGGTCCTCCCGGACGCTCTCCACTCCATCCGGTCGCTGCTGTGTACCACCACTAACCAAACGCCTCATGAGCGCCTCCTTGTCTTCCCCAGGAAGTCCTCCTCCGGAATGTCACTGCCGACCTGGCTGGCGGCCCCAGGACCCATCTTGCTCCGAAAACATGTGCGGGCGCACAAGTCGGACCCGTTGGTCGAGAAGGTTCACCTCCTCCACGCGAACCCGCAGTACGCCTACGTGGCGTACCCCGACGGCCGACAGGACACGGTCTCCCTGCGAGACCTGGCGCCCGCCGGCAACACACACCCCCCCTCCGGCACCGATCATCCCCTCCCTGCCACCAGCGCACCCCGCGACCGCCCCCTTCCCGGGAGGATCGGTCCTCCTCCCGTGTCCGACCAGGAGTGAAACAGAAACAAACAACGAAACGCTCCCGGAGACGACAACGCGGGAACAAGCACCTGCACCACCACCGGGGCTGAGGCGATCGACGAGGAAGACCAGACCGCCCGCTCGACTCGTGGCATCGGTGTGACATCAAGAATGTTGTTGGGACTGTAACGAAAATGTTCTTTTCTCTTACGAATATTGTAAATAGTTCACAAACCTTGTACATAGCCCAGTATAGGGCTAAAATTGTAACGACATGTCCAAACTTTTCCTCCCAGGACCAGCCTTGTAAACCCCTACCACCATGTGAACCACCACTCCACCGGGTTCATTTTTAACAAGGGGTGAATGTAGTGGTATGTATTAGGGGTCATGTGGGACTGTGAAGCCGTGATGCTATTGGCTGACAGATCCCGGGTCCTGGTTGGCTGTTGACCCCTGGCTCCGCCCTGAAGGCGGAGTATAAGAACCCGTGCTTCTCCCCGCAGCTCCATTCTGTTGCTGAACTGCTGGGAACAAGTCACGCTTAATAAAGCCTCATCGACTTCATCTCTACTCGTCTCTCTCGTAAGTCATTGTGCTCTACAAGGTCCATGCTTCTTCCGCCGTTTCGAAATAGTGATGTCTCTCCTGGTACGTGACCCATAGTCGTGCCGGCTGCAGCATCCCGAACTTCACCTTCTTTTTGTGTAACACCTCCTTGGCTCGGTTAAAACTCGCCCTCCTTCTCGCCACCTCCGCACTCCAATCCTGGTACACCCGTACCACTGCATTCTCCCATCTGCTACTCCGTACTTTTTTAGCCCATCTCAGGACCTCTTCTCTATCTTTAAGGCGGTGAAATCGCACGATTGTCGCCCTCGGTGGTTCTCCCGCTTTTGGTCTTCTCGCCGGGATCCGATGTGCCCCCTCCACCTCTAAGAGGCCCGCAGGGGCCTCAGCTCCCATCAACGAGCTTAGCATCGTGCTTACATAAGCCCCGCAATCCGTTCCTTCCACTCCCTCAGGGAGACCCAGTATCCGAAGGTTCTTCCTTCGCGCTCTGTTTTCTAGGGCCTCAATCCTTTCAATACACTTTTTGTGGAGCGCCTCGTGCGTCTGTGTTTTGACCGCCAGGCCCAGGATCTCGTCCTCATTATCCATCACCTTCTGCTCCACCACGCGGAGCTCTGTCTCCTGGGTCCTTTGTGCCTCCTTGAGCCCCTCAATTGCCTGTAGCATCGGGGTCAGCACCTCCCTCTTTAGTAGCTCCACACACCGTCTCAAGAATTTGTCTTGCTCGGGCCCCCATGTCGCCTGGGCTTTCTCCACCGCCACCTTGTGTCTTCTCCCTTTCTGTCCCTATCATCGAGGATTCCTCGCGCTGCAGCCGCCGCCGCCGATATTTTCCTCTTTTGCTGGGGGGGACTCCCTATTCACTCACCCCACACCGGGTTTCGTCGCGCGAAAATTTCCCGTTGGGGCTCTTAAAAGAGCCCGAAGGTCCGTTGGAGCTGGAGCCGCCGAAACGTGCGGCTTAGCTAGTCATCGCCGCAACCGGAAGTCCCTTATTAAAGTTTTTTAACACAATTTTTCTCCCTTACAAACAGTAACCCCCCCCCAGTAACAAAAAAAAACGAGAAATCGCGCAGAGCAAGATATATACATGGCAAAATGATATATTTACACAGCTTTGTACACTGGCCCTCACCCGTACGTGCCAGTTTCCCCAACCCTTCATGTTATCTCTTGCTCATCCACCCTCCCAGGCAGTCCCCCCTTTCTCCCCCCCTCCCCCCCCCCTCCCAGGACATCCCCTCCACACGCCCCCCCCCCCCAAGGTTGCGATTGTTTACTTAATTAATCACACATTCATGCACATTGGACTGTAACTAACACACTTAAACGACCTTGACTTAACTTCCAGGTGACCGGCAGATACAGAGTAGATAAGGCCTTATCTGGTTCTAGTAGTCTGGCGGAGGCTCCATTTCTTGTAGGTTGTCCTTTAGTGGATGGGGTAGGCCCTTGACCTTGGCTGGTGTTGGTAGCTGTTGTGCTGCATTTGAAAGAGAGCCAGCGATGGCCTGCGCAGTTCTTTTTATCCCCTTATCTTTCGCGCCCTTTTGGGCAGTCCCAGGTGAAGGTCCAATGGATCAATAGAGTCTCGATCACCCTGATTGATCCTGACCAATTGGGGCGAACACCTTGATGGCTGGGCGGGTCCTGGTCGGCCATGGCCGTTAGTGTCCAAGGGACGTAAGCCCTCCCAAATAAGGAAAGCAGGCGTTGCTGAGTCTGCCACTTATTCTAAGTTTCCACCTGGAACCCATTGTCCTGGGAAGACCTCAAAATGGCCTTTTGCCAGTGTGAGTTTCTGCATAAAGCCTGGGCTGCAGTTTGTATATTTGAAGGCTGCAGCCTGTCTGTGTTCCAGCTTGGCCAAATTTCCATTCATTCTTTGCAGGTGGCCATTTTAGATGGCCACACCCTCACTGGGTGAGATCCAGATAAGTTCGCGACAGGGCAGGGTAGTACCCTGGCACTCCTGCTAGCACCTGTGTACCTTGGCACTGCTGCCCTGATGTTGCCTGGGTGGCAGTTCCGGGTGCCCAGGTGCCTGAGTGGCATTGCCAAGAGTTGGAGTCTGAGGGGGACCATGCCCATAAAAGGGGGATGAGGCAGGTATGAGGGTGGGGCGGTGAAGGTCGAGTATGAAGGGGCCTCATAAACGTTAGGGGGTAAAGTGTGGGCATCCTAAAAGCGGGGGTCCATTAGGGGTGGTGGGTTGGCCTGTAAACGGGGGCCCTCAGCGACCCCATAGTGGAGTGTCTTCACTTGGGGTGGGGTAAGGAATATTAGGGCCTTGGATGGTAAGGATCAGATATTGGGGGTAATAAAGGAGCAGACCAAGGTATCACGCAGGGAATGATCCCTTTAGAATGCTGACAGGGGAGATGAGGGGAAGATGTATTTAGCAGTGGCATCATGCAGAAATACATCCAATTTTGCACACAAATGACTCGTGTTAGAAGCCATTGCTGCACAAGAGGGGATTAATGGTGATCTGCTTGTGATAAACTAGTTTCTCCACACATGTCTTGGTTAAGTTTTGTGTATTGGCAGACACGGAGCCTGGGGAACCATAATATTTGAGTTTCTGTAAATGTTCAGACAATATTTACATTCATAAGTGTATCTGGAACGTATTTTCAAGGGGACTGTGGTAAACACCACTGGCAACACATTACATGTATTATGGTACTGCCACAGTTACTGTGGTACTGGGATTGTACCACAGTAAATCCCAGCCTGCTAGCTCCTCCCAGCAGACGATGTATAAACGTGTCTGCTCTCCTGCGCTGCTCCCATTCTGGTTCCAGCTGCAGGAGGCACAACATCTTGTGCAATAAAGCCTCGATTGTTTCACCATTCTCGTCTCGTGGTAATTGACGGTACATCAATTTATTGCACAAGATTTTAAAAGATGAACATCTTGATCAAGCCTGATCGCCTGGAGCTGAACCCTCACGCAGCCGACGCCTTTGAGCACTGGCTAGCCTGCTTTGAATGCTACCTCAGAGGAGCCACTGAAGAACTCTCGGACCCACAGAAACTCCAGGTCTTCTACTCATGGATGAGCCCTCAAGTTTTTCCCCTCATCCGGGACGCGCCCACCTACACAGAAGCGATGACACTACTAAAGGGACAGTACATCAAGTCTGTGAATCAAGTGTATGCCAGGCACCTCCTGGCCACGAGACGGCAACTCCCAGGGGAGACTCAGGACGATTTCTTGCGGGCTCTACAGATTCTCGGTAGGAACTGTGACTGCCAGGCAGTTTCGGCAGTCCAACACACTGAACTACTAATCAGAGACGCTTATGTCACGGACATTAAGTCTACTTGCGTTCGCCAGCGGCTATTAGAAGGGGGTACACTCGATCTTGCAGAGACTGTGCAGCTTGCTAATTCCCGAGAAGTGACCTCCCGTAATCTGGAGGTCTACACCCCCGACCGCGCGGCACCCTCATGGGCATCGTGGGCCCCACCAGCTGCCGACTCGAGTACACCGTAAGCCTGCGCCACACGGCAGCCAGCCAACTCCGGAGGGTTCAAATGTTATTTTTGTGGCCAGAACAAACACCCCAGGCAGCGCTGCCCAGCGCGGAGTGCGACCTGCAGCGGGTGCGGGAAGAAGGGCCACTTTGGTTCCGTTTGCAAGGCCCAGTCAGTCAGGCCTGGCATTGCTACACCCCCCATGTGTGATCCAGGGGCGCCGCCATCTTCTCCACCACATCTTCCGCAGCTCTCCTCAATCACCCTCGATCAGTTTCGGCCCTGCAACCACGCGACCACTATGGCGACGGTAAAGATCAATGGGCACGAGACGACCTGCCTCTTTGACTCTGGGAGCACAGAGAGTTTCATCCACTCTGCTACGGTAAGGCGCTGCTCCCTCCCGGTACTCCCCGTCACCCAGAAAATCTCCCTGGCCTCCGGATCCCATTCCATGCAAATCCGGGGTTACTGTGTCGCGACCCTCACCGTTCAGGGCGTAGAGTACAGCAACTTCAGCTCTACGTCCTCTCCCATCTCTGCGCTGCCCTGTTACGAGGTCTTGATTTTCAATGCCACCTCCAAAGCCTTACTTTGAAATTCGGTGGACCCCTGCCCCACCTCACCGTCTGCGGCCTCACAACCCTTATGGTCGATCCACCTTTTTGCTAACCTCACCCCGGACTGTAAGCCCGTCGCCACTAGGAGCAGATGGTACAGTGCGCAGGACAGGATCTTTATCAAGGCG
This sequence comes from Scyliorhinus torazame, assembly GCF_047496885.1. Classification (NCBI taxonomy): domain Eukaryota; kingdom Metazoa; phylum Chordata; class Chondrichthyes; order Carcharhiniformes; family Scyliorhinidae; genus Scyliorhinus; species Scyliorhinus torazame. The sequence goes on along the minus strand of NC_092719.1, from coordinate 194,217,765 downwards.
GAAGTCCAACGGCTTCTGCGGGAGGGGATCATTGAGGCCAGAAACAGCCCCTGGAGAGATCACGTGGTGGTAGTGAAGACTGGGGAGAAGCATAGGATGGTCATTGACTACAGTCAGACCATCAACCGCTACACGCAGCTCGACGCATACCCCCTCCCACGCATATCTGACATGGTCAATCAGATTGCGCAGTATCGAGTCTTCTCCACAGTTGACTTGAAGTCCACCTACCACCAGCTCCACATCCGCCCGGAGGACCGCCAATAAACTGTGTTCCAAGCAGATGGCCGCCTCTATTATTTCCTTGGAGTTCCCTTCGGCGTCACCTATATGGTCTCGGTCTTCCAGCGAGAGATGGACTGAATGGTTGACCAGTACGGGCTGCGGGCTACCTTCCCATACCTAGATAACGTCACCAACTGCACCCACAATCAGCAGGACCACATCGCAAACCTCTAAAAATTCCTCCATACTGCCAAACTCCTTAACCTCGCATCTTCACCCTGTTCGGTTTCCCCACCTACATCCACAGCGATCGGGGATCCTCCTTCATGAGTGACGAGCTGCGTCAGTTCCTGCTCAGGAAGGCTGTCCTTCGGTCTAGAAATCTGCCCATCTCCCGCTGGCACAAGGTCCTCCCCGATGTGCTCCACTCCATCCGGTCGCTCCTGTGCACCACTACTAATGAGACCCCTCACAAACGTGTGTTTGCCTTCCCTAGGAAGTGCACCTCCGGGGTCTCGCTCCCAACATGGCTGACAGTTCCTGGGCCCGTCCTCCTCCAGAAGCATGTGAGGAGTCATAAACTGGATCCCTTGGTTGAGAAAGTCCACCTTCTCCATGCAAACCCACAGTACGCCTACATGGCACACCCCGACGGGCGACAGGACACAGTCTCACTCTGGGACCTGACACCCGCTGGGTCCCCACCCACAACCCCCGACCTGATACCGCTTCTTCCCACCCCGGTTGCCTCGTTCACCCCTGCGCCGCCCACACTCCCACCAGCGAACCTCACCGCAGCCCCACCCCAGCAGTATCCGTCCCCTCACTGGATCCACTACAGGGTGACGAAGGAGAGGACGACATGCTCCCGGAGTCGCAGGTGACCACATTGGCGCCCACACCACCACCAGGACTGAGGCGATCGCAGCGGAGGGTCAAAGCCTCCGACAGGCTCAATCTGTAATGTTTTTCTTCATCCTCGCCGGACTTTTTTTAAACAGGGGGTGAATGTGGTAAACACCACTGGTAACACACTACATGTATTATGGTACTGCCACTGTATTACAGGTGCCACAGTAAATCCCAGCCTTCTGGCTCCTACCAGCAGGCGACGTATAAAAATGTATGCTCTCCTGCGCTGCGCCCATTCTGGTTCCAGCTGCAGAAGGCACAACATTTTGTGCAATAATGCCTCGCTTGTTTCACCATTCTCATCTCGTGGTAACTGATGGTACATCAGGGACTTAAGGTCATTTATATTTCAATGACTTTTCAGAGACATGAGCTCGTTCTTCTAGGCAGACGCCACGTCAGCTGACCTTCGGCAGCCATCTTTTCAGTAACAGATTGTTCTTTTGAGTTCTCAAAGTTTGGATCTTAAAAGCTGGGAATGCAGCATGTCTTCACTGGGTACAACACGTCAAACATAAATGTTTCTCATTTATTAGCTACAAGTATACATCGCGATGCTGGTATAAAGTGATATTCAGTACTAAATTGCGACCTTTTATTACAATTTGCATTTTCTGTTCTAGGTTATGTGCTGTTTTCCCAATGTGGAACTTTCCACATTACATTCGCAGCCCAATCGGTCGTTAGCGATTGTTGAGATGGGACATTGTGTACAGGCGCTTGTTAGTCAGGGCGTTTTGGCGGCGGGTTAGCGGCACAGCCGAGACAAAGACTCCATCTCAACTTTAGTTAATTAGAAACCAAATTGGATACTTAGTCTGAGGAATCCGTTCTGCTAGGAAGGGAAACAATAACCACTATCATTATCCATAAAGAACTACCATCTTAAAAAGACAGATGGTTCAACCACTAAGATTACTGGCGTAATACATTGAACAAATTGGTTTCAGAATTTTGTAATAATATACTTTTTAAATATTCCCAAAATGACCAATTCGGGTCGTGGTCTTGTCGCTGATTAATGGATATTGCCGATAAATCTGCATCCGCAGCCAGTGAATTGGGGCAATGTGCAGAATTGCTTTGTTTTGTGTATGGGGGCAGTCGGTTGATTTCGGGGAGGTCGCTATTACTCCGTGTAGGAATTTCGGGGGCCATGTTAAAATAGGAAAGGAACAATCTTTACTCCAGATAATGGAGAGCTTGCCGGTCTCTAAGCTTCAGAATATCGCTGTCAAGGCAATAAAACGCCCGCGGAGTCTCTGCATAATCCTTACAGTCAACACCCACAGGCGATTATCCAACTTGTGCCAGGAAATATTTCATTAAATAAATTATATCACGGCTACTAACTCCTTCCTCAGCGCCCCTTTGGGGAAATCCGTTCGCACCGATTTCCCCAAAACGCAGAAGTATTAATCTTCTGTTACAATTAAGTAGCAAATCAATTCAGAAGCAGTAAATGAAAGCCATTCGCCAGCTCAGATGTCACAGAATAGGTCAATTACATCCGCGTTAGTATCAGCAAATAAAACCAACGAATTTCCGGGACAATTATTGGATACTAGTGAATATAACGTGAATTTATTTAAAAACACAATTCCGAGGTAACGTTCCGTTTATCGCAGTTTTATAATAACTTGCCTTTCATTGCTGTAACTCTCCTAAAGAATCTGGCAACGGTAACTCATTTTCCACTAAAATGGAAACAAAATATCTAATTTTTCCCGTAGTTTTTGCTGCATTGTATATTTTCTTGTTTACATTTCTCAGACATGATCACCCCTTTCATACCTCAATCTGCCTCTGGATCAATGAATTGCAATGCATTTGATCTGGGGTTCGCCCCAACAAAATAAAACGGAAAACATTCTAAACACTCAGCAGGCCAGGCAGCATCTGTGGAGAGAAACTAATATGACCTGAAACGTTAACTCGGTTTTTTTGTCCAAAGATGCTGCACGGTGGCGCTGTGGTTAGCGCTACTGACTCACGGCGCCAAGGTTCCAGGTTCGATCCCTTCTGGGTCACTGTCCGTGTGAAGTTTGCACATCCCCATGATTGCGTGGGATTTACCCCACAACCCAAAGATGTGCAGGCTAGGTGAATTGGCCACGCTAAATTGCCCCTTAATTGGAAAAAATGAATTGGGTACTCTAAATTTATTAAAAGAAAGATGCTGCCTGAGCTGCTGATTGTTCCCAACACTTTCCGTTTTCATTTCATAGTTCAAGCATCCACAGTGATTTTCAGCCCCATTATAACTAATTCTAATCCTCTGGTATTGGGCAAGATATTTTATTTTTCTCTGTGTCCAATTCCAGACAGCAAAAACTAGGCGCTGGATTCTCCGATTTGGAGGCTATGTTCGGAGAATCCATGGCTTTTTATGTGGGAAAAACCGGCAACGCCCCACCACTGATCCTCCGACCGGTGAGGGGCTAGCAGCCGCACTACATAAAACGCCCAGCCTCTAAGACAAAAACAGCCGAAAAATTGCCGGATCCGTGGCCATGCATGCGCAGGGCGACGACATTCAGCGGTCGGGCCGTACAACATGGCGTCGCCCATGAATGCACCCGACCTGCCAGATAGTACCTCTCCAGACACCCCCTCGCCACCTGTAAGGTTTTCGGGCAATTCGGCCCTTTTTGGACTGCCCAAGAATAAAACCCAGAGACTGTAAACTGGACACTTTTCAGCCAAAGGAACGTAACCAAATTTCCCAGCAGGCTTGGTCCGCTGAGCTGAGTAGGGGCATAGGTATTTACAAACCCCCTCCCCCCCAGAGCTACAAGGAAGAAGAAGCCTGACAACGAAATAGGATTAAAAACCGAGACAAAGGGGAATGGTAATGCTGTAAGGGGCCTGCCTGCAAGCAGGACAATGGGATGGTCATAGCCCCATGCAGATGTAAATGACTTTGCCTCCACCAGAGCAGAATCCAATCAACACCCCATCAACATAGCGAGGTGAGAATAGCAGCGATCTCCAGAGCAGATGGAAGACTTTGAAAATCTTCACAAGGGAGCTCAACCTCGTTATCTCAAAAAGCAGACTGGAGGCGGACCTAGGGGAGGTACTCCCATCTTGACAGGTCTGACCGGCTCAAAGGGGGCAGGACCAGCGGGAACTTTAAACCTTATGGATTCAATGCAAAAGGGGCTGGCCGAACACGGGAAAAAGCCAGGTAAAACGGATATAAAAGGGGCTGTGTTTCGATTGAGGGTCTCTTGGCTTGACCTCTCCACCTTCGGCTTGACCTCTCCACCTTCGACTTGACCTCTCGCAGCCTGTGACCGTAAGTACCCTGCAGCAGCTTGCGAAACTCCCTTGACCTTGATAGTGGTTGAGGCTTTAGGGCAGGGGGCTTGATTTGTGTTTTGTACCATTGCTAAAATTGTGTAACAATAAGATTTTACGTTGTGTCCGTTATAGTACTTCCTGAATAGACTTAGTTTGTGTTAGAGTTTAAGATTTTATTATAATTTCTTCTGTTTGATGATTTTGACCTGGGTTTTGCAATAAACCTCGATTTGCTGATAATTGGAGTCGTTTCAATTCTACAATCTCTCACCAGCGATCTCTGATCAAGTCATTGTTAAGATATTCCTCACCTTAATTCCGGGGTCGAGAATCTAGGGTCATCTTGAACGATTCGAACCCGTTCACTCAGGACAGGCTGCTGGTTAGGTAATAAACAGCAGTGTCCTATTCTCTCTCTTGGGAAAGCTACTCCAGCGAAGTAGGAACCGGGTGGGTGTTGCACCACCGGCAAGAGAGAGAATCACCTGGGCATTGGTGGGGGTCTGGATATCTGTGTGATATAAGCCTCAGGCTTCCGGTTAGGGATAAACGGCAGGCTTGATTCAGTGCTCTCTTCCGTGGAGGTGTCCCAGTGCGGCATCCCTGGCCTCTGAGGTTTCAGTGCCAGCTGGAGAGAGACACACACAGATACTCAAACCCCAGATATCGGCCCAGTAGTGGAGTAGCAGAGATGGAACCCTCTACACCCCCCCCACCAGTCCCCCTAATCCTCGCCGAAAGCCCCCCCCCCCCCCACTCCCCCGCAGACAGCAGCACGGCTCCCGCCCGACTGTGGCGGTGCTGGACACAGTCCGCAGCCACCACGCCGGGTTCCTGACCACTGAGACCATAAGTCAACCGGTCGGGAACTCAGCCCATTGGTGGCGGAGCATCAGGGGAGGGCCTGCAGGTGACGTCCCGAGGCCGTCCCAATGGCGTGCAGTGCATTCCTCAATGATGCTGGTTTGGAGGGGGCACCGCCCCCGATTCCATCGTAAAAAGGGATTCTCCGCCCAATTGCCGATTACGAAATCGGCTTTGGAGAATCCTGTCCGAGATATTTTTAAATTCATTCACGGGGGCTGGATTTTCCGATCCCCCAGCCGCATGTTTCCCGGTGGCACGCCTGGTGGTGGGATTCTCTGTTCCTGCTGCTTGTCAATGGGATTTTCCATCATAGCCACCCCACACCATCGGGCAAACCGTGGGCAGGGTTGAGCTGCCGGCAGGAACAGAGAATCCCGACGGTGGAGAATCTGGGCGTCATTGGCTGGACCTGCATTTCTTGCACATCCTTCATTTGCCCGTGAGAAGGTGGTGGAGAGCTGCCTTCTTGACCCGCTGCAGTCTCTGAGGTACCTCCACAGTGCTGTTAGGGAGGGAGTTCCGAGATTTTGACCCAGCCACAGTGAAGAAATGCAATATATTTCCAAGTCTGGACGGTGAGTGTCTTAGAGGGGAACTTCCAGATGATGATGATCCCATGTGCCTGATGCGCTTGGACTTGAATCTAGATGAAGGAGATATGCTACAAAAGCTTGTGATTCTAAATAAACCTGTTGGACTTTAACCTGGTGTTGTAAGACTTGTTACTGTGCCCACCCCAGTCCAACGCCGGCATCTCCACATCTTGAATCTAGATGGTAGTGGTTGTGGGTTAGGAAGGTACTGTCTAAAGAAGCTTGGTGTGTTCTAGTAGTGCATCTTGTAGATGGTATGCCCTGCTGCCACTGTGCATCAATGGTGGAGGGAGTGAATGTTTGTGGATGGGATGCCAATCAAGCTGGGGTGCATTGTCCTGGATGGTGTCAAATTTCTTGAGTGTTCGTAGAGCTGCACTCTTCCAGACAAGAGGAGAGAGTTCCATCGCATTCCTCACTTGTACCTTATAGATGGTGGACAGACTTTGAGGAGTCAGGAGACGAGTTACTTGTCGCAGGACTTCTAACCTTTGACTTGATCTTATGGCCATGGTATTTATATGGCTCGCCCAGTTCAATTTATGGTCAATAATAACCCTCAGGATGTAGATAGTGGGGGAACTCAGCAGTGGTAATGCCATTGAAATTCAACGGGTGATGATTAGATTGTCTCTTGTTGGAGATGGTCATTGCCTGGCACTTCTGTTGTGAGAATGTTGTTTGCCACCAGTTAGCCCAAGCCTGAATGTTGTCCAGGTCTTGCTGCATTTGGACACGGACTGCTTCATTATCTGAGGAGTCACGAATGGTACTGAACATTGTGCAATCATCAGTGAACATCCCCACTCCTGACCTTCGAATAGAAGGAAGGTTATTAATTAAGTAGCTGATGATGGTTAGGCCTTGGGCACTAACCTGAGAAACTCCTGCAGTGATGTCGTGGAACATGAGATGACTGATGTCCAACAACCAGGGATGACTCCAACCAGCAGAGAGGTTTCCCTTGATTCCCATTGATTCCAGTTTTCCTAGGGCTCCTGGATGCCATATCGGTCAAACTTGATGTCAAGTGCAGAACCTCTCACCTCACCTTTGAAGTTTAGCTACTTTGTCCATGTTTGAGGTCAAGATCTGAGTGCCTTGGTGGTGCGCAAACTGAGCGTCAGTAAGCAGGTTATTGCTAAGCAAGTGCCGCTTGATAGTTCTGCTGATGGCCGCTTCCAACACTTTACTGATGATCAAGCGTAGACAGATAGGGCAGTAATTCACTGGGTTGGATTTGTCCCACTTTTTGTGGACAGGACAAATGCGGGCAATTTTCCACATTGCAGGGTAGATACCAGTGTTGTAGCTGTACCAGAACAACTTGGCTAGTGGCACAATTTCTGGAGCACAGGTCTTCAGGACTATTGCCAGAATATTGTTAGGGCCAACAGCCTTTGCAATATCCAGTTCCTTCACCATTTCTTGATATCATATGGAGTGAAAGGAATTAGCTGAAGACTGAAGCTAGGGACCTCCCACCACGCTCCCGAGAGTCAGCTGATCCATACTGACCCCGATAGCCCCCGCCCCTGGTGCCGGTCAGACTATCGCCCTAATGTTCGGGCCCCTCTCCCCACATAGAAAAAACCTATTTACAAGATCACATTCCCCAGTAAGTAAACATCAGCTCTCCAAAAGCCATTAGCATAACCATAAAGCCAAACAAACACACTCACTTAAAACAGAACCCAGTCCCCCGAAGGGTAGTGCTGGCTTCAGGTCCCCCCCCCCCCCATATCAACCACCTTCTAAACAAAGCGCCCCATAATCTTATTTAAAACAGAACACAAGTACAGACCGCTGCCTCCTCCCATCTTCAAAGTATTAAGTGTCTCTTAACTCGAGTCCAACTTCTCTTTAATAAATGTCCAAACATCATCTGGCGACTCAAAATAATAGTGTCGGTCCTCCTGCGTTACCCACAGCCTCGCTGGGTATAACACCCCAAACTTCACCCCCTTCTTAAAGAGGGTCGCCTTTGCCTGGTTGAACCCCGCACATCTCTTGGCCAGCTCCACACCCAGGTTCTGATAGATGCGCACCTCGTTATTCTCTCACTTGCTGCTCCGTTCCTTCTTGGCCCATCGCAGGACGTGCTCCTTGTCTTCAAATCGGTGGAAACGGACCACCATGGCCCTTGGCGGGTCGTTCGCCTTGGGTTTCCCTGCGAGGGCTCTGTGGGCTCCATCCAGCTCCAGGGGTCGAGGGAAAGCCCTCGCTCCCATCAACGACTCCAGCATACTCGCCACATACGCTCCTGCATCTGATCCCTCGATACCTTCAGGAAGGCCAACGATCCTTAAATTCTGCCTCCTGGTTCTGTTCTCCAGCTCCTCCAGCTTCTCCTGCATCTGCTTGAGGCGGTCCTCCAGCACCTCCACCTTCTGCTCCAGCACAGTTATCTCGTCCTCTATGTTGGAGAGTTTTAATTCGATCTCCTGGATCGCTTTCCCTTGGGCTGCCTGAGTCGCGACCAATTGGTCGATCGATGCATTCATCAGGTCAAGTGTATCCCTTTTTAGCTCGGCGAAGCAACTCTTGAAAAACTCTATCTGTTGCTCCTTCGGCCAGTGAGCGACCACTCCCTGGTCCTTGCCGTCTGCCATGCTTCGCCGCTCTGCCAGCTCCCCTCGCTTCCCTCTATCGGGACTAATTTGTTTCACACGGCCACTTCTGGTACAGCTATCCATACACCGGGGGGCGGAAATCCTCCTTACTGATGCTAACTTCACCGATTTATTTAATAAAGTCCACAAAAATCCGGGTCTGAAAGTCCGATTCAGGCGGGAGCTATTGAATATGCGACCTACTCCTCCATGGCAGCCACCGGAAGTCCCAGATGGGTTTTTACAACAATCACCAATTCCAGATTTTTATTGAATTCAAATTCCACTATCTGCCACCAGACCATTACTTTGGGTATCTGGATTCTGGTCTAGTGACAATACCACTACGCCAAAACCGCTCTAGAATTCATCAGGAAACTGTCACTGTCACTGATCACTGGAGCAGTTTTTAATCTTTAAATATTCATTTAAATCTAAACTGTTATCTCATTAGCTCATATTGATTAATCACAGTATTATTTTTAAAAATGGTTTTATTGGGATTTTGTTATAATAGCATAGAATAAATGGACACAGGATGATAAGACTTTTTCAAAGGGGGGGGGGGGGGCGGGGGGGGGGCACCACAATGTTATTTATATTTTGGTCAGTTTTTGTTGTTTATTTACATGAGTTTAGACTTTAGACCGTTTCTTCTTTTTGTTCTTTTGTTTTCTTTCTGCCTTGCTGCATTCAATGTGGCCATTGTATCACAGTATTATTTAACAGAGGCATCTCAAACCCTTTTAAATTAAGAGATATGTCTGCAGAAATCTAGATTTTAATTTTAATGGACAACTATTTAACTTTTACTAAAGGTTGGCACGGTGGTGCAGTAGTTAGCACTGCTACCTCACGGCGCAAAGGACCCGGGTTCGATCCCAGCCTCGGGTCACTGTCTGTGTAGAATTTGTACATTCTCCCTGTGTCTGCGTGGGTCACACCCCACAACACAAAGATGTACAAAGATTGGCCACGCTAAATTGCCCCTCAATTCAAAATTTAAATAAAACTTTAACTAATGAAACGAGAGAAGAATTTAGATATGGGGCTGGATTCTCCGCTGTCGGGATTCTCCATTGCACCGACAGCCGGTGGATTTCCCGACTGTGTGGGTGGCCCACAATGGAAAACCCCAGTGGCCGGCTGGCGAGACGGAGAATCTTGGGGGCGCGTGTGGCGGGACAAAGAATCCTGCCCATGAACTTTCTGGGAAACAACTGTGCTGGAATGTTAACCCTTAGGAATGCCCTGTTTTCACCAGGTACGATCAGCATTTTTTTTTTATAAACATCTTATTGAGGTATTTATGGTTTTATAACAGTAACAGAAGAAACAGTGGACATACAATTATAAACATAGTGCAAAAGCCATCTTCCTCTCTCACAGGTCCCACCTTTTCTAACGCCCTACTCTACACTAAACTACCCCCACAGCCCCCCCCTTCCCCCCCCGGCCCCCCTTCTGCTGACGGTTAATTTTCCCTAAAGAAGTCGACAGACAGCTGCCACCTCCGGGCGAACCCCAACATTGACCCTCTCAAGGCAACCTTGATTTTCTCCAGACAGAGAAAGCGCGCCATGTCAGCGAGCCAGATCTCCGGCTTTGGGGCTTCGATTCCCTCCAAGCTAATAATATCCACCTCCGGTCTACCAAAGAGGCAAAGGCCAGAACGTCTGCCTCTTTCTCCTCCTGGAATCCTGGATCTTCCGACACCCTGAAAATTGCCATCTCTGGACTTGGCGCCACCCTTGCTTTCAATACTTTGGACAAGGCATCTGCAAACTCCTGCCAGAATCCCCTAAGCTTCCGGCATGTCCAGAACATGTGAACATGGTTCGCTGGTCCGCCCGTACACCTTGCGCACCTGTCTTCCACCCCAAAGAACCTGCTCATCCGGGCCACTGTCATGTGAGCCCGGTGAACAACCTTAAATTGTATCAGGCTGAGCCTGGCACATGTTGTCGATGCGTTGACTCTGCTCAACGCGTCAGCTCAGAGACCATCCTCTAACTCTCCACCTAACTCCTCTTCCCATTTGTGTCTCAGCTCCTCGGTCTGTGTTTCCTCTGACCCCATAAACTCCTTATAAATATCCGAAACCCTCCCTTCTCCCATCCACACTCTGGAAACTACCCTATCCTGTATCCCCCTTGGTGGTAGGAGCGGGAAGGTATAGGTGGAGGGGCAGGTAGTATGGAGGAGGTGGGGAGGCTGCAGAAAGATTTAGACAGTTTAGGAGAGTAGTCCAAGAAATGGCTGATGAAATTCAACGTGGGCAAGTGTGTGGTCTTGCACTTTGGAAAAAAGAATAGAGGCATGGACTATTTTCTAAACGGTGACAAAATTCATAATGCTGAAGTGTAAAGGGACTTGGGAGTCCTAGTCCAGGATTTTCTAAAGGTAAACTTGCAGGTTGAGTCCGTAATTAAGAAAGCAAATGCAATGTTGTCATTTATCTCAAGAGGCTTGGAATATAAAAGCAGGGATGTACTTCTGAAGCTTTATAAAGCACTAGTTAGGCCCCATTTAGAATACTGTGAGCAATTTTGGGCCCCACACCTCAGGTAGGACATACTGGCACTGGAGCGGGTCCAGTGGAGATTCACACGGATGATCCCAGGAATGGTAGGCCTAACGTACGATGAACGTCTGAGGATCCTGGGATTATATTCATTGGAGTTTAGGAGGTTGAGGGGAGATCTAATAGAAACTTACAAGATAATGAATGGCTTAGATAGGGTGGACGTAGGGAAGTTGTTTCCATTAGCTAGGACCCGGGGGCACAGCCTTAGAATAAAAGGGAGTCACTTTAGAACAGAGATGAGGAGAAATTTCTTCAGCCAGAGAGTGGTGGGTCTGTGGAATTCATTGCCACAGAGGGCGGTGGAGGCCGGGACGTTGAGTGTCTTTAAGACAGAAGTTGATAAATTCTTGATTTCTCGAGGAATTAAGGGCTATGGAGAGAGAGCGGGTAAATGGAGTTGAAATCAGCCATGATTGAATGGTGGAGTGGACTCGATGGGCCGAATGGCCTTACTTCCGCTCCTATGTCTTATGGTCTTATGGACCTGCCTGCGTAGGAAGTCTCGCGCCTGCAGGTACCTAAATTGATTCCCTCCCGTCAGTTCAAATTTCACCTCCAGTTCCCTCAAGCTGGGAAAGCTCCCTTCTATAAACATATCACCCATCCTCTCGATCCCTGCTCTCTGCCATCTCCGGAACCCTCCATCTAACCTCCCCGGGGCAAACCAGTGATTATTGCGAATTGGGGACCGGACCGATGCTCCCTCTGCTCCCACATGTCTCCTCCATTGCCCCCAGACTCAGGGCTGTGGCCACCACGGGGCTGGTCGAGTAGTGTGCCGGCGGGAATGGCAGAGGCGCCGTTACCAACGCCCCCAAACTAGTGCCCTTATAAGATTCCGCCTCTACTCGCTTCCACACCGACTCCCCCCTCCCACTCCATCCACTTCCTAATCATGGCTATATTCGCCCAGTAATGATTACTGAGGTTCGGGAGTGACAGCCCCCCCCCCACCGGCTGCGCTCCAGCATCCCCTTTTTAACTTGCAGGGTCTTAACCGCCCATACAAAGCCCAAGATCACCTTGTTGACCTGTTTAAAAAAGGACCGAGGAATAAAGATGGGGAGACACTGAAACGCAAACAGGAATCTCGGGAGAACCATCATTTTCACTGTCTGTATCCTCCCAGTCAGTGACAGCGGGAGCATGTCCCTCCTCCGAAAATCCTCCTTCATTTGGTCTACTAGTTGGGCCAGATTAAGCTTGTGCAGCCATTCCCATTCCCGCGCCACCTGGATGCCTAGGTACCGAAAGCTTCCCCCTACCACTCTAAACGGCAGCTCCCCCAATCTCCTCCCCTGCCCCCTTGCCTGGATTGCAAACATCTCGCTTTTCCCCATGTTCAATTTATAAACCGAAAACCGGCCAAAATCCCCATAATTTCTTCCATCCCTTCCAATGGGTCCGACACATATAAGAGCAGATCGTCCGCGTATAGCGAGACTCTGTGTTCCATCCCCACTCCACCGGACCAGTCCCTTCCAGCTCTTTGAGGCTCTCAACGCAATTGCCAGCGGTTCTATGGCCAGTGCGAACAACAGCGGGGAGAGGGAGCATCCCTGCCTCGTCCCCCGGTGCAGCCTAAAATAGCCCGATGTCAGCCTGTTCGCCCGAACACTTGCCACGGGCGCCTGATACAGCAGCCTGACCCAGTCAATGAAGCCCCGCCCAAATCCAAACTACCCCCAGTACCTCCCACAGATAATCCCATTCCACCCGGTCAAATGACTTCTCAGCATCCATTGCGACCACTACCTCTATGTCCCTACCCTCTGGGGACTATCAGCATTTATAAACAGAAGATACAGAGCAAAATATTTGGGTTGCAAAATCTTTGCCAGAATTGAAAAAAAAGGAAGATGTTTTATTGTATTGAACACAAGAAATTGAAGGTAATAAATTGAACAATGTACAAATTGAACATTAAAGCAGGAAATTTGGTGCCGAGGACCCGGGTTTGATTCTGGCTCTCGGTCACTGTCCGTGTGGAGTTTGCACATTCTCCCTGTGTCTGCGTGGGTCTCACCCCACACCCCAAAGATGTGGAGGGTAGGTGGATTGGCCACACTACTTTGCCCCTTAATTGGAAAAATTTAAAAAGCAGAATATTGGTGCAATAGTATACAATATCCACTGCTCCCAATGCTGTCTCCTTTATAAAGGAAGCGAGGGCAGGAGAGGTGGGGAACGCTTTAGGCCCAGGCAGCTGAAGGCATGGCTTCCAATGATGAACAAATGGATGATGAAAATTGGGAAGTACGTGAGACCAACATTGGAAGAAAGCAGAGACCTTGGAGTGTTGAGGCTAGAGGAAGTTTGAGGGATAAAAAGATAGACCATGGAGGATTTGGACATTGGGATACGAATTTAAGATTCATAACATCGGGGTGCCAATGTAAGCCGGCAAGGATTTAGCGGAACGTTGTGCAAAGGTAGTCCATTGCAGTAAGTAGAGTTTTGACGAACCGCCGTCTACACAAATGTAGATAGGGTCACTGCTTTATTGACAAAGTCTTCCATTCTGCCCCGAGATATTAACCTAACCCCTATCTGTGATTTGCGACTCCCCGCCCCCCCAAAACCAATGCTCTTGGGCAGTAACAGAAAACTGGATAAATCTGCATATTTGCACCTCGCTCGATTTTCTGTTCTATTATTTTTAACTGCCTTGCATTGTCCCTTTTTATGCACACCGCTCCCATGTTTTGATCTTCTTTGATGCACTCCGATAATAAAATTCTTGCTATCTTTTTATATTCCACTCAAATTTTGGTCTCAGTGCTGAGTAAGGGTTTATAGTCAAATCTTTTGTCTTCCCGTGTGACAAGGGGGGGGGGGGAATGAGGGCTGTGCATTGCCGACATATGTCTTTATTTCGGATTTTCAGCCTTCCCAGTGTTTAGGTATCAGGAAAGGACGGATTTGCCCAGGAATACTCAACTGGTTGTCAGGACGTGCTGCTCCCTCTGTGTCTCCAGCGGTTAGGAATATCTGGTTCCTGACCAGATTAACATGTTACTCCCAAATTAGATTGGTTCCCAGCGGCAAAGGCCGGGTTCTGATTGGAGGATCCTTTGTTAGTGACAAGAGCTTTTGGTTTGATGAACGGAATCGGATTAAAAAGCCCTGATCCGTCAGCAGAGGGGACAGCTCGCCGCAGCCTGTCCGCCCTTAAAAAGAAAAGGGGGCTTTTAATTCACACTGATTTATTGCCAGTCTTGAACTCCAGATTGCAAAGTGCAGCGGGCCACTATGGCTAGCTTGCTCGCCAAGTCGGTATGTGCCTCTCTGCAGTGGAAAGCCGCGAAGTTTTCCGCCTCCAGTTTAGCCGCGAGTTATTGCACAAAAGGTGTCGATGCGCCGATCCACAGCAAAGAGAAGGGGGTTCGGCAGCTGCAATACAGCCCCGCGGATTCCAGTGGAATCAGCAGAACCAACGCCGCAGGAAAAATTGAGAACGCAACTTATCTGTGGGGTCGTTACAATGAGATGAAAAAATTAGTCCACGGTAAGTTTGGCAAAGGAACGGCATTTGACTTCGTTGAGTACATTCTGTCGTGTTTTCTGACAATAGCCCCCATGGATTTGAGAGCTCTGATTCAGACTTCCAGCTCATTCTGAAAGGTATATGTGAATAATAATATTTGTGTGCTTTATAAAAGCGGTTTATGAACATGTGTGTTGATTTTTCCTTTTACATAGATTACATAGAACATACAGTGCAGAAGGAGGCCATTCGGCCCATCGAGTCTGCACCGACCCACATTAATCCCTCACTTCCACCTTATCCCCGCAACCCAATAACCCCTCCCAACCCTTATGGACACTACGGGTAATTTAGCATGGCCAATCCACCTAACCTGCACGTCTTTGGACTGTGGGAGGAAACCGGAGCACCCGGAGGAAACCCACGCGGACACGGGGAGAACGTGCAAACTCCGCACAGACAGTGACCCAGCGGGTCGCGGCTTTTCTTATAGTTTAATTCTTTATTTTGAGTTCATTGTGGATTTGCATTCGTAAATCTTATTTAGGTGGGTTAGCCACTTGAAGCGATGAATATTTTACTGCTCAAATATAAAATTCACAATGAACTTATTAACAAAACCCTGATTGCGTGCTGATTGGACAGTTCAGTTTTATGTAATAGCAGCTACTCAAGGATGCATAGAGAAATATGTTGATATAGGTCAAATAGTTTGATGCGACCATCAATTCACTCGAAGACACGTGGAGAAGTAAACCGTGGTTTTAATCAACTTAGAACTGTGCCTGCCTGCGACCGGTACAATACTGAAGGCGGCCCCGCAGGTCAGCTGCTCTTATACTTCCTCGAAAGGGGAAGTGTGCCATGGGGTCGCGACTGGTCTAGGGTGACCGCGCTGAGTTGTGGGTAGCCGGCGGCGTGATCAGAGGTGCTGGGGCGGCCCCGCGATGGCTGTCCGTAAAGGTCGTACGCGTCGAGCGACGTAGCAGATGGTGGCCAAGATGGCGGCCCCCGTTGGTCGAGCGGTGAGGAAGATGGCGTCCAAGATGGCGGCCCCCATGGATCACATGTGGCCGGCCGTGTGGGTGAGGATGGCCAAGATGGCGGCCCCCATGAGTTGCACGTGTTGCGCCGAGGCAGAGTCGGCAGACACGCTGCCACCTTGCGGGGTCTGCGGGCCTGTGAGTCTGTGGATCAGGTCTGTGAGTTTGCGTTCTTAGACCTGGCCAAGCAGACCTTGGTGAAATGTCCTTTTCGCCCGCAGCTGCTGCAGTTCGCGTTGCGGGCCGGGCAGTGCTGCCGGGGGTGTTGGGACTGGCGCAAAAATAGCAGGGTAGCCTCCCATGATGTGCAGGCGGCCGCGCGGCACAGACCTGGGGTAGTATCTGGTTGGGGGGTCCACAAGGGGGTCGTGTGGTCGGCCGGGAACGCAGTAAGACTCTGAAAAGCGACCTCCAGAGAGGTAGCCAGTTTTACCGTGTTGTCCAGGTCCTGGGCCCCTTTTTCGAGCAGGCACTGTCTCACATAGTTCGATCGGACCCCCGCCACGTAAACGTCTCTGACGGCGAGCTCCATGTGCTGAGTAGCCGCAACGGCCTGGTAGTTACAGTTGTGTGCGAGGGCTTTGAGGTCGCGTAGGTAGTCATCTAGCGACTCCCCGGGGCGCTGTCGGCGAGTGGTGAAGACTTGTCGTGCGTAGACCTCGTTCATAGGCTGCACGTAGAGGCGTTCGAGTAGTGCGAGGGAATCTGTATAGGAAACGGCTTCGTCGAGCTGGACAGAAATGCGATGGTTCACCCGTGCGTGGAGGAGGCTCAGCTTCTGTTCATCAGTGACGGATGGCGTAGACGACGCGGCGAGATAGGCCTTGAAGCATCAAAGCCAATGTGAAAACATTTCTTTCGCCTCCGCGGCCTGTGGATCGAGTTCCAGTCTGTCAGGTTTGAGGGCTGATTCCATAGTAGTATTTTAAACTGATTAAATTGATGCTACCATCAATTCACTCGAAGACACGTGGAGAAGTAACCCGTGGCTTTAATCAGCTTAGAACTGTGTCTGCCTGCGACCGGTACAATACTGAAGGCGGCCCCGCAGGTCAGCTGCTCTTATACTTCCTCTAAAGCGGTGGAGCCATGGGCTGAGTCCGTACATGCCCCAACATATCCCCCTGTGGGTGAAGCCACACAATGGCCCATAGGTGGAGCCCACAGGGTTAATAACATAACATAATACAGTGCACTGGTGAATTATCAGTAATTAGACATTCACCACATTGTTAAAATGAAAACATGTTTTATAATGTTCCTTACTAAAGAAATACTAAGTGCTGCATACCTCTGTTAGCCTTAACTCAGTTTCAGCACCTTCACCTCAGTGTGTTCAAGATAATTGACACACAGTTACGTCCTGACTTAACATTGTTGATAGGCTCCTAGAAAACACAATCGTAGGGCAGCACGGTAGCACAGTGGTTAACACTGTTGCTTCACAGCTCCAGGGCTCCAGGTTCGATTCTCGGCTTGGGTCACTGTCTGTGCGGAGTCTGCACGTTCTCCCTGTGTCTGCGTGGGTTTCCTCCAGCTGCTCAGGTTTCCTCCCACAAGTCCCGAAAGACTTGCTGATACTAAATTGGATATTCTAAATTCTCCCTCTGTGTGCCCGAACATGCGCTGGAATGTGGCAACTAGGGGCTTTTCGCAGTAACTTCATTGCAGTGTAAATGTAAGCCTACTTGTGACAATAAAGATTATTATTTAAAAAAAATGCAAATGTTATGTTTCTGGGAGAAGACTTTAATTATAATAATAATCTTTATTAGTGTCACAAGTAGGCTTACATTAACACTGCAATGAAGTTACTGTGAAAAGCCCCTAGTCGCCACACTCCGGCGCCTGTTCGGGTACACAGAGGGAGAATTTAGAATGCCAGTTCACCTAACAAGCACGTCTTTCAGGACTTGTGGGAGGAAACCGGAACACCCGGAGGAAACCTACGCAGACATGGGGAGAACGTGCAGACTTCGTGCAGACAGTGACCCAAGCGTGAATCAAACCTGGGATCCTGGTGCTGTGCAGCAACAGTGCTAACCACTGTGCTACCATGTCGCCCAATATACATTTTCATACAAACATATACGCTAACATTACAAAGCTAAAAAAACATATAAAGCAAAATACTGCGGATGCTGGAATCTGAAACAATATAGCTTGGATACTCACCAAGATGTAAAGCCTTGTCTCACTTAGGGAAATGGATGAGTGGTGGTGGAAGTGGAGGTTACTGGAGATTGGATGGACCTTTTGGAAGGCGATTAGAAGATGCTTTTTCAATGTTATTAGTAGGAGTCTTTGGAGAATTCTATGAAGGATTCTTTGCAGTGGGTTAAATATTTTTTTCAATGACAGCTACACTTTATTTTTAAAAATCTGTTTATTAGTTGACTGCATTGTTAATGCTCCTGCGCATCGTTGAGCTACGCAGGGTGTTCTTTATCAAAGGTGGCCATTGCCACTTCACGGTATCTCTTCAGATATTATGCCCTAAGAAGGTGAGGACGGCTGGTTCACGATGCAGAGTGCCACCAACAGCGTGGATTCAATTTCTGTACTGGCTGAAGTTACCGTAAAGACCCCTTCTCAACCCTAAGGTGTGGTGACCCTCAGATTAAACCACCCCCAGTCAGCGTTCTCTCTCAAAGGGGAGAGCATCCTCTGGAACTATGGCAACTTTCATTTTCATAGTTGGCAAGATACTGCAGTAGTTTGTTGTTGCCTACGCAGATTCTGGCTGAATAGGAGACTCTCCCATTCTTCACTGTTCACTGTGTGGATGCTCATTTCAAGCAAAAATTGAATTAATCTGTTATTAAAGAATTCACTGCAGAAATAATTTTCTGGCCATTTTCTTTGATGTCTGAGGGCAGGCAAACAAGTTAGAAAATTGGATAATCCATTTGTGACAATTAAAAAGAAAACTGGAGGAGTGGGAATAAGGGAAAATTATAGTTGCACAGAGTGCACATTGGCACCAGTAAAGCAATAAGAGAGACTATCATTTCAGGTGAAGGACCTTTGCCAGAATCACTATTTATGGTAATGAAACAGGGGACAATGAATTATAATGCTGAGGAATGCTAGTCTAGTACATTGTCACAAACATGAACTGCCTTTTAAATTTTTCATGTATTTTCTTTTTGGTTTTACTAAATGTAATCTTGCATATTTAAAACTCGCAATATATCTCCAAGTGAATTAGTTTGACATGTGGGGGACTGAAAGTTATAATTTCACAACTCTGACACCACTTGTGGCAACACTGACGTTCATGGTGCCTCCTGGTATGTGCTATTTAGGAGCAATGATTGAATGGCTGAATTCTGTTTACATGTTCCAACGTACTAAAGTGCTTGCAGAGAAAAGGCAGACCTTCAGAATTACAAAGGCAACAGCTCATGGTATTGATGAAGCTGCAGAATGTATGGATTATTGATATGTACAAAACAGAGACGTCTACCCTTGGACAAACTGTTTAACAGAAAAATAGGATGTGAAGCCTGTAGTACTATATCGGTTGGAATATTCGGAATTCAGTGTTGAGTAAGTGGCAAAAATGTTGTCTAATTTGAGTGATGTTGGGACCAGAGCTACTAAATTTTGATCCTTGAGGAGGACGATATAACAAGTTAGCAGGATGGACAAAAGCTGGAAAAACAGCATAAGAATGTGAATTCACTAAATTCACAGCATGAACTAACAGTAAAACAGCAGTCAAGAGTTTAGTGGAAAGTAAAATTAATTATGGACAAAAGTAAATAGGGTGCATGTGCTTAACTAAATTTTCCACACTGCTGATCACCAAGTCAGAATGGTAGCATAGTGGCTTCACAGCGCCAGGGTCCCAGGTTCGATTCCTGTCTTGGGTCACAGTCTGTGCAGAGTCTGCACGTTCTCCCCGTGTCTGCGTGGGTTTCCTCCGGGTGCTCTGGCTTCCTCCCACAAGTCCCGAAAGACGTGCTATTAGGTAATTTGGACATTCAGAATTCTCCCTCTGTCTACCCGAACAGGCGCTGGAATGTGGCGACTAAGGGCTTTTCACAGTAACGTCATTGCAGTGTTAATGTAAGCCTACTTGTGACAATAAAGAGTATTATAAGTCAGGGGCAAACACCCTGCAGTACCCAGGACTAGGTGCAGTGCAGGAAATACAAGGATTAAATCTCAGAACTGACCACAAGTTGGTTAATAGTGGCTCAGAAATCAGTGGCCACATCTCTGAAGTGATTCTTTTTCAAAAATAAATTTAGAGTGCCCAATTCTTTTTTTTCCCCAATTAAGAGTCAATTTTAGTGTGGCCAATTCGCCTACCTTGCACATCTTTTTGGGATATGGGAGTGAGACCCACGCAGACACAAAGAGAATTTGCAAACTCCACACGGACAGTGACCTGGGGCTGGGGTCGAGCCCAGGGCCTCGGCGCTGTGACACAGCCATGTTAACCACTACACCACCGTGCTCCCTGAAGTGATTCTAAAGGGAATTTGCAGTGAGGTAAAAACATTTCAAAATAATTGATACATTTGCATCTTGGAGCAACAGATCTGATTTTAAAGGTACATCTTGGATGTAACAGCAATAAAGGAATGACCCTCATTTAAATGTTCATTAATGTATAGAATGAGGTGTAAGATTTCAACCATTTTCAGGCATTTATCAATTTATGAGTCATTGCATAGAGTTGCAGCTTAAGAAAATATGCACAAGAATGTGGTCAAGACCTTTACAACTAAAATAAAAGTGAGTGCATGTTAGGAACCCCGGAGGGTTGCATTCATCCAGGATGAGCTGTGAGCCGTATGAAGTAACTTATGAAGCATTTGTACTTATTTTGTTTTATAAATTTAGGGTACCCAATTCATTTTTTCCAATTAAGGGGCAATTTAGCGTGGCCAGTCCACCTACCCTGCACATCTTTTGGGTTGTGGGGGCGAAACCCACGCAAACACGGGGAGAATGTGCAAACTCCACAAGGACAGTGACCCAGAGTCGGGATCTGGGACCTCGGCGCCGTGAGGCAACAATGCTAACCACTGCGCCAGCATGCTGCCCTAGCATTTCTACTTATTTCCTTATTGCTTAAACAGATGAGAAAATAGAAATACAAATAGACTTTTGACAAGTTTGCTTCCTCCTGAATTCATTCAGGATTTAGGCATATTGTGGGAAGTCCTCTATAAATGGTCTTTGATTTAAGGATTATAGCACAAGAAAGATCCCACACTAATGTATGCAAAGAAGCTACTGAGATGTGAGGACACATGGAAACTATTGAGGTAAAACCTTGCAGAAGGACTCTGGAAGTGGAAGAAGATATCTATGCACAAAACATGCACTGAAATGTCACTGAAATGTCACCAAGTACTAATTAGTTTCAGCCATTAAATCCAACTTGATAAACTACATGGAAGGTTGATTGTTTGCCATTTCTGCAGCATGATAAATAAATTACAGAGACAGCGAACATCAGTACACAATACTCTTTAGTTGTTCTTCTTCAGGTATATTGCAACCTTTTTTCTTTGACCCTGCAATTATTCAGTTCAAGGATCTTTTTTTTAAACAAAAACAGCTGGCGTTATCTGTGGATAGGAAAATCTGAGTTAACATTTTGGATCTGTGACCTTTTATCAAAACTAGGAAAAGCAGAGCGAGGAAATGGAGGGAGGGAAGAAGAACGATGGTAAAATCTGTGATAGACTGGAGACCAGGAGAGATATGATGGCAAAATATTTCAAGGTACGAGGATAAAAGGGAATGGTAATAGGACAAGTAGAGAAATAAAAAATGTGTCTTGAGGAGGTGAGAATGTGAGGATCTTGAATAGCTATCATCTGGAAGCAAAGGAAATTAAATAAGAGAAACAAGAATGGAAAAGAAAACTTGGAACAGGTCTTCCCTTTTTTGCTCTTCTTCCTACCTCTCCCCCATTTTTCTTTTAAAATCTTTTTATTCTCCTCATTTTCAACATTTTCATCAAATAAACAAACAAAGACAATTACAATAACAATCCTCCAAACAAAAACAGCACCCTGCTCACTATGCTACCAAAACATCCCAAACCTCCCCCCCACCCAATGTTCGATGGCAACCAATTCTCGAAAGTGTATAATAAACAGTCCCCTTGAATTATAGAACCTGTCCTTCATCCCCCTCAGCTCAAATTTCACCTTCTTGAGGGTCAAAAATTCAAGTAGGTCCCCCCACCAAGCCGAGGTACAGGGCGGAGAAACTGACCTCCACCCCAACTGGGGTCCTTCGCCTCTGGGTAATCAGCGAGGCGAAGGCTAAAACATCTACCCCGCACCCGCCTGCAGCCCGGGCCGGTCCAACACCCCGAAAATGACTTCTCGGGGCTCTGGTTCCAAGTTGAGATACATTACCCCTGAGATGACACTGAAAACCTCCCTCCAATACTTCTCCAGCTTCGGGCAGGATCAAAAGATATGAACATGGTTTGCAGGGCTCCTCCCTCAACGTTCATATACGTCCTCCACTCCCTCAAAGAGTCGGCTCATTCTCACCCTCGTGAGGTGCGCCCTATACATGACCTTCAGCTGTATCAGCCCCAACCTCGTGCATGACGTTGAGGCGTTCACCCTCCAGAGCACCTCACACCACAAACCGTCTTCCATAGCATCCCCCAACTCTTCCTCGCACTTGGCTTTGATCCCCTCCATGAACACCCTGTCCTCCCCCAAAATCATCCATAGGTCGCCGTTACCACCCCGTTCTCCATTCCCCCTGCCATCAATACCTCTTCCAACAATGAGGGGGTTGGCGCTATCGAGAAGCCCTGAACCTCCTTCCTAGCAAAGTCTCGGCGCTGCAGGTACCTAAACCCTTGCCCTTGCCCCAGTCCATTTTTCTCCCTCAACTCTTCCAACCTCACAAAACGTCCCCGCAGGAACAGATCTTTTAAAACACTGCTCCCTCTCTCCTCCCATCTCCGAAACCTCCTATCCAGCCTCCCTGGCTCAAAGCTATGGTTCCCCCTAATCGGGATCTCCCCCTGACCCAGTCCCCATCTTAACATGCTGCCTCAACTGCCTCCAAATCTTCAGTGTTGCCATCGCCACAGGACTCCCAGAGTACTCGCACGGGCCATCAGGAGCGGCGCTGTACAGATGTACCTTCGACCCCCCAAACAAACAAAGTGATCGACTTGTCCACTTCCTTAAAAAATGCCTTTGGCAAAAAGACCATCAGGCACTGACAAAGAAACAGAAATCGCGGCAACACATTCATTTTAATCGCCTGCACCCGACCTGCCAGTGACAGAGGGAGGCTATCCTATCTTGCCAAATCCACTTTCACCATCCCCACCAAGCTAGTAAAATTGTACCTACGGAGCACCCACCCCCTCAGCCTCTCCACTTTTTTATTTGCTCAAAATCTATTACATTTCTAACTTTTCCCCATTCCAAAGAAAGACTGTCGACTTGAAACTCTGTTTCTCTCTCCACTGATGAAACAGGTCAGAGGATCTGAGTGGAATAATGATTATGTCATTAATTGGAGGAGCCAGGTCTGTATCAGGCAGTTTCATTATTGGTTTTGCTGGGAGCTTTGAGCTGAGCAGCAGCTTTTGCAGAAGGCTGTCAGGGTAAACAGTACTCAGATACAGACAAAAATCTGCAGGTTTTTCCTGACAGGATCTCTCTCTCTTCAAGCAGTATTTCCAGGAAATCTCTGGTCACGTGTACAGCAAGTATCCCTGTGATTGCTAACTATATTTACAAGCGTCTTTTGACCTGTTTTGCTTCTTTGGAGGTAGAGAAGATAGTTAAAAGTTAGTGTTTCCTTTTATTATTAAGAATTGTTTAACTATTAATTGTAAGCTATTTTCTGTGATATTAATGTAGTTTAACACTGTTCATAAGATATACTGTGCTAATGATAAAGTTTTAATATAAAATATATCCTATTGGTCAGTGGAATCACTCCTGGAGCGAAGTATTCTTTCCTCACAGTTTTATAAATTTAAATAAAGTGCGGTTCTTGTCTGGTACCCTAACAAATGTTGGGGCCTGGTCTGGAATCATAACACTGGTCTGCTTTAGTTTCCCATCAGTGATAATTCCCAGGATGTTGATAGTAGAGATTCCTCTATGGTAGTGCCAAGTGGAGATGGTTAGATTCTCTCTTGGAGGTGGACATTGCCTGAGCTTGTGTGGCACAAATATTACTTGCAATCTATCAGCCCAGGCATGAATATTATCCAGGTCTTGCTGCATGCGGACAGGGACTGCTTTAGTATCTGAGGATCTGCGAATGGTGTGGTAAGGTGGAAGAGTGATTAGCATTGTTGCCTCACAGTGCCAGGGACCCGGGTCCAATTCTAGCCTTGGGTGACTGTGTGGAGTCGGCACGTTTCCCCCCATCTGTGTGGGTTCCTCTGGGTGCTCTGGTTTCCTCCCACAGTCCAAAGAATCCAACAGTTTAGGTGGATTGGCCATGCTAAATTGCCCCTTAGAGTCCACAGATGTGCATGTTGGGTGTGGCTGCAGGGATAGGGCAGGAGAGTTGGCTAAGGTAGGGTGTTCTTTCAGAGGATCAGTGCAGACTCAATGGGCTGATTGGCCTCCTTCTGCACTGTAGGGATTCTATACATTGTGTAATCACCTGTGAACCTCTGGCATTATGATGGGAGGTAAGACCATCAGTAAAATAACTGAAGATGATTGGGCCCAGGACATTAGTCTTCATTGGTACTGCATTTATTTTCTAAAGAATTAAGTACAAGCGCTACAAAAATGTTTTAAAAGCTATGCATTTTTATAGATATCTTTTGAGAAGAATTTTATTTGCAATACTGATGCACTAAAAATGCATGTCCAAACATGTCTGTTTCCTTTTTCAAAAATATTAATATTGTATTAAATAACAATGTCTGTGGCTAGTTAAATAACTTGCTTCTGGTACAATGCGACTGCCTATGTGCAACTTTCTCATGTCTTGTTTACATTTTCTTACATTATAAAGCATGTGTTTCACTGTTGCTTTCCTGCGTACAATCACATATAAATATTCCACACCTCAACTCTCTGTTCCTTGTTTTACTGTTCATAATGTGACTATAAAAGAGAAAATGCCCTTGCCAATTTTTTCTGCAAAGTTAATTATATTCTTCTAGCATGTATTCATAGGCTTCTTTAAAATAGTGGTTGAATACACTGTGTGGCAATGTACTGAAAGCAAATGGAACCATAGTTAAATGGATTTTTCTTTGCAGTTGTTTCACTAAATTTTCCGGTCAACATTAAACCTTCAAAAAGGCAATTTTCCTTTTTGCCATGGTAAGCAATCATATCCATAAGCTAGACATTAAAATTGCCTGTGGAAATCCCCAAATATGCTTCGATAGTGTCTGAAGTAATGCAGGCAAATCACAGTGATGTAAAGATTGTAATGAATTCATGCTTGTATCTCCCATGGCATTGCATGCTGGTAATTGGGGACCCAGAATGCAGTTTTTGTTTACTGAAGATCCCATTGCAGAGACATGGGGATTACAAGGTAACCTAGGTTGGAAAATAAAGACTCCAGCAGTGTTGTGGTAATTCTGCTAGACTACTAATTCAGAGGCCTTGGCTAATGCTCTGTAGACATGGGTTCAAGTCCTATCACAGAAGCTGGTGGAATTTAAATTCAACGAATAAATCTGAAACAATAAGTCTGCCTCAATAACAGTGACCATGATGGCTATCATTTTTGTAAAAACCCATTTGGGTTCACACCTTTAGGGAAAGAAATTGCCATCATCACCTGGTCTGGCCTATATGTGACTGACTCTCAACAATGTTATTGACTCTTTAGAGTACCCAATTCATTTTTCCAATTAAGGGGCAATTTGCCGCGGCCAATCCACCTAGCCTGCATATCTTTGGGTTGTGGGGGCGAATCCCCCGCAATACGGGGAGAATGTGCAAACTCCACATGGACAGTGAGCCAGAGCCAGGATTGAACCTGGGACCTGGGACCGGGGCAGCACGGTAGCATTGTGGATAGCACAAATGCTTCACAGCTCCAGGGTCCCAGGTTCGATTCCGGCTTGGGTCACTGTCTGTGCGGAGTCTGCACATCCTCCCCGTGTGTGCGTGGGTTTCCTCCGGGTGCTCCGGTTTCCTCCCACAGTTCAAAGATGTGCGGGTTAGGTGGATTGGCCATGCTAAATTGCCCATAGTGTCCAAAATTGCCCTTAGTGTAGGGTGGGGTTACTGGGTTATGGGGATAGGGTGGAGGTGTGGACCTTGGGTAGGGTGCTCTTTCCAAGAGCCGGTGCAGACTCGATGGGCCGAATGGCCTCCTTCTGCACTGTAAATTCTATGATACTATGATACCTCGGCGCCGTGAGGCAGCAGTGCTATCCACTGCACCACCGTGCTGCCCTGTTATTGACTCTTAACTGCACTCTGAAACGGCCTAGCAAAGCTGAGTTCAAAGACAATTGTGGGGACTTTTAATCTTCATATAGACCAGACAAACCAAATGGGTAAAGATAATCGGAATTATGCATTTGTGTAATGCTTTTAGAACAGTTTCTTCGAACAAAAGATTGTGGAAGCAACAAGGGAAATAAAGCTATCAGTAATTGATAGGTTTAATTAGTTGTCTCGGTGAAAGATCCTCTGGGAAATGGTCATATATTAAGTTTGAGAGCGACACACTCCCATTGAAAACAAGAATCTTAAACTTAACAAAGCCAATTTTATTGGTATGAGGAAAGAACTGGCAAAGGTTGATTGGTTGGGAATGGTAGGAAATAAACAGTGGGAAATAATTAAATGATTCAATCTATCTATTCCACATTTCATCAAAAAAACAACTCAGCCTTAAAGTTTCACCAGTGACGTATTATGAAAGCTATAGATTAAAAGAGGGAGGCAAAACCCACGCAAACACGGGGAGAATGTGCAAACTCCACACGAACAGTGACCCAGAGCCGGGATCGAACCTGGGACCTCGGCGCCGTGAGACTGCAGTGCTAACCACTGAACCACCGTGCTGCCCCTAAAGGCCAAAGCTTGAGGGGCACCACCGCACATCAAGCATGGCTGACCAGTGGACTCTCTTCTTACCGCTGCCATTGGCATATTGGAAGGATTTTCCATGTTACGATTGGCTACATTATGAATGCAGCTCCTGTGGCCAAGTCCTGGAATGGGACTTGAACCTGGAGCTTCTGGCTCGGAGGCAGGGATGCTCCTGACTCTGCCACAAGATCTCTGGAATTAGCAGAGACATTGAACAAATATTCACAGTAGAAGACACAAATTATGAAGAGGGAGGGTTAAAAAAGGGCTAAGTGAGGAACCTGGGTAATTAATATGTACTGGAGAAATAAAATCCCGAGGACCTGATGACTATCGTACTAAGATTCTATAAGAGGAAATTGTAGAGATAGTGTATACACTGGCAATAATTTTCCACAATTCCTCAGATTCTAGAATGGTTCCAGTGGATTGCAAGTTAACAAATGCAAATTCAGTGTTCAAAAATAGAGGGAGAGAGAAATAAAGGGGTGGGATTTGCCAGCCCTGCCTGCTGCAGTGATCATCGAGTACCACTAAAAGTCAGTGGACCTTTTGGCTGGGCTGTCGCTTTCCCATGCGGTCGGTCCTGCCTTGACTGGGCAGGGACGTACAGGCCAATTAACCAGGCATCAGCCACTGGGAAGTGCTGGATTTTATGAGTAAGGAAGTTTTTTGCATTTGTAATTAACATGGTAGGGAAAGGTGAGCCAGTCAATGTAGTAGCACACTTGGATTTTCAAAAGGCATTTGATTAGGTGCTACACATAATACTCAAGGCCAAGGCTAGTGGAGGTGGAGGGGAATTTATTAGCACAGATGGTCTCCATTTGGGGCAGCAAGGTAGCACAGTGGGTAGCACTGCTGCCTCACAGCGCCAGGGAACCAGGTTTGATTCCAACCTTGGCTGACTGTGTGGAGTTTGCACTTTCTCCCTGTGTGGGTTTTCTCCAGATGCTCTGGTTTCCTCCCACAGTCCAAAGATTTGCAGGTTAGGTGGATTGTGTCCAAAGAGAGTTGGGGGAGTGGGTCTTGGCAGGGTGCTCTTTCAGAGGTTCGGTGCAGATTCAATGGGCCGAATGGCCTCCTTCTGCACTGTAGGTATTCTATGACTATGCCTTTTTAAAAAAATGTAATTTATTCCAAACTTATTACAAAACATAAAACAATTCAGGGAACAAATTACCTAACACAACTATAGTTTGTACAAATGTTTCCCTTTTTTTTCTCTCTCCCCCCTCACCCCCCGCAACGAACAGCTCCTCAAACATGACCATGAAAATCCCCATCACCTTGCCTCAAAGCCCTCCGTTGAACCCCTTAATGCGTACTTGATCTTTTCCAACCGAAGAAAGTCATATAAGTCCCCCAGCCAAGCAGGCACCCCCGGTGCCATTGCTGACCGCCCCTCCAGCAGAATTCTTCGTCATATAATCAGAAATACGAAGGCCACCACATTGGCCCTCCTCCCCTCCATCAACTCCAGCTGTTCTGATATCACGAATATTGCCACCAAAGGATCCACCCACTCATTCTTGCCCAAGTACCGTGTGTACCACTTTGAACTGTATCAGGCTCAACCTTGCGCACGAGGAGGTCGCATTTACCTTCGTAGCGCCTCACTCCACACTCCCCTGTTTACTTCCCCTTCCAGCTCCCCCTCCCACTTCTCCTTAATCTTCACCACCTGCTAACCTCCCTGCTCTCCCAGCCACCCGTCTATGTCTCTGATCCTGCCCTCCCCTTCCACATCCGGAAGAAGCAGTTGCTCCAACAGGGTGTACCTCGGCAACCTGGGGAACTCCTTCCAAACCTTCCGCACAAAGTCCCTTACCTGTAGATACCTAAACTCACTTCCTCTTTGGAGCTCTACCCTCTCCTTCAGTTCCCCTATACTGGCAAACCCTTCTTCCAGGTACAAATGCCCCGCCTTAACCAACCCCACTTCTCTCCATTTCCAATACATGCCATCTATCCCCCCCGCCCCCCAGCTCAAACCTGTGGTTTTCGCACAACGTCGTCAGCACCAACATCCTCTCTATCCTAAAATGCCTCCTCAGCTGGTCCCAGACCTTCACCATGGACTGCACTCTCCGAGTGTTTCCTTGGTGCCATTGGCAATGCCGCCATCACTATGTCACTCAAACCGGCCCCCCTACAGGATTCTTCCTCGATTCTGCCCCATCTCCTTCCCAACACCGTCTCACCTTCTCCACGTTTGCCGCCCAGTAATAATGTAGAGGCTCAGCAACACAAACCCTCCCTTCTGCCTCTCTCTCTGTAACAGGGTCCTGTTAACCCTTCGCACCTTCCCTGCCCATACAAAATCTGAGTTAATCATATCCAGTTTACGAAAGAAGGCCTTCGGTACAAAGCTCGGGAGTGTCTGGAATATGAACAGGAACCTTGACAGAATGTTCATCTTCACCATTTGGTCCTTCCCTTCCAACGTCAAGTGCAGCGTGTCCAACCTCTTCAGATCCTCCCTAACCTCCTCTACCAGTTTTGTTAAATTCCATTTGTGTACCATCATCGATTCCCTCGTTAATTGAATCCCCAGGTATCTAAACCTGTCTCTGGCCACCTTTAAATGGCATCCCCCTTGATTGGCTCGCTGACCTAACTCATTCACCAAGAACACTTCACTTTCCCTACATTTAACTCATATTCCGAGAACGTCCCAAACTTCCCCACAGGCCCATGATCCTCTCCATGCCCTCCAGCGGGTCTGAAACATACAATAGTAGGTTGTCCGCATATAGCGACACCCGATGCTCCCTTCGTCCCCTCGCCACTCTGCCAACCCCAAGAGGCTCTATAGCTATTGCAAACAACAGAGGCAACAGCGGGCACACCTGCCTTGTTCCCCTGTGCAGTTCAAAGTTCTGTGAACCCATGTCATTGGTCTGCATACTCTCCTTTGGTGCCACATATAACAGGCACGTCCATGCCACAAATTTGGCCCAACCCCGAACTTTCCTAGGACCTCAAACAGTACCGCCACTCAACCCGATCAGATGTCTTCGCCGTGTCCATGGACACCACCACCTCCAGTATCTGGGCTCTTGACGGGGTCATGATTACATTTAACAGCCTCCTTATATTATTAGAAAGCTGCCTGCCCTTTACGAAGCCTATTTGGTCCTCTTCAACCACCCCTGGGGCACAACCTTCCATTCTTCCCGCCACCAATTTAGCCAGCACTTTCACATCCGTATTTATTTATTTTTTAAATTTAGAGTACCCAATTAATTTTTTTCCAATTAAGGGGCAATTTAGCGTGTTCAATCCACCATCTGTGGGTTGTGGGGGCGAAACCTCGCAAACACTGGGAGAATGTGCAAACTCCACACGGACAGTGTCACATCCATATTTAACAACGATATGGTCCTTCCACTTTTTTGATATTATTGTGATCATTGCCTGCATCATTGTCTCCGGCAGCTCCCCCTTCTCCAACATCTCATTAAACACCCCCAAGAGATGCACTGCCAGGTCCGTCGCGAACTCCTTATAGAATTCCGCTGAGTAACCATCGGGCCCATGGCCTACCCGACTTCATACCCCTTATACTGTCCAATACCTCCCTCAGCCCAGGGGCTCCTCTAGCGCCTGCCTCTGCTCTTCCTCCAACTATGGAAACTCCAATTCATCTAAGAACCGTCCCATGTCCCCCCCTTCACCCCTCGGGTCCATCCTGTACAGCTCCTTATAATAATCCCTAAATGCCTCATTTATCTTCCCCGGCTCCAACACCACATGCCCTGCCCCAGTCCGTATCTTCAATATTTCCTTGGATGTGACCTGCATCCACAGTTGATGCGCTAACATTTGACCCGCCTTCTCCCCCATATTCTTACTGCACCCCTCTTGCACCCTCTTGCTCTATGTAGCTGTCCTAGCGCCCTCCCCGTTGTCAACCTATCAAATTGCCCGTGTAATTTTTTCCTCCTCGCCAATCCCTCTGTGGTGGGTGCCCTCGCGTACTCCCTTTGTACCTTCACTATCTCGTTCATTAGCCGTTCAAATGCCTCCCTCTGTTCCCCATCAGCATGTGCCTTGAACAAGATAATCTCCCCCGAAACAACCGCTTTTCGCACTTCCCAAAAAGTGGTCGCCGACACCTCCCCAGTGGTTCAATTCTACATAATCTTTAATCACAGCCCGCACTTCATCGCAAAACCCTCTATCTGCCAACAACCCGAATCAAGCCTCTGCTCCCATCCCGATCTAAGCTGAATCTCCAGCCAGTGGGGCGCATGGTCTGAGATTACTATCCCGCATATTCTGTCCCCTCCACCCCAACCAAAATCTCTCAGCTCACTATAAAAAAAGTTGGTTGAGTACACTCTATACACATGTGAGAAAAAGGAATACTCCCTTACCCCTGTGTTCTTGAAGCACTATGGATCCTCCATACCCATCTTTTCCATAAATCCGCCCAGCTCCTTTGCCATTCGTATTCTACCCATTGACCTTTGGCTCGACCTATCTACCCTTGGCTCTCGGACACAATTAAAATCTCCTCCCATAATCAACTGGTGTATGGCCAAGTCTGGGATCGCAGCCAGCAACCCCCTCATAAAAACTACATCATTCCAATTCAGTGCATACACATTCACCAGTACCACTGGCATCCCTTCTAATACCCCACTCGTCATCACATATCTCCCACCCGGGTTCCTCACTTCCTTCGCGCTTTAGGATTAAGATGAGGAGAATTTTCTTCACTCAAAATCTTTGGACTTCTCTACCCCAGAGGGATATGGATGCTCTATTATTGAATTTATCAGGGTTGGGATAGACAGATTTTTGATCTCTCTGGAATCGAGGGATAGTGAGAGCAGGTGGGAAAGTGAAATGGAGATAATATTGAATGACGCATCAAGCTCGCAGACTGATATGATCCATTCCTATTTCTTACGTCCTGCTACATCTTCAATAGTTTGTGCATCAGTAACACAGCAAATTTGTTAAAGCAGTATAACACATGACTGACTAAGTTAACAGTTTCAAAGGACCACTTGTTTTAGCACGTGTCGATTTAATCTTGGCTGGGGTCACAGAGCAGAGAGATCGAGAGGGTGGTCGGACCACAGCAATCAGGTGCTCTCACTGACCCATGGAAAGAAAGGAAAGGGCAGCTGAAATCAGTACAAAGAAATTATTTGTGAGCTTTTGTGTTGTGTTATAGTTATTCGCTCTTTCTTCAACAGTAGAAACAAAGCATGAAAAGGTTACCATACCCTAGGTTAC
The DNA here is from genome assembly GCF_047496885.1 of Scyliorhinus torazame. Classification (NCBI taxonomy): domain Eukaryota; kingdom Metazoa; phylum Chordata; class Chondrichthyes; order Carcharhiniformes; family Scyliorhinidae; genus Scyliorhinus; species Scyliorhinus torazame. The sequence continues at coordinate 194,185,835 of NC_092719.1, read as the reverse complement.
GTAAATAGATTGTCAGACTTTATTACGAAAGAGAAAATGCAGGGAAATCTCAGCAGGTCTGGCAGCATCTGTAGGGAGAGAAAAGAGCTAACGTTTCGAGTCCGATGACTCTTTGTCAAAGCTTTGACAAGGAGTCATCGGACTCGAAACGTTAGCTCTTTTCTCTCCCTACAGATGCTGCCAGACCTGCTGAGATTTCCCAGCATTTTCTCTTTTGTTTCAGATTCCAGCACCCACAGTAATTTGCTTTTAGTCAGACTTTATTAGCAAGGTGTTGCTTGCTCACAGTCTAAGGTGAAAGGGAGGGAAATCTCCCAAATACTTCTGCTGATGTCACCATGCAATCATGTGACACACAACATAGAGATGCATTGATTTACAAAATATAACAGTTTGACTGTTTAGTTTTGTGGTGCTAGATGATTTGGGGAAAGGCAAATTGATTTAAGAAAACAGGAGTCAGGGGCTTGATTGATTTGGTTTTCTGCAGGTTATTTTTCCTCATTAGCACTTGCTGCTACTTTGGGTTTATTCCAATTTAGTCAATAAGATTGGCAATTTCACAGATTAATATTATTTAAACCAATCACTTACTTTCCCTGTAACTTTGGAGGTATGACACCTGTGTGATGGCATAAGGTGCAGTGCCACAGTTTTAATTACTTACAATTCTGTAAATTGTTTTTTCCAGAACTTATTCCCCCAGGAATATGCAACCTCCTCAATCCTGCAAACATCTATTCCAATAATGAGGTTAAATTGGAGGACATTGAAATTTATGGATTTGATTATGATTATACTCTTGCGCAGTATTCCAATTTACTGCACACCATGATCTTCAACACTGCACGAGAAATCCTCGTTAATCAGTACAAGGTAAGTTTACCTGTTAATGTTTCTCAAAATGATTGCACTAATTTTCTCCGAGCATCAAGCTTAAATGCTGTTAAACATCCACTTTCAACCACTGTAGAGCAATGGGTTGTGTAAGTAGATAATGGGAATTAGGGAATAGGTGAGCATCTTTAATTTTAGTCTTGCATTTATGGTACATGGGTATCCCAGCTATGTGATGAGCTTATGTTTATTACAAGTAAAATACATTGAATTCAAATATAAAATAAAAACAGAAACTACTGGATAAATTCTGCAGGCCTGGCAGCGTCTGTGGAGCAAAACAGTTGACATTTTGGATCTAAATGATCCTTCTACATTGAATTCAATCTTTCCTTAGCTGCAAGGCTGATTTATTTTTAGAAAGATTGCACTCTATTGACAATGGAATGAAGCCGCTTCACTCCCAAGTGTTTGTGTAATTAAATTAATCTCATATAATTGTCAAGGAAGACGATGTAGGATTATTTCTTCATGGCTGAGGAGGTGGTTTGTGTTGATTGTGAAGTTAACATACCATTTGGCTCTTTGAGAATAAGATCGTGGCTGATGTGACTCCACTTTCCTGCCTGCACCCCATAACCTTGATTCCTTTTAGAGTGAAAGGTTCTACAACTTGTGGCAGAGGTTGAAGTCAATGGCTTCAGTATATCCAATATTTATTTATTTATTTAAAAAAATTAAATTTAGATTACTCAATTATTTTTTTCCCCATTAAGCGGCAATTTAGCGTGGCCAATCCATCTAACCTGCACATTTTTGGGTTGTGGGGGTGAAACCCACGCAGACATGGGGAGATTGTGCAAACTCCACACGGACAGTCACCCAGGGCCGGGATTCGAACCTGGGTTCTCAGTGCCGCAGTCCCAGGCTAACCACTGTGCTACAATGCCACCTCGTATTCCCAATATTTAGCTGCAGAACATTACTTCTCATACAAGATAAGCTGCTGAACAATTGTGATTGGACGTGCAAGGTAGTAGCAGGACAGCTTTGGAGGTCTCTAAAGAGGTCTTAAATAGTGCTGTGAATTGTCTTGAATGGATGGTGTTGTAAAAGGGCTAGTTTATGCAAGAGGAAGAAGAGCAGTTGGTGCATGACCTTTGTGAGGTGTTGGAAACATGGGAAGTTGTTGATGGAGGTACTCTCTAGTAAGAGTGGAGCAAAGTAAATCCACCTGCTAGTGCAACTTGTGTTATTTGACTGTCTGGCATTCATGCCACATGATGTAAAGAATACACCAGGTTTTATGGTTTGATTTTTCTCCTTGCCTCTTGTAAAACAACCTCCTTGAACTGAGAGCTGGCAGACAAGCTGACCGAGCCTCTGTCACCCCTATTTGTTCAACTGTGATGCCAAATACTTGATATGAGAAGTTGGAGAGAGAAGTAGCATCCTACCATTCAGTAATATGCCTTGGCGAGCACTGATTTGAAAGACAAAAAATTGCAATAGTTGTAATGCAATGCTGCAATTTGAATATGACAGGTTTGGTAGATAAAATTTAGAGTGCCCAATTCATCTTTTCCAATTAAGGGGCAATTTAGCATAGCCAATCCACCTACCCTGCTCATCTTTTTGGGTTGTGGGAGCGGAACCCACGCAAACACAGGGAGAATGTACAAACTCCACACGAACAGTGACCCAGAGCTGGGATCAAACCTGGGACCTCGGCGTCGTGAGGCAGCAGTGCTAACCACTGCACCACCGTGCTGCCCTTGGTAGGTAAAATCTTGAGCCAAAGAAATGAGCAAGATCTCCAGTTCAGTTCATTATATGTACTGAAGACGCTGATTGTCAGCTGGAAAAATTGTGGGATGATGCTAGGTTGTTTTTGACTTTGAGATGCTGATTACTGTCTAGCAACCCAGCTGGACACGAGTTAACTGGAAATCACACTAAGGTCACACTGGTCCATCTGTAATCATCTCTGCAATTGACCAATCGTCTGTATGCACAGAGTTCTACTATCGGAGAAAATCTTAATGGGGCTCATTACTTGCAGCACAGGCTGGGGAAGGGTGAAGAATTTTTTTTTTCTTGCGAGTCATTAACCCTTCCTTTCCACTCAAAGACAAAAACAAAGAATGTTCATCTGAATGAAGGGTCTTGACCTAAAACGTTTAATCTGTTTGTTTCTGATGTTGGTAGATGTTTTTCCTTATGCTTGTCAGCATTGTGTCAGTAGTTTGGTTATGTATTCTATTATTTATGAAACGCCTGCAGCATATTTCTGCAATGAATAATTACATCACTGAACAGTGGGAAATTACTCCTGATTATGCTATAGATGATGCATGATGGTTTTAGGGGACCCTCCAATGATTGGGATTAATTAGTGCCTGATTGTAGCACATTCCTTCTCTTGCTTAGGAATAACCAGTTGATGCCAACAGATTTTGGAGTGATTAATGCAGAGTGTTCAAGAAATGGGAATTGTGATTAAGAAGGCGAATGGAGTTTTGTCCTTCATTGCTAGAGGGATGGAGTTTAAGACTAGGGAGGTTATGCTGCAACTGTATAAGGTGTTAGTGAGGCCACACCTGGAGTATTGTATTCAGTTTTGGTCTCCTTACCTGAGAAAGGACGTGCTGGCACTGGAGGGCGTGCAGAGGAGATTCACTGGGTTAATCCCAAATTGAGGGGATTGGATTACAATGAGAGGTTGAATAGACTGGGACTGTACTCGTAATTTAGAAGGATGCAGGGGGATCTTATAAAAACATATAAAATTATGAAGGGAATAGATGCGGGGAGGTTGTTTCCACTGGCGGGTGAAAGCAGAATTAGGGGGCATAGCCTCAAAATAAGGGGAAGTAGATTTAGGACTGAGCTTGGGAGGAACTTTGTCACCCAAAGGGTTGTGAATCTATGGAATTCCCTGCCTCGTGAAGCAGTTGAGGCTCCTTCATTAAATGTCTTCAAGATAAAGGTAGTTTTTTGAAGAATAAAGAAATGAAGGGTTATGGTGTTCGGGCAGGAAAGTGGAGCTGAGCCCACAAAAGATCAGCCATGATCTCATTGAAGGGCAGAGCAGGCTCGAAGGGCCAGATGGCCTACTCCTGCTCCTAGTTCTTATGTAAAGTCAGCAATTATATTGGCGAGAAAGCATTACATTTAACTTGTAGTCTTTAATTATACAGTGCATATATTGTTACATTAAAAAGCTCAATGCTGACGAATGAAACCAGCTCCTTTTGCTTTATGTTACCCGGTACTGTACCAGACAAAATACTCTAATCTCTTGTAATATCCCCCTATGCAAATCATCACTTTATTAATAGGAAGCCATTCAGCCATCCAGAACCTGAATATTTCCGAGCACTGTTAGGACACCTCTGTATGTCTAGCCAAGTTACCAATAGAGGTGCTGGTAGTCCTTCTTGGCTCCAGACACTACGAATAGACCCTCCATGGTGCTTTACAGAAAGGTGACATCAGGCAGAAAGCGGCTTATATGTTGAAAGCATAGCCAGGGAGATGATTTTTCAGGAAGCTTTTAAAAACAGGAAAAGTCTGAGGCAGATTTTGGGCATGTGTTATGTAAGTCATTTTAGCTGTTACAATCATGGCTGATGTTACCACTGGGCAGTTGGGTCTAGAATGGAACCCTGGTTCGATGGACTGGACCGTAACTTAATGTTTTTTTTAGAGACGTGGATCGCCAGAGTCACAGGACTGCCGATTAACTTTTAACAAAAGGCTAAAACATTTAATAAACATGAAAGATTGACTATAATACAATGCTCCATTACCCCACCTATCTCGTCACAGATTTACGCAAAATTTTAAGAACAACAAGTTACAAAGTATGGGTGGGATTTTCTAGTCGTGCCCACCCCAAGACCAAAAATTCCAATTGGGGCCAATGGACCTTTTTGGTCTGCCAAGTTTATCTCTATATCTTTAATGTTCCCGGTAAGTACATAGTCCATGTAAACCTAAAGGCCAACTATGGTCAGACACGGGGGTGCGATTCTCCCAGCCCCGCGCCGGGCCGAAGAATTGCCACGCCGCCCCGACGCCGGTGCGCGGTTACCGAGGTGCGGAGAATCGGCGCCATTTGCCCCGGCGCGTTTGGCACGGCACGGGTCGCTGTACGAGGCTGGGCCGCCGATTCTCCGGCCTGAATGGGCCGAGTGGCTGCGCGGAAAAAGCAGAGTCCTGCCGGCGCCGTCCACACCTGGTCGCTGCCGGCGGGAACTCTGCGCGAAGGGCCGGGGGGCAGCCTGTGGGGGGAGGGAGGGGCTTCGTCCACCGGGGGAGGGGGCGCTCCGATGGGGTCGGGCCCAGGATCGGGGCCCACCAATCGGCGTGCCGGCCTCTTTCCCCCCCCCCCCCCCCCCCCCCCGTCCTACTTTGTTGCGCGTCCGGCCCCAGAACCCCTGGGCTGTGTTGCGTTGGGGCCGGTGCGTTCCGTAAAGCCACCGCCCATCGCCACTGCGCATGCGCGGGTTGGTGCCACCCCTAGTGCGTGCCAGGAAGTGAGGCTGGAGCGGCGTGAACCGCTCCAGCGCCGTGCTGACCCCCTGTGGGGGCCAGAATCGCTAGTACCCATGCCCGTTTTGCGCCGTCGTGAAACACGACGGCGTGGACACTCTGTCCTGCGATCGGAGAATCGCGCCCATTGTGCTCAGGTGCCACCAATATAACATCTGTGGATTTCTCATCAAATCATCCTCAGATGCTTATCACACTGTGGCCTAACTGATTTCACTGGAACTCTGGCTTCCACTCGAGTATTGCCAAGCTCTACTCAGAAAAACACGGCTCAGGATCTTCTCCCAAACAACACTTCCTCTCAGATGCCTTTGTCAAGGATCCACTTCCAGGATTGTGTTTCTCTGCCTTGGATTGCCACATGTATTCAAGCTTCACACACTTTCTCTGGTAACCAGTCATGACAACATAACACGACTGCTTTACAGTCTGTAGCAAGATGTCACCAAACTCTGATGTCTGGTTTCGCACTTTAAATCTGGATACTGCAGTTGTTTCTTTAACTCTGAGCATTATTGACATGCACTTTTAAATCAGTGTCTTTGGTCATTGACTGAAAGATCATTTACAATTTCAGTCCTTCTTGTTGGAAATTTATAATTTGCAATTTTACAGATACTTCAGTTTCTTGTTGTCCATTACTAACTTTGATACATGAGTAATATTACTTGGAACAATTTTTTGCTCAACTGAAACACTATTTGGCAATGAGTGTTTATTTACAGGACTTTAGAATTGTTATACTTATACCACCCACCATCATCTTCAGTTGGCCCAGTTTACTTTGCAGTTTAAGAACTTAATATTCTTGTCACAACAAAGTTCCAACAGCTCGTTTTGCTTTTTAATTCTGCATTCAACCAATTATTTTGATTTATCAGCAATTCCTTTTCTTGTTCAAGGCATTTTCCATTATACTTCGGAGAGATTTCTGATGCTTTTAAGTACACCAAGTTTCACCTGAAGATCAACTTTTGCCAAGTTTGCTTTTACAAGTTTATCATTTAGATAGTTCAAATGTTCCATTTTCCATGTTTGATTCTCAATTGCTCTTCCCAATTCTCTTTCTTCATAAGCAAAACTCCTCTTTTTGTACAAGAATATTGATTTTTAATCTGTTTTTTCTTCAATTACTTGTTATTTGCAATAAATGTCTCATTTTTATCCACAGTAGTTTTCAAATGTTTTTAAGATCAACATGGGTAACCATCTGGTGCAATACAGTTGTCATCACATTACTGTCCCACAGGCCAAATCATTACCTGGAATAAAATCTATCCCTCCAATAGGTGATTTACAAATAATTCCCACTGTAACAATTCAATTTACAAAGTTACTTCTTAAATTAACTTTACACCAGTAAACCAGTTCATCACCTCCATTAATATCCCTTCTAATAGTTTTTCCTTCGTAAAAATATCTGAAACATAATTTTATCTCAGCCACCATCAATGATTGATCTGCTCCTGTATCTCTTAAAGTTGTAATTGCATACTTATTTTGTTGGACGAATAAGGGAACGCGTCTCCCTTCAAAACAAAACCTTCATTACCTCTAATAGCTTGACTTCCTTCACCAGTACTCAGATCATTCTCTGAACTATCTTGAGCCCTTTCCTCTTTCTCATAGATTCACCAGCACCACTGCTACAGTTTTAACAGCCATTTCATTTTCAGGTGCTACCTTTCCTGCTACTGCAATTGGGTCCTATGTAGTTTCCAGCAATATGTCCGAATACGACCCATCTTGTTACAATGGAAACAGTTAGGCTTCTGAATTGTCACTTCTACCCTCAGCACTTTGTTTTCTGTTTTTGAGGTTAAATTTCCTAATCATTCCCAACTATCTTTTCTCTTCCTTGACTACTTGTTTTCCTTTTAACTTCCCATCTTCTATCCTTGTCAGGTTTATAAGGATCACAGAAAAATGGTTTTCTCTATGGGCCTGTTCGTAGTCATCTGCTTGCTCTGCTGCCTGCCAAGCAGTTTTAACTTTTTGTTCCTCAACATCGGTCCTTATCACCAGAGGTAGTGAATCTTTAAATTCTACCAAAAGAATCAGTATCCAATTACCCGTTCTCCATGTTTCAAATCCCAGATGAGCCCCCACTTTAATTACAATCCCAGCCACTGTTGCTTCTAGAGAGTCAGATCCCGGAATGGAATCTTCTGGAGAGTCTGGTCCCAGAATGGAAGCCTGCCTCGATAGACCATAACTTTTATTTTTTTGTTCGGCGACATGGATGCACAGAATCTGCACATGGATGACAGGACTGCCAATTAACTTTTAACAAAGGAATAAAACATTAATTAAACATGAAAAGATTGACTATAACACAATACTCCTTCACCTCTCCTATCCCTTCACAGTTGTTTAAGGATAACACAAGTTATTGAATGCGTCAACTTCATGCACGAGGTTAGGGGCTGATGCAGTTGAAAGTGGCACGCCTCACAAGGGCTAGGATGAGCCTACTTTGTGAGGGGGTGGAGGATGTTTGTGAATGCTGTGGGGGGGGGGGGGGGTGGCCTGCAAATCACGTTCATATGTTTTGGTACTGCCCAAAACTGGAGGGGTTTTGGAGGGAGGTCTTTAGGGTAATCTCAAAGATAGTGCACGTGAGACTCGAATCAGGCCCACTAGAAGCCATATTCAGGGTGTCGGATCGGCTGAGATTGGAAGCGGTTGCAGAGGCAGATGTCTTAGCCTTCGCCTCGCTGAATGCCCGAAGGCGAATTCTGTTGGGGTGGAGGTCGGCTTCTCCGCCCTGTGCCTCGGTGTGGCGGGGGGACCTGCTGGCGTTCTTAACACTCGAGAAAGTAAAGTTCGAGTTGAGGCGGAGCATGAAAGGGTTGTTCTACAACTCATGGGCCTTGTTCATCATACATTTTCATGAATTGGATGACATCAAACATTAGGGGGGATTTAGAATGTATAAATTAATGATGATTCTTTTTCATTGGTGTTTCGTATTTGAAATGTTGGGAGCTGTTTGAGGATGGGTGAGATGAGGGGATTGTTGGCTTGGAGATTCTCAACACATCCCACCAGATTTTTATCACACTGTGAGCCAACTGGTCTCACTGGGACTCTGGCTTCCAAACGAGTGTTTCCAAATGTCACTCTCAGAAAAACATCTTCAGAATCTTCTCCCAAGCAACACTTTCCCGAAGATGTCTTCACCAATATTTCCTTTCAGTATTCCTCTGCCCTGGATTACCATGTGCATTCAAGCTTCCACATACTTTCTCAGGTAGCCAGTCGTGCCAACAATACGCTACTGCTTCACAGGCTGTAGTAAGATGTCACCAAACATTTGATGTACCTCTGATGTCTGGTTTTGCACTTTAAATCTGGTTACTGTAGCTGTCTCTTTTAACTCTGAGCAATTTCTCTGCCTTTTACTTGAGTTCTGAAATATACCTTTTTCAACTTCATGGGCGCGATTCTCTGAAATGGAGACAGAGTGTTCGCGCCGTCGAGAATGCCGTCGAGGTTCACGACGGCGCGAAACGGCCCCTATCCCGACCGGTTCAGGGCCCGAAAATGGGCTAGGAGTGGCGCCGCATCATTTACGCGTGCCAGGCCTTGGCGCCGCGTAAAGGCGGCGGCGCATACATGACGCGGCCAGCGCCGCATAACTGGCGTCACCCGCGCATGCGTGGTTGTCATCCTCCCCGAGTCCACCCCGCAAGAAGATGTCCGACGGATCTTGCGGGGCTGCGGAAGAAAGGAGGTCCTCCTTCAGAGAGGCCGTCCCGACGATCGGTGGGCACTGATCGCGGGCCGCCCCCCCCCCCCCCCCCCAGCGTTCCCGCGCTGTTCCCGCCAGCAGCGACCAGGTGTGGACGTCGCCGGGGGGAACCCGCTGTTTTGGGCAGGCCGCTCGGCCCATACGGCACTGAGAATTGCAGGGGTACCGGTGAATCGCCATTTTGGCTGTCTCGGGCGATTCACTGGACCGCGCCGCGCAAAACGCGATTGTGCCGATCTGGCCGCTTCCGTGAGCGGGAGGGCATCGGACCGGCGTCGCGGGAAAATATGGCGACCCAGGCGATTCTCTGAAACAGTGCAGGAGCAGAGAATCGCGCCCCATGTTCTTTGATTCTTTAACTTAACCGTCTTCCTGGGACTTTTTTTGACCCAATTCCCTGGTTCTTGGACTTCTTTTTGGGAAGTCTGCTTTTTGCAGCTCCCTGATCCTGTCCTACTGCTTCTGGATCCAACTTAAAACTAAACTCAAAAGTTCTTTCTAACCTAAGCTTCCCTGATTACTAAGCAACTGCCTAGTCTTTATTTTACCCTGTTCATTTTCACGTGGTAAACCCTTTAATTACAATGCAGACACATTTTGAAAGCCAAAACCCGCAGACATGTGGATACTTTTTATCCAAGCTGAGCTAACTGACTTTTTAACCATTTCTTATACAGAAACATAAAATTAAAATTATTAAAGCCATACCTTATTTCTAATACCCCAAAATACAAATGTAGATTACTTAAAATGACCTCTGTTTCTTGACGTGGCTGAAGAAACAACAATTTACAATGGAGTAGAGAGAGTGGAGAACAAGGGGTGTCAGAGGAGTGATGTATTTATCCAACAGTTTTCTCATGAGGGTGGTATTGTCCATGGCGGGACCTACTGTGAGCGAGAATGGAACAATTTGGCATTTCAACCAAATCTCCATTTACTTATGGCATCGTTCGGAAGGCATGGTAGCACAGTGGTTAGCACGGTCGCTTCACAGTGCGAAGGTCCCAGGTTTGATTCCCGCTTGGGTCACTGTGCGGAGTCTGCACGTTCTCCCTGTGTTGGCGTGGGTTTCCTCCGGGTGCTCCAGTTTCCTCCCACAAGTCCCGAAAGACGTGCTGTTAGGTGAATTGGACATTCTGAATTCACCCTCAGTGTATCTGAACATGCACCGGGGGTGAATGTGGTGACTAGGGTGTAACTTCATTGCAGTGTTAATGTAAGCCTACTTGTGACAATAAAGATTCTTATAATTATTATAAATCTGAGTTGCAGGGAGCAACACAGTGGCGAAGTGGTTAGCACTGCTGCCTCACGGCGCCAGGGTCCTAGGTTCAATCCCGGCTCTGGGTCACTGTCCGTGTGGAGTTTGCACATTCTCCCCTTGTTTGCGTTGGTTTCGCCCCCACAACCCAAAGATGTGCAAGGTAGGTGGGTTGGCCAGGCTAAATTGCCCCTTAATCGGAAAAAATTAATTGGGTACTCTAAATTTGTTTTAAAAAATAAATAAATCTGAGTCGCAAACGAAGATGGAAGATTTCTGCCTTAAAGTGGGAACTGAGTAAGATTACACTGATAAGGCACACTAGCTAATGCAATGTTGAATCTTGTTTGTTTGAAGATGGGTGGAAATACAGCAATCTTCTCAAGTTTTGAATATGAAGCTCTTGATATTAAGGAAAGTTTTTCTACTAGTTTTGTCTGCACTTAAATATAGGAATGTTAATATTTTATTAATTGCTCTCAATATCTGAATCAGAAGTACATTTATAGTGCAGCCAAGTCTGCTGGTTTCAAAGTTCCTGTTACGTGTCCGTTCTCCCCAGGTTCCAATCCCTTTTGTGGTATTTTGTAGTCAGCTTTCTGAAATGCAAATGGAGCAGTATTTCACGTATTAAATAGCCCATTGAGTCCCTAAAAAAACTTTTTTGATTAACCAGCATCACATATTCCTGTAGCATGCCAGATAACAAACATTTTATACAACATAATTGCTTGAGGTTCTATTAAATGCTCCTCAAAAATAATTCAACTTAAATTGTTTTGTAATTCATTCATTGTAGCATAATCTCAAAGCTTCAATTGTTTGCTTAGTTTGTGCTGATGCCTAGTTGTGTATTCAAGCTTAAGTCTGGGTGTGCATGAATGCACTTGCTTTAGGAAGATACAGTGGCAGTCATATTGGCTTTTATTGAGGTGAAGTGCCCTAATGGATAAAGTAATTTCTGTAGTTGGGTTCTCCCTGCTGATTTGAATGGGGAAAATATTACAGTTAGGAGATGCACAAATATCACCTTGCTTCCATTTTGACCGAATGTTGGGTTCCAAAGTATATTTTATTCATTTACGGGATGTGGCTAGCATTTATTGTCCATCCCTAGTTGCCTTTCAGAAGGTGGTGGTGAGTTGCCTTCTTGAACCGCTGCAGTTCTTCAGGTGTAGGTACCCCCACTATGCTGTTAGTGAGGGAGTTCCAGGATGTTGTCCCAGCGACAGGAGTGGTCAGGAGGTGAGTTACTCACCATAGGATTCCTCGCCTTTGGTAGCCGCAGTATTGGCTAGTCCAGTTCAGTTTCTGATCAATGGGAACCCCCAGGATGTTGACTGTGAGGGATTCAGCAATGCTACTGCCATTGAATGTCAAGTGGCAGAGTTTAGATCCTCTCTTGCAGGAGATAGTCATTGCCTGTCACTTATGTGGCACAAATGTAACTTGCCACTTGTCAGCCTAAACCTGGATATTGTTTGGACATGGATTGCTTCATTATCTGAGGAGTCGCAAATGGAGCTAAACATTGTGCAGCCATCCTCAAACATACCCATTTCTGACCTTATGATGGAAGGGAGGTCATTGATGAAGCAACTGAAGATGGTTGGGCCTAGGACACTACCCTGAGAAACTCCTTCAGTGATGTCCTGGAGCTGAGATGATTGACCACCAATCACCACATCTTCCTTTGTGCCAGGTATGACTCCCAACCAGCAGAAGGTTTTCCCCCGATTCACATTGACTCCAGTTTAGCTGGGGTTCCTTGATGCCATACTGTCAAATGCTGCCTTGATGTCAAGGGCAGTCACTCTCACCTCACCTCTGGCATTCAGCTTTTTGTCCATGTTTGAACCAAGGCTGTAATGAGGTCAGGAGTTGAATGATGTGCTTGAGCTGCTTGATGTGGGAGCTGGCAGATCCCATTGCGGGCTGCAGCGACCACATCTGCAGTAAGTGTTGGCTGCTCGAAGAGCTCCGGCTCAGAGTTGATGAGCTGGAGTCTGAGCTTCAAACACTGAGGCACATCCGGGAGGGGGAGACTTACCTGGACACTGTGTTTCAGGAGGCAATCACACCTGTCAGAGTAAGTAGTTTAATCCTGCCAGTGGCCAGGGACAGCAGGGTGTGACTGCAAGTCAGGCAGGTAAAGGGAACCAGCAGTCAGGAACTCAGGAGCCTCAGCCCTTGACCCTGTCCAACAGGTATGAGGCACTTGCTCCCTGTGTGGATGGCGAACAGGGCTGCGGGAAGGATGAGTCAGCTGACCAAGGCATCATGGTTCAGCAGGCCATTCAAGGGGAGGGAGTAAATAGGCAAGTTGTAGTTGTAGGGGATTCTATTATCAGGGGGATAGATAGTATCTTTTGTGAGCAGGATAAAGAGTCCCGCATGGTATGTTGCCTGCCCGGTGCTAGGGTGCGGGGCATCTCTGACCGGCTTGAAAGGATACTGGAGAGGGAGGGGGAGGATCCAGTTGTTGTGGTCCATGTCGGTACCAACAACATAGGCAAGTCTAGAAAAGTGGACTTGTTTAGAGATTATAAAGAGCTAGGATTCAAATTAAAAAACAGGTCCTCAAGGGTCATAATCTCCGGATTACTGCCTGAGCCACGTGCAAATTGGCATAGGGAGGCAAGAATAAGGGAAGTTAACACGTGGCTGAAAGAGTGGTGTGGGAAAGAGGGGTTCCTTTTCATGGGACACTGGCATCAGTTTTGGGACAGGGGGACCTATACCGTTGGGATGGTCTCCACCTGAACCGAGCTGGGACCAGTGTTCTGGCGAAAAGAGTAAATAGGGTCGTCAATAGGACTTTAAACTAGAGATTGCGGGGGGAGGGAAAGTCAGGGAACCAAGAGGTGAAGTAATCAGTGGGAAGCGTAGCTGCTTAGGAATACAAAAAAGCACGAAAAGACAAAACTCAGGAGAGGTTACGATAGTCCCCATCCCACAAAATATGACACAATGTATGGAAAGGCTCAGTAAACCAAGGTCCACCACACTAGGAAAACAAAAAGGGACGGTCAATAGAGAATTAAAGGTGCTATATTGAAATGCGTGCAGTGTACGGAACAAGGTAGATGAGCTTGTGGACCAGATTGTGACTGGCAGGTATGATGTGGTAGGCATCACAGAGACGTGGTTGCAGGGGGTTCACGACTGGCATTTAAACATCCAGGGATTCACAACCTATCGAAAAGAGAGAGAGGTGGGCAGAGGGGGCGGGGTTGCCTTGTTAATTAGGAATGAAATTAAATCAATAGCACTAAATGACATAGGGTCAGATGATGTGGAGTCTGTGTGGGTAGAGTTGAGGAACCACAAAGGCAAAAAAACCATAATGGGAGATATGTACAGGCCTCCTAACGGTGGTCAGTCCGGGGGCACAAAATGCAACACAAAATAGAAAGTGCATGTCAGAAAGGCAAGGTCACAGTGATCATGGGGGACTTCAATATGCAGGTGGACTGGATAAATAATGCTGCCAGTGGACCCAAGGAAAGTGAATTCATTGAATGTTTACAGGAGGGCTTTTTGGAACAGCTTGTGATGGAGCCCACGAGGGAACAGGCCATTCTGGACTTAGTGTTATGTAATGAGCCAGACTTGATTAAAGATCTTAAAGTACGGGAACACTTAGGAGGCAGTGATCTTAATATGGTAGAATTCAATCTCCAATTTGAAAGAAAGAAGGTAGAATCAGATGTAAAGGTGTTACAGTTAAATAAAGGTAACTACAGGGGCATGAGGGAGGAACTGACGAAAATTGACTGGGAGCAGAACCTAGTGGGAAAGACAGTAGAACAGCAATGGCAGGAGTTTCTGGGAGTAATTGAGGACACAGTACAGAGGTTCATCCCAAAGAAAAGAAAGGTTATCAGAGGGGGGATTAGGCAGCCATGGCTGACAAAGGAAGTTAGGGAATGCATCAAAGCAAAAGAGAAAGCCTATAATGTGGCAAAGAGTAGTGGGAAGTCAGAAGATTGGGAAGGCTACAAAAACAAACAGAGGATAACAAAGAGAGAAATAAGGAAAGAGAGGATCAATTATGAAGGTAGGCTAGCCAGTAACATTAGGAATGATAGTAAAAGTTTCTTTAAATACATTAAAAACAAACGGGAGGCAAAAGTAGACATTGGGTCGCTCCAAAATGACGCTGGTAATCTAGTGATGGGAGACAAGGAAATAGCTGAGGAACTAAATAAGTACTTTGCGTCAGTCTTCACAGTAGAAGACATGAATAATAACCCAACAATTCCGGAGAGTCAGGGGGCAGAGTTGAATATGGTAGCCATCACAAAGGAGAAAGTGCTAGAGAAACTAAGAGGTCTAAAAATTGATAAATCTCCGGGCCCAGATGGGCCACATCCGAGAGTTCTAAAGGAGATAGCTGAAGAAATAGTGGAGGCGTTAGTTATGATCTTTCAAAAGTCACTGGAGTCAGGGAAAGTCCCAGAGGATTGGAAAATCGCTGTTGTAACCCCCCTGTTCAAGAAGGGAACAAGGAAAAAGATGGAAAATTGTAGGCCAATTAGCCTAACCTCGGTTGTTGGCAAGATTCTAGAATCCATTGTTAAGGATGAGATTTCTAAATTCTTGGAAGTGCAGGGTCGGATTAGGACAAGTCAGCATGGATTTAGTAAGGGGAGGTTGTGCCTGACAAACCTGTTAGAGTTCTTTGAAGAGATAACAAATAGGTGAGACCAAGGGGAGCCAATGGATGTTATCTATCTTGACTTCCAAAAGGCCTTTGATAAGGTGCCTCACGGGAGACTGCTGAGTAAAATAAGGGCCCATGATATTCGTGGCAAGGTACTAACATGGATTGACGATTGGCTGTCAGGCAGAAGGCAGAGAGTTGGGATAAAAGGTTCTTTTCCGGAATGGCAACCGGTGACGAGTGGTGTCCTGCAGGGTTCAGTGTTGGGGCCACAGCTGTTCTCTTTATATATTAACGATCTAGATGACGGGACTGGGGGCATTCTGGCTAAGTTTGCCGATGATACAAAGATAGGTGGAGGGGCAGGTAGTATGGAGGAGGTGGGGAGGCTGCAGAAAGATTTAGACAGTTTAGGAGAGTGGTCCAAGAAATGGCTGATGAAATTCAACGTGGGCAAGTGCGAGGTCTTGCACTTTGGAAAAAAGAATAGAGGCATGGACTATTTTCTAAACGGTGACAAAATTCATAATGCTGAAGTGCAAAGGGACTTGGGAGTCCTAGTCCAGGATTCTCTAAAGGTAAACTTGCAGGTTGAGTCCGTAATTAAGAAAGCAAATGCAATGTTGTCTTTATCTCAAGAGGCTTGGAATATAAAAGCAAGGATGTACTTCTGAAGCTTTATAAAGCATTAGTTAGGCCCCATTTAGAATACTGTGAGCAATTTTGGGCCCCACACCTCAGGAAGGACATACTGGCACTGGAGCGGGTCCAGCGGAGATTCACATGGATGATCCCAGGAATGGTAGGCCTAACATACGATGAACGTCTGAGGATCCTGGGATTATATTCATTGGAGTTTAGGAGGTTGAGGGGAGATCTAATAGAAACAGACAAGATAATGAATGGCTTAGATAGGGTGGACGTAGGGAAGTTGTTTCCATTAGCAGGGAAGACTAGGACCCGGGGGCACAGCCTTAGAATAAAAGGGAGTCACTTTAGAACAGAGATGAGGAGAAATTTCTTCAGCCAGACAGTGGTGGGTCTGTGGAATTCATTGCCACAGAGGGCGGTGGAGGCCGGGACGTTGAGTGTCTTTAAGACAGAAGTTGATAAATTCTTGATTTCTCGAGGAATTAAGGGCTATGGAGAGAGAGCGGGTAAATGGAGTTGAAATCAGCCATGATTGAATGGTGGAGTGGACTCGATGGGCCGAATGGCCTTACTTCCGCTCCTATGTCTTATGGTCTTATGGACCCTAGCGGAACCCAAACTGAGCGTCCGTGAGCAGGTTATTGCTGAGTTAATGCCGCTTGATAACACTGTTGATGACTCCTTCCATCTCTTTGATGATGATGATACAATAATTGGGGCATAACACAAAACAAATCAGTGAAATATTTATAACACAATGTACAAACAAAAGCAGGCAAAGGTCGAACTTGTTTGTAAAACCTAATTGATGTTAATCATACAATTTGGTTAGATGGAGTAATTCAACTTTCCTTGTAATTAACAAAATCCAGTTGAACCAATGCCTTGTGGGGTGTTTAACAAGAATCTAAATAATCCTGGTCTTGACTTAACAAATACTTTAACCTTTAAATATGATATATATTTAAATCGGTTCTGTTATTTTGGAATGTGGCTTTATCACTTGGCTAACTATGATGCAGAACAAGTAATATTTCATCTGTGTTGTGTTTTATAAGTGTGCCTTCTTTCAGTGAGATGCAGGAGGCATGAGATTTATTCTCAAGCTTTACCTGAACATTATATCAATTATTTCCTAGTACCCAGAGGGAATTAAGAATTATGAATACCAACCTAACTTTGCCATCCGAGGTCTTCATTATGACGTGAAAAAGGTAACATATAAAATTCACTTTTAAAAGAGGGCAGTTTTCATTCATTAACAAGTGTACAGCAAATTTTTGTACCTACTCAAAATTGCCTTTTGATATTCTTCTGACTTCAACTATTTGTTAAAGTCTGAATTGTTAGCTCTTGTTCCCCTCCATTACTTTTGCACCCCTCTACCTTGGCCTTATTTCCCCCTCTATTATCTCCTACCTAATGCATTCCTTCATTTCTGCTTTTCTCTTCACCCATTCCCTCTTATTCTATCTCTTTTCTTTTTAATTTCCTCTGTCCCTGGGCTGGATTCTCCATTATTGTGACTATGTCCCCATGCCGGTGTAAAAACGGTGGAATTTTACTGCTGAATTCCTGCAAAAAAGTTTTTAAAATTCCATGCCCTGCAGGGGGCTATTGGGGACCTGGAGTGAATCTCGCAGATTTTGCTGCAGATACGGCCCCCGCACTTCCGGGCCAGAAGCCACGAATGTGCACGCCAGCGGCCTCCAGCTGCCGCTCCGTGCTTCATGGTGGACTTGGACAGCAGAGCCGGACCAAAGAAAGAGACCCCTAGATCGGCCGCGCGCCCGAGCCTCAACCCCCGCACATTAATCCCCAGCTGCCTATAAGAACCCCCCCCCCCCCTTGGATCCGCCCGCCACCGACCAGGGCGGCAGTGGACTGAGTCCGCAGTTGCCACGTGAGCATCCTGACTGACAATAGGTGGTTAGTTCCACGCTGGCAGGAACCCGGTCAGTCGGGAGCGAAGGGTTGCTGAGCGGGCCTCTGGCAATGGCCCCCTGGTGGCAAGGCTTACTCTGCGGTGATGCCGATTTTCAGTACCCGGAGAATCGCCGATCGGCGCCGAGCCCGATTACGGCGCAAACTGGATTCTCTGCCCCAACGCCGGACGCGATTTCAGCATCGGGCTGCAGAGAATCCAGCCCCTGTCTTTCTTTCATTTGAGTTCTGTCTCATTTTCTTATTTCCTTTATCCCATTATTATATCTCTTTTATTTCCTATTCCTTACCCTCTATTCCTACATTTTTTTTTCTTTTTGAGTGTGTCTGTTTTTTCTTTAATCATTTGAGTTAAAATGTGTAACTAACAAGATCTATGAAATCTTTGGTAAGGGACGAGGGGAGGGGTGTTCCATGTGACCCTATTGAACAAAGTATGGGTTTTCTGCTCTCTTTCTCTTTCTGTATTCATGCAAAGTACGACAACTCATTATCTGCTGTGCTACGTGAGGCTTGGTTATTTCATTGGAAATCTATGTGATGCTTGTTTAATCCATGTGGTTTTGAATAATGTCTGCTCCAACTGCTTTGGTTTGTGATTATGGATTTATAGATTGAAGGCTTGTCACCATGACAATAGAAGCACCATCTGTTCTAGTTTTTCTCTTTTCTGTTAGGTCAGCTATAGCTAAGCGGTGAGACACACTGCAGCCACAGAAGAGTCTGATATAGTTTCAAGACTCCATCGACCACCCCTCAGAGCATGAAAAGAAACAATAACCTGTCCAGGTTTGTGGGAATCATAGAAGCCCTAAAGTGCAAAAGGAGGCCATTCAGCCCATTGGGTCTGCGCTGGCCCTCTGAAAGAGCACCCTACCTAGGCCCAAACTCATCTAGGGATAAATTAGTATAGCCAATCCACGTACCTGCACATCTTTGGTCTGTGGAAGGAAACCGGAGCCCCCGGAGGAAACCCACGCAGACACGGGAAGAATGTACAAACTCCGCACAAGCAGTCACCCGAGGTGGGAATCGAACCCGGGTCTCTGGCGGTATGAGGTAACAGTTTTTTTCTAAATTTAGAGTACCCAATTCATTTTTTCCAATTAAGGGGCAATTTAGCGTGGCCAATCCACCTAGCCTGCACATCTTTGGGTTGTGGGGGCGAAACCCACGCAAACACGGGGCGAATGTGCAAACTCCATACGGGCAGTGACCCAGAGCCGGGATCGAATCTGGGACCTCGGCTAACCACTGCGCCACTGTGCTGCCCCTTGAGGCAGCAGTGTTAACCACTGTGCCACAGTGCTCCCCTGAAGATGGTGGCATAGTTGTAATGTTGCTGGATTAGTAATCCAGAGGTCCAGGCTAATGCTCTGAGACATGGGTTCAAATCCTACTATAGCAGCTGGTGGAATTGAATTTCGACAATGCAATATACAAAAGACTGGTCGCAATAATGGTGACCATGAAACCGCCATTGAGTTTTTTTTGGAAAAACCCATTTAGTTCACTAATGCCTAATTTGCCTTCCTAAATTGGCCTGGTCTACATGTGATTCTGATCCACGGCAATGTGGTTGACTTTTAGCTGCCCTCTGAAATGGTCTAGCAAGCCACTCAGTTCAAGAGCAATTGAGGATGAGCAACAAATGCCGGCATTGTCATATCCAATGAAAATAAATAAAAGTAAATGTTAACCAAGGTGTTGCCAATTTTGGATCTACACTAGGTATATTCTTGGCTTCAGCATGCCTGTTTGCTCCCAAAAGCGATAATCTCGTCTCTTGTGATTTGGGAGACCTTGTCCATTATACGGTTACATGACAGTATGGTCCAGGGGCCAACAGTAAGATGCTTTGTGATGTGGATTAGATCTTCGATCCTCTGGCCTCAATAAGCCTTGTGTATTTCTTGTAGATGAAGCCAACTGTAAATCAACAGTTTAAATGAAATGCATAACTTGAATAGGCATACATTGTCATGAGTTTTTACATTTTCTATAACCATAAAATGTTGACATGAATTGAGTCCTTGAAATAAGCCGAGTTTGACTTTGCAAATCATTATTCACTGAGCTGTTGGCACATTTTTAAATTTGATTACTGCATATGACATTTTCTAAAAAGACTTAAACAAGCACAGCTGACCTCTAACCATTACCAAGCTCTTTCTATGAGGATTGGCTTGTCAATCCATCAATCAAAACTACAACCTTCAGAAAGAATCTTGCCCCCTCCCCCCTCACCGTTGGTACTACATTTCCTGTTTAGATCAGTTAAGCCATTCTAATATTTAGCACTGGGCTAAATCGATGGCTTTGAAAGCAGACCAAGGCAGGCCAGCAGCACGGTTCAATTCCCGTAACAGCCCCCCCGAACAGGCGCCGGAATGTGGCGACTAGGGGCTTTTCACAGTAACTTCATTTGAAGCCTACTTGTGACAATAAGCGATTTTCATTTCCTTTTTCATTTTCATTTCATTTCATCAAGGTGAATGTTGTGAAAATGTACCAACGAACCCCATTATCTCAAATGGATCTTGTGTGAGAAACACAATTCCATTAACGACATGGGGCCGGATTCTCCGATGCCGAAATCGGGGCCGGGGCTGGTTTGACGCCGGTCAGCCATGCTCCACCACCTCTGAAATGGCATCATCGTGACGCGCCGCGTGTGGTCACACAAATCGTGAACCCGGCATGGTGGCTGCGCACTGTGTCCAGCGCCGCCACGCTCGGCCGGGATCCGTGCCGCTGGCTGGGGGGTGGGGTGGGGGTGCTCGGCCATTCTCCTGCCATTTTTGGCGCAGTTGATGGGAGTTCCAGTCGGCGCTGGTGCTAGCCTGTCATTGGCACCAGAATTGGTGAGGAGTTTGCGCCGATTTATTTTGACGTAAACCTCCCGCGGATTCTCTGTTCGAGCCGACACGTTGCCGCAGGAACGGAGAATCCAGCCTATGGTCTGCCTCCATTAATGGGTCTAAGATATTCCAGGTTGTTTGGGGGTTGACCCTTTTTTGCTGGATTAAGCTGATAGCAACAACTCGAAGGAAAATCAGTGATGTCCTTTCAAAGCCAAGTCAAGTTGTCAGAAATCACAAAAGGGCAACAGATTTTTAACTTAAGGGGTTACTAAAGGTAGTCTGATGTTACCCAAAAGTCTAGTGCAGATATAAATATTATTTTCTTTGACAGGGATTTCTAATGAAGATTGATGCTTTCCATTATGTCCAGTTAGGAACAGTGTACAGGTATGATATTCTATATGGCTTAATATTGTTAAATATGGCGAACTGGACAAAGACTTTTATACAAGAAGAATAAATGTAGCAGGCTATTAAGACATTTGTTTACAAAAATTATGCAAGCATGCAAGAAAGATTACCTTTTGGGAGAACTCTGTTTATTTGGGATAAATTTGCACGATTGTCTATGTAAAAAGAACAAAAGAGACTTGTATCAAATAGCTTGTATGTGTCTCCCATTTTTGATGATTAGATTAGCAACCCATATGTATTTGAAACGCTAAAAGTAAAAATAGTCTTTCGAATTGCAGCTATTTGATGCAAGATTTCTACCACATTTAAAAAAAAATGAAGAATTTTGGGTACCATTACCACAATCATTATTTATTATCCATCCTTATATGCCCTGGAAAAGCTGATGATGAACCTTTTCTATAATGCTATCCATTGTTATCAAGAATATTAATTTTGTTTTGATCTATTCTAAACCCATTTCCCAGCATTTGGTGCATAGACCTGCATGCTGTGGTGCTTCAATTGCTCATCTAAATGCTTCTTAAATGCTCTGAGGATTCCTGCCTCTACCACCCTTTCCGAGAGTGAGTTCTAGATTCCCACCACACTCTGGGTGAAGAGACTTTTCCTCAAATCACCTCAAAATCCCCAACCCAATACCATAAATCTGTGTCTCCTGATTATTGACCCATCAACTAAGACGAATGGTTTCTCCTGATCCACCCTATCTATGTCCTTCATAATTTTGATCACCTCAATTAGGTCCCCCCTCAGCCTTCTCCACTCTAAAGAGAACAACCCCAGCTTATTCAGTCTCTCTTCATAGCTGAAACTCTCCAGCCCAGGCAACATCCTGGTGAATCTCCTGTGCACCCCTTTGAGTGCAGTCACAGTCTTCCTATTGTGTGGCAACCAGAACTGCACACAGTACTCTAGCTGTGGTGGCAGCACGGTGGCGCAGTGGTTAGCACTGCTGCCTCATGGCGCCAAGGTCCCAGGTTCGATCCCGGCTCTGTGTCACTGTCCATGTGGAGTTTGCACATTCCCCTCGTGTTGCGTGGGTTTTGCCCCCACAACCCAAAGATGTGCAGGGTAGGTGGCTTGGCCATGCTAAATTGCCTCTTAATTGGTAAAAAATAATTGGAACATCAAAATTTATTTTTTTTAAATTATTTTTAAAAAAAAAAAGTACTCTAGCTGTGGCCCAATGAGCATTTTATACAACTCCATTATACCTCCCTGTTCTTATATTCTATGCCTCGGCTAATAAAGGCAATTATCCAATATGCCTTTTTAACCACCTTATCTATCTGTCCTGCTGCCTTCAGGGACGTATAGACATGCACCCCAAGGTCTCTCTGGTCCTCTGTACTTCTTAACGTCCTACCATTCATTGTGTATTGCCTTGCCTTGTTAGTCCTCCAGAAAGGCATCATCTCACACATTTCAGGGTTAAATTCCATTTGCCACTGTTCTGCATTTCTGACCAGCTCATCTATATTGTCCTGTAATCTAAGGCTTTCCTCTTTGTTATTGACCACACTGCCAATTTTTGTGTCATCTGCGAACTTACTGATCATATTCTTCACATGCCCATCTAGATCATTAAAATACACTGCAAATAAAAAGGACCCAGCACCAATCCCTGCTTCCAGTTATAAAAACAACCTTCAATCATCACCCTCTGCCTTCTGTCACAAAGTCAATTTTGGATCCACTTTGTCAAATTGCCCTGGATTCCATGGGCTTTGATCAGTCTCCCATGCGTGATCTTGTCAAAAGTCTATTGAAGTAAATTATTTCTTTAAAGAATACCCAATTTTTTTCCAATTAAGGGGCAATTTAGCATGGTCAATTCACCTACTCTGCACATCTTTGTGTTGTGAGGGTGAGACCCAAGCAGACACGGGGAGAATGTGCAAACTCTACACGGGCAGTGACCTGGGGCTGGGATCGAACCCGGGTCCTCGACGCCGTGAGGCAGCAGTGCTAACCACTGCGCCATCGTGCAGTGAATTCAATCACTGAATTCAGTAAATTCAATCAAATTTGTTAGACATGATTTCCCCTTGACAAAGACGTGCTGATGATCCTTGATTAATCCTTGCCTCTCCAAGTGGAGATTAATTCTGTCCCTCAGGATGTTTTCCAATAATTTCCCTACCACTGATGTTGGACTCACCGGCCTGTAATTACTAGTTTTTTTCCCCCTACTTCCCTTCTTGAATAAAGGCACCATGTTAGCTGTCCTCCAGTCCTCTGGCATCTCACCTGCGCCAGAGAAGATTTCAACATTAACGTCTGAGCCCATGCAATATCTTCCCTTGCCTCACACAGCAACCTAGGATAAGTCTTATCTGGGCCTGGGACATTTATCCACTTTTAAACCTGCTAAAACTGTGAACACCTCCCTCTCAATGCTAATCTGTTCAGTTATATCACAATCACCTTACCTGCTTTCTATACCTATATTGTCCTTCTCCATCATGAACACAGATGGAAAATACTCATTTAATACTTCATCCATGTCTTTCATCTCCACAAACATGTTACCACTTTGGTCCCTATCCTTTCCCTGCTTCCTCTCTTGCCCTCAATATACTTTTAAAACCCTGTGGGACTTTCCTTTATTTTGCCTGCCAGTGTTTATTCATGTCCGTCCGTCCCCCCGTCCCCCCCACCCATCCCCACCGCGGCTCTCTTGATTTATTTTCTGTACTCCTCTAAGGCAGCCACTGTTTTCAACTCCTTGTATCTGCTATAAACCTTCCTTTTTTTTTCCTTCGTCATTCCTCTATTTCCCTTGACATCCAAGGTTCTCTTTTTGGCCCCACCTACAGGAACATGATAGTTTTGTATTCTCTCTATTTCCTTTTTGAATGACTCCCACTGCTCTGATGTGGGTATTCCTACGCGTAGCTGTTCCCAGTCCTCTTTGGCCAGATCCTCTCTTAATCGTATTAAACCCCACCACCCATCCAATTCAGAATCTTTCTTTCCGGTCCATTTTGTCCTTTTCCATGATTACTTTAAATCTTACCGAGTTATGATCACTATCTCCAAAATGCTCCCCCACTGACACTTCAACCAACTGCCCAGATGTATTCCCTAAAGTTGTAGGGAATTGACCACTCTTGAAGGACTTTCTACCTGCTGGCTCAAATAGCTCTCCTGGATGCACTTTAGGAATTATGTCCCCTCTCAACCTTTAGCACTCTGCCTAGCTCGGTTAATATTGGGGAAGTTGAAACCTCCTACTTTTATTACCCTATTGTTTTTAGACTTTTCTGAGATTGGCCTTTTTATCTTGCAGCTTTCCCTTGATATAGATTGCACATTTTATCAAGGAAATAAAAGTAATTTCATGAATTACCATAATCAATTTATACATACTTTCAGAGGATTCAGCCCAGTACCAGATGAGGAAGTGTTTCAAATGTATGAAGGCACTCAACATGTTCCTCTACATCGAATGAGTGATTTCTATGGCAAGGTAATTCTTGTTATTTTCCTTTCTTTTCATTCCTCCACGCATCCGCTACTTGATTTCCTGATCTCTGTTACATCTCTATTCAAAGATGGAGAAAACTAGCCTCAGACAGACTAATAAAGGAAATGAGAGAATTATTCATTTAGTGACAAAGTCCAGGAGTGATGATCCATGCTATATGTCCTGCTAAGAATGTTAAACAAGCGTTGGCATTGACAAATTTTAAAAATGTTTTGCCTCTGCAAATTTAAAGTGTAGTTCAACACTGATGTGTTTGATAATGTCAATTTCTGTTAATTTAACAGGTTAAACACTTTTGACAGGCTTTCCAGCTTGACAGGATTGATAGCTGGACAATTTTTAACAGTTCCATGACAGCTGGACAGGTTTTAACAGTTCTGTGACTGATTTTGTAATCAAAACAACGTCCATACTCATGTTCACTTTTAACTTTTCCCAAAGAGAGTTAAACTCTCTCCAATGGGTTATAGGACATAGAACATAGAACATACAGTGCAGAATGAGGCCATTCGGCCCATCGAGTCTGCACCGACCCACTTAAGCCCTCACTTCCACCCTATCCCCATAACCCAATAACCTCTCCTAACCTTTTTGGTCACTAAGGGCAATTTATCATGGCCAATCCACCTAACCTGCATGTCTTTGGACTGTGGGAGGAAACTGGAGCACCCAGAGGAAACCCACGCAGACATGGGGAGAACGTGCAGACTCCACACAGTGACCCAGTGGGGAATCGAACCTGGGACCCTGGCACTGTGAAGCCACAGTGCTATCCTCTTCTGCTACTGTGCTGCCCCCTATCCAAATACATCAACCAAGTTCTGACCTCCGCTTGCTTGTTCTAATCTGCACACTCTGGATTCTGCACTCCTGGTCTTCTGAAGTCCTACTTCAGTGGAGGCAGCTAGTAATTTAAATGGCCAGTTGCCTCTGTAAATTGTGCATATGCAAAACCCCGGGCCCACCCCCGCCCTGCCACTCCAACCTGGGAAATATTGGATTTGGGGGCGAGACTTAGAAGTTTTGGCCACGTCCAGGATTTCAACATGGTGGAGAGGTTCTCCATACTGACACAAATCCTGGCCCAAATTTCTTTACTTTGGAAACATTGACATGTTGCCATTTTTAAGATATTGGCCGGAATTCTCCGACTGTTGAGTATCTCTGTTCCCGCCAGCAGCGCACCCCTGCCTGCGGATTTCCCGGCGATGTGGGGTGGCTTCAATGGGAATTGCCATCATTGAGCAGTGGGAAGGGAGAATTCCGCTACCAGTGAATGGCGCGTCACCAAGAAACATGTGGCTGGGGAACTGGAAAATCCAGACCATATGTAGGAAATATAAGGGATACTGGATGAAAGCCGGAACTTTTCTTGGACACAGGCTTCCCATACCCCTCTTAACTTTTTAATGAAGGGTTTCCTCACTCCATTTGATTCACGTACTCTCAATTCATGCTCTAACTCTGGCTGAGATCGTTAAGTCGAGAGAGGAGAGCTGGCACTCCAGTCTGCACAATATCATTACATTGACAAGCTACAAGAGGGTGAATAAGACCCGTGACTGATCACTTATCTTGCATTTTTCTGTTGCTCAACATGTGTATGTTTAGATTGCATTCAGTCCCTGGGGAGGTTAACAAGCCCATTCTATTCCGTACTACAGAAAAAGTAGTTGGGGCGGGATTCTCCGATCCTGAGGCTAAGTGTTGACACCGTCATAAACACCGTTGTGTTTCTCGACGGCGTCAACATGCCCTCAGGATCAGCAATTCTGGCCCCTACAGGGGGCCAGCACGGCACTGGAGCAACCCACGCCGCTCCAGCTGCTGATCCCGGTGTCAACTGGGCGCCCCGGGCACATGCGTAGTAGCACCGGCAGCAATGTGTGCATGTGCAGTGGCACCGAACGTGTACATGTGCAGTGGCTCCCTTCTCCGTGCTGTCCCTGACGCAACATGGCGTGGGGCTACAGGGTCTGGCGTGGAAGAAAGGAAGCCCCCAGCCCGAGAGTGCGGCCCGCCGATTGATGGGCCCTGATCGTGGGCCAGGCCACAGTGAAGGCCCACCCCCCCGGGGTCGATTACCCCTCTCTCCCCCCCCCCCCCCCCCCACGGGCCGCCCCGGACCCTTCCACACCGAGGTCCTGCCGGCTAGGAGCAGGTTAGAACGGCGCCAGCGGGACTCGGGTTTTTCGGTACGGCTGCTTGGCCCATCCCGGGCGGAGAATCGCCGGAGTGGCCCAGTAGAGCGGCCGGCGCCACGCCGGTGCCAATGGCGCCGATTCTCCGCAGAGTCCCGGCATCGGGGCGGCGTGCCGCGATACGCGCCGGTCGTGCCAATTCTCCGGCCTGGCGGGCTGAGAGAATCCCGCCCCTGGTGTATTGTTGAATAGGAGATTTATAGTTAGACCTTTATTTTGTCTCTAACCTCTGAAATTTTCTGGCAGCTAGCAGAGTTGTGTCAGTCTCTTACAGCTTTGTGTAAACCTGGGCTTATTTATTCTCCTGTTATCTTGTATTTTACAAAATATATTTGAAAAACAAATCACAATTTTGTGGACCAGTGATTACCAATGTGTTTCTACGTCAAGTTAAATGTGGAACATTGTGTTCCTACAAGGTCACACATTGATATCATGTATTGACATAAAGAGTAAATTAGTAAAGGTGTGCATTGCTTAGTCTTAAGTGGCTGTTGAACAAAGGGCTAGGAGTGATTTTAGAGGCCCTTTGTGAAGAGGCACAGATGTTAAAGTGGAGGACCTTTCATATATCTTTCTTCGAATGGGGATTCCAGATTGCCTGGTATTTCTGCATTAAGGTGGAAGCATGCAGTTGTTTTTTGATTGGCAAATATCCCATCTGGTTGGCAAATATCAGCTAATTAATGGAGTAGATGATGAAATTTACAATGAACATAGTTGATTCTCTTAAGATTTCATGTAAACTGCATTAACTGTACTTGCAGTTTAATGCATTTAAAATGAAGAGAAAAGATAATTTGGGTAAAAAGACCAATTTCCGGGTGGTGCAGTCTTTAGCACCGGGTCACTGTCCTTGTGGGGTTTGCACATTCTCCCCGTGTCTGTGTGGGTCTCACCCCACAACGCAAAAGATGTGCAGGATAGGTGGATTGGCCCTTAATTGGTTTAAAAAAAAAAAGAATTGGATCTTCCAAATTAAAAATAAGAGACAAATTTCAGATGGACATCCAAGCTGAAAAGTATGCCTTTATGTTCAAACGTGTTTCACTGGCTGGAATTCTCCAGCTGTTGCGATTCACCTTTCCTGTCGCAGGGCATCCCGGCCTGCAGGTCCCCCCCCCCGCCACCCCCCCCCCCCCCCCCCCCCAACCCCGGCATATGGTGGCTACAACGGGAAATCCCATTGACAAACGGCAGGAAGACAGAATCCTGCCGCCAAAGAACGGCGCACCACCTAGAAACATGTGGCTGGCGAACCGGAGAATCCCGCTGTCTCTGTCCAATCTGGTAACTATTCTCGGATATAAAATAAATCACAACCAAAATAAGGAAAATAACCTCCTTTGTTATGAATACAATCTTCATTCTGTTTAGTATTTCTTTTCTTTTTAAAAAAAAAAAAAAATATTTTATTGAAAATTTTTGGTCAACCAACACAGTACATTGTGCATCCTTTACACAATATTAAAACAACACAAATAACAATGACCTATTTTATAAACAGAAAATGAATAAATAATAAATAACAAAAATGAAAACTAACCCTAATTGGCAACTGCCTTATCACAAGTAACACTCTCCAAAAATATAATTTAACAGTCCAATATATAATTATCTGTAGCAACGACCTATACATATTATACAGTATATATTAACAACCCTGAGAGTCCTTCTGGTTCCTCCCCCCCCCCCCCCCCCCCTCTCTCCCCCCCCCCCCCCCCCCCCCCCCCCCCCCCCCCGATCCTGGGCTGCTGCTGCTGCCTTCTTTTTCCATTCCATCTATCTTTCTGCGAGGTATTCGACGAACGGTTGCCACCGCCTGGTGAACCCTTGAGCCAACCCCCTTAGAACGAACTTAATCCGCTCTAGCTTTATAAACCCTGCCATGTCATTTATCCAGGTCTCCACCCCCGGGGGCTTGGCTTCTTTCCACATTAGCAATATCCTGCGCCGGGCTACTAGGGACGCAAAGGCCAAAACATCGGCCTCTCTCGCCTCCTGCACTCCCGGCTCTTGTGCAACCCCAAATATAGCCAACCCCCAGCTTGGTTCGACCCGGACCCCCACTACTTTTGAAAGCACCTTTGTCACCCCCCTCCAAAACCCCTGTAGTGCCAGGCATCACCAAAACATATGGGTATGATTCGCTGGGCTTCTCGAACACCTCACACACCTATCCTCCACCCCAAAAAATTTACTGAGCCGTGCTCCAGTCATATGCGCCCTGTGTAATACCTTAAACTGAATCAGGCTTAGCCTGGCACACGAGGACGACGAGTTTACCCTGCTTAGGGCATCTGCCCACAGCCCCTCCTCGATCTTCTCCCCCAGCTCTTCTTCCCATTTCCCTTTTAGTTCATCTACCATAGTCTCCCCTTCGTCCCTCATTTCCCTATATATATCTGACACCTTACCATCCCCCACCCATGTCTTTGAGATCACTCTGTCCTGCACCTCTTGTGTCGGGAGCTGCGGGAATTCCCTCACCTGTTGCCTCGCAAAAGCCCTCAGTTGCATATACCTGAATGCATTCCCTTGGGGCAACCCATATTTCTCGGTCAGCGCTCCCAGACTCGCGAACTTCCCATCCACAAACAGATCTTTCAGTTGCGTTATTCCTGCTCTTTGCCACATTCCATATCCCCCATCCATTCCCCCCGGGGCAAACCTATGGTTGTTTCTTATCGGGGACCCCCCCAAGGCTCCAGTCTTTCTCCTATGCCGTCTCCACTGTCCCCAAATCTTCAGTGTAGCCACCACCACCGGGCTTGTGGTGTAGTTCCTCGGTGAGAACGGCAATGGGGCTGTCACCATAGCCTGTACGCTAGTCCCCCTACAGGACGCCCTCTCTAATCTCTTCCACGCCGCTCCCTCCTCCTCTTCCATCCACTTACTCACCATTGAAATATTAGCGGCCCAATAATACTCACTTAGGCTCGGTAGTGCCAGCCCCCCCCTATCCCTGCTACGCTGTAAGAATCCCTTCCTCACTCTCGGGGTCTCCCCGGCCCACACAAAACCCATGATGCTCTTTTCAATCCTTTTAAAAAAAGCCTTCGTGATCACCACCGGGAGGCACTGAAACACAAAGAGGAATCTCGGGAGGACCACCATCTTAACCGCCTGCACCCTCCCTGCCAGTGACAGGGATACCATATCCCATCTCTTGAAATCCTCCTCCATTTGTTCCACCAACCGCGTTAAATTTAACCTATGCAATGTGCCCCAATTCTTGGCTATCTGGATCCCCAGGTAACGAAAGTCCCTTGTTACCTTCCTCAACGGTAGGTCCTCTATTTCTCTACTCTGCGCCCCTGGATGCACCACAAACAACTCACTTTTCCCCATGTTCAATTTATACCCTGAAAAATCCCCAAACTCCCCAAGTATCCGCATTATTTCTGGCATCCCCTCCGCCGGGTCTGCCACATATAGTAACAAATCGTCCGCATACAAAGATACCCGGTGTTCTTCTCCTCCTCTAAGTACTCCCCTCCACTTCTTGGAACCCCTCAACGCTATCGCCAGGGGCTCAATCGCCAGTGCAAACAATAATGGGAACAGAGGGCATCCCTGCCTTGTCCCTCTATGGAGCCGAAAATATGCAGATCCCCGTCCATTCGTGACCACGCTCGCCATCGGGGCCCTATACAACAGCTGCACCCATCTAACATACCCCTCTCCAAAACCAAATCTCCTCAACATCTCCCACAAATAATCCCACTCCACTCTATCAAATGCTTTCTCGGCATCCATCGCCACTACTATCTCCGTTTCCCCCTCTGGTGGGGGCATCATCATTACCCCTAACAGCCTCCGTATATTCGTGTTCAGCTGTCTCCCCTTCACAAACCCAGTTTGGTCCTCGTGGACCACCCCCGGGACACATTCCTCTATTCTCATTGCCATTACCTTGGCCAGGATCTTGGCATCTACATTTAGGAGGGAAATAGGTCTATAGGACCCGCATTGTAGCGGATCCTTTTCCTTCTTTAAGAGAAGCGATATCGTTGCTTCAGACATAGTCGGGGGCAGTTGTCCCCTTTCCTTTGCCTCATTAAAGGTCCTCGTCAATACCGGGGCGAGCAAGTCCACATATTTTCTATAGAATTCGACTGGGAATCCATCCGGTCCCGGGGCCTTTCCCGCCTGCATGCTCCTAATTCCTTTCACCACTTCTTCTACCTCGATCTGTGCTCCCAGTCCCACCCTTTCCTGCTCTTCCACCTTGGGAAATTCCAGCCGATCCAAAAAGCCCATCATTCTCTCCCTCCCATCCGGGGGTTGAGCTTCATATAATTTTTTATAAAATGTCTTGAACACTCCATTCACTCTCTCCGCTCCCCGCTCCATCTCTCCTTCCTCATCCCTCACTCCCCCTATTTCCCTCGCTGCTCCCCTTTTCCTCAATTGGTGTGCCAGCAACCTGCTCGCCTTCTCCCCATATTCGTACTGTACACCCTGTGCCTTCCTCCATTGTGCCTCTGCAGTGCCCGTAGTCAGCAAGTCAAATTCTACATGTAGCCTTTGCCTTTCCCTGTACAGTCCCTCCTCTGGTGCTTCCGCATATTGTCTGTCCACCCTCAAAAGTTCTTGCAGCAACCGTTCCCGTTCCTTACTCTCCTGCTTCCCTTTATGTGCCCTTATTGATATCAGCTCCCCTCTAACCACCGCCTTCAGCGCCTCCCAGACCACTCCCACCTGGACCTCCCCATTATCATTGAGTTCCAAGTACTTTTCAATGCACCCCCTCACCCTTAGACACACCCCCTCATCTGCCATTAGTCCCATGCCCATTCTCCAGGGTGGGCGCCCTTCTGTTTCCTCCCCTATCTCCAAGTCTACCCAGTGTGGCGCGTGATCCGAAATGGCTATAGCCATATACTCCGTTCCCCTCGCCTTTGGGATCAACGCCCTTCCCAGCACAAAAAAGTCTATTCGCGAGTAGACTTTATGGACATAGGAGAAAAACGAGAACTTCTTACTCCTAGGTCTGCTAAATCTCCACGGGTCTACACCTCCCATCTGCTCCATAAAATCTTTAAGTACCTTGGCTGCTGCCGGCCTCCTTCCAGTCCTGGACTTCGACCTATCCAGCCCTGGTTCCAACACCGTATTAAAATCTCCCCCCATTATCAGCTTTCCCATCTCTAGGTCCAGAATGCGTCCTAGCATCCGCCTCATAAAATTGGCATCATCCCAGTTCGGGGCATATAGGTTTTTTATAGAAAATACAGCACAGAACAGGCCCTTCGGCCCACGATGTTGTGCCGAACCTTTGTCCTAGATTAATCATAGATTATCATTGAATTTACAGTGCAGAAGGAGGCCATTCGGCCCTTTGAGTCTGCACCGGCTCTTGGAAAGAGCACCATACCCAAACTCAACACCTCCACCCAACACCAAGGGCAATTTGGACATTAAGGGCAATTTATCATTGGCCAATTCACCTAACCCGCACATCTTTGGACTGTGGGAGGAAACCGGAGCACCCGGAGGAAACCCACGCAGACACGGGGAGGACGTGCAGACTCTGCACAGACAATGACCTAAGCCGGAATCGAACCTGGGACCATGGAGCTGTGAAGCAATTGCGCTATCCACAATGCTACCGTGCTGCCCTTAAGAACAAATAAATCTACACTATATCATTTTACCGTCATCCATGTACCTATCCAATAGCTGCTTGAAGGTCCCTAATGTTTCCGACTCAACTACTTCCACAGGCAGTGCATTCCATGCCCCCACTACTCTCTGGGTAAAGAACCTACCTCTGATATCCCTCCTATATCTTCCACCTTTCACGTTAAATTTATGTCCCCTTGTAATGGTGTGTTCCACCCGGGGAAAAAGTCTCTGACTGTCTACTCTATCTATTCCCCTGATCATCTTATAAACCTCTATCAAGTCGCCCCTCATCCTTCTCCGCTCTAATGAGAAAAGGCCTAGCACCCTCAACCTTTCCTCGGAAGACCTACTCTCCATTTCAGGCAACATCCTGGTAAATCTTCTTTGCACCTTTTCCAGAGCTTCCACATCCTTCCTAAAATGAGGCGACCAGAACTGTACACAGTACTCCAAATGTGGCCTTACCAAAGTTTTGTACAGCTGCATCATCACCTCACGGCTCTTAAATTCAATCCCTCTGTTAATGATAAACAGTTTACCAAAACCACCGTCTCCCCCTGTAGTTTGCCACTCACCATCACGTATCTGCCCCCGTTATCCGCCACTATAGTCTTTGCCTCGAACATTACCCGCTTCCCCACTAGTATAGCCATCCCCCTGTTTGTCGCATCTAGCCCCGAATGGAACACCTGCCCCACCCATTCTTTGCGTAGCCTAACCTGGTCTATCAGTTTCAGGTGCGTTTCCTGTAACATAACCACATCTGCCTTAAGTTTCTTATGGTGTGCGAGTATCCGTGCCCTCTTTATCGGCCCGTTCAGCCCTCTCACGTTCCACGTGATCAGCCGGGTTGGGGGGCTTCCTACCACCCCCCCCCCCCTTGTCGATTAGCCATCCCCTTTTTCCAGCTCCTCACCCGGTTCCCACGCAGCTGTATCTCCCCCAGGCGGTGCCCCCCCGCCCATCCCCTCCCATACCAGCTCCCCCCTCTCCCCAGCAGCAGCAACCCAGTAATTCCCCCCTCCCACCCCCCCCGCTAGATCCCCCGCTAGCGTAATTACTCCCCCCATGTTGCTCCCAGAAGTCAGCAAACTCTGGCCGACCTCGGCTTCCCCCCGTGACCTCGGCTCGCACCGTGCGACGCCCCCTCCTTCCTGCTTCTCTATTCCCGCCATGATTATCATAGCGCGGGAACCAAGCCCCGCTTCTCCCTTGGCCCCGCCCCCAATGCCCAACGCCCCATCTCCTCCACCTCCCCTCCTCCCCCCTTCACCACCTGTGGAAGAGAGAAAAGTTACCACATCGCAGGATTAGTACATAAAACTCCTCTTTCCCCCCTTTTTAACCCCCCACATTCGCCCCACCACTTTGTTCAAACGTTCTTTTTAATAACCCGCTCATTCCAGTTTTACTTCCACAATAAAAGTCCACGCTTCATCCGCCGTCTCAAAGTAGTGGTGCCTCCCTCGATATGTGACCCACAGTCTTGCCGGTTGCAGCATTCCAAATTTTATCTTTTTATGAAGCACCGCCTTGGCCCGATTAAAGCTCGCCCTCCTTCTCGCCACCTCCGCACTCCAGTCTTGATAAACGCGGATCACCGCGTTCTCCCATTTACTGCTCCGAGTTTTCTTTGCCCATCTAAGGACCATTTCTCTATCCTTAAAACGGAGGAATCTCACCACTATGGCTCTGGGAATTTCTCCTGCTCTCGGTCCTCGCGCCATCACTTGGTATGCTCCCTCCACCTCCAACGGACCCGCCGGGGCCTCCGCTCCCATTAACGAGTGCAGCATCGTGCTCACATATGCCCCGACGTCCGCTCCCTCCGCACCTTCAGGAAGACCAAGAATCCTCAGGTTGTTCCTCCTTGCGTTGTTCTCCAGTGCCTCCAACCTTTCCACACGTCGTCTCTGATGTGCCTCATGCGTCTCCGTCTTCACCACCAGGCCCTGTATGTCGTCCTCATTCTCGGCTGCCTTTGCCTTCACGACCCGAAGCTCCCGCTCCTGGGTCTTTTGTTCCTCCTTTAACCCTTCGATCGTCTGTAGTATCGGGGCCAACAGCTCTTTCTTCATTTCCTTTTTGATCTCTTCCACACAGCATTTCAAGAACTCTTGTTGTTCAGGGCCCCATGTTAAACTGCCACCTTCCGACGCCATCTTGGTTTTTGCTTGCCTTCCTTGCCGCTGTTCTAAAGGATCCACTGCAATCCGGCCACTTTCTCCTCCTTTTTTCATCCGTATCCAGGGGGGATTCCCTTCTGGTTTACCGCACAGTGTTTTTAGCTGTCAAAATTGCCATTGGGGCTCCTATCAAGAGCCCAAAAGTCCGTTTCACCGGGAGCTGCCAAAACGTGCGACTCAGCTGGTCATCGCCGCACCCGGAACAGTATTTCTTTTCTGAAACCAGTT
Organism: Scyliorhinus torazame; assembly: GCF_047496885.1. Classification (NCBI taxonomy): domain Eukaryota; kingdom Metazoa; phylum Chordata; class Chondrichthyes; order Carcharhiniformes; family Scyliorhinidae; genus Scyliorhinus; species Scyliorhinus torazame. The sequence goes on along the minus strand of NC_092719.1, from coordinate 194,151,145 downwards.
GCCTGAATTCTCCGTTTCCCGCCACCGGGAATTACAATCGGGCGGAGAATAGCGCACAATGGGAAAATTGAATTTTTCGTCCGACGCTAATTCAAGCGCCATGCTCACCGCGGTCCCCCACTGGCGACAATATCGAAGTTTGCGCCCCACGCCGGTGGGTCCTAACAAAACAGTTGTTTAAATATCATTAGCAGGTTGGACACTTCATGCTCAATTGCATGGATTGGTGCAAATATTTACAAGTGGGACCTGGGTGCCATGGCTGTCGGGAGAGCGGGAGGCAAAAAACCTCTCTCAAATTATTGAGCGTCACATTTTCCCCGTGTCTGCGTGTGTCTCATGCCCACAACCCAAAAATGTGCAGGGTAGGTGAATTGGGCACACTAAATTGTCCCTTCATTGGGGGAAAAAAAAGAATTGGGTACTCTCAATTTTAAAACAAATTGCTGAAGGGTGGCTGCCTGGACTAGGAGAAAATGACTTGGTGTCAAGTCCGTGGGCTCTGCATGTCCCCCTTGGGATGTTGGTGGCCTGGCTCAGACTACCATTGCTGCAATATGTGGATTTATACGCACCCCTTTGGTGCTACTTACAGGCTCCTGGCTGTTCACACTGCTGACTGTCATTGTGTCCAGTAAATGTTCAAAGAGTCTCTGGTGATTTGGGAGACCACCCAGGATGCCCCTCCGGAAACCCTCCTACCCCAGTGGTATCAGCAAGGGGATGGGTGTGGCCATGCATGCTTCATCAGTGGCCCACCAGGTGTTGGCAATCCTCAGAAATGCTGCCCCAATGCAGAGGAAGCAGGGGACTAGCAGAGCTCACGCCAAACAAAAGACATTGCACTGTGGCCTTTGGAACCCTCCGTGGTACTCAGCCGTTCTTGGGCAGAGGCTTCAGATTGCTTTCAATTCTTGTCAGCATAATACTGACCCATTTGCTTGAATCACGGAACTAATAGCACTCCCTAATGAAAACATAAATCACATGCTATCCAGTCCCGACGGCAACATGTCTCCTAGACAGAGAATCCAGCCCCATTTTTCTCAAGTGTGGGCAACTCAATTGCTGATTTTGAAGTCCATTAAGTTCTGTTGATAATATTTCAAATGATCTTTTGTCAGGAAGTGAATATGCAAAATGCTATATATGTGTTAATGTGTAATATCAACTCTTTAATATTGGATTTGGATTTATTGTCATGTGTACCGAGGTACAGTGATAAGTATTGTTCTGCGTATAGTCCAGACAGAGCATTCCACATATGAAAAAACATTGGACATACGATAGATTCACAAGGTAAATACATGGACATAAACATTGGGTGAAACATACGGAATGTAGTGCTGCTCAGTAGAGAAGACTGATTGTAACTAATGTGCTTAGCATACGTAACAAGAAAGGTTTATTAATGGTACAAATAGAGATAGCTGGATTGCATCCAGTGGGAATTACTTGGATTGGTTGCAGAGTAAAGTTGGAAACAAAATATTCCAGGTTTCTTGACTTTTAGAAAAGACAGGCAAAATGACACAGGAGCTGGGGTAGACCTTATAATAAAGGATAAGATCGAAAGTATCTTGGCTTAGAAAATCAGAATGTAGAGTTGGTATGGGTAGAGCTAAGAAATAACAAATCGGCAGAAAATACTGGTGGTAATCAGAGTTAAACAGAATAAAAATCAGGAAATTAGAGAAGCATTAAACCAAGCAATACAATAATCATTGGGGATGTTGATCTTCATATAGACTGGCTAGACCAAATTGGGAAACTTAGCTTTGAGGATAAGTTCATGACCGTGCATTCAATTTTCCAGAATAATATGTCAAGGAACCAACTAGGAAGTGAGATATTTGAGATCTAGTCTTGTGCAATGACAGGTTAATTAGTAATCTTGTCAGAAGGGCTCCGCTGAGAAGAGTGATTTTAATATAGAATTTTACATTAAGTTGGAAATGTACACAAGTCCAAAATTAGGTTACTAAGTTTTAAACAAAAATGAGGATGAGTTAGTTGAGGTAGATTTGCAAATTAGATTGAAAGAAATGGTGGTGGATGAGCAATGTACATCATAGTACCTCAACTTTGCGCATTTTAATGAGGGTCCTGCTTGATAAGGTCACTGCTGTAAAGGCACTGGGAAAAATGGTAGACAATATATTTGGGATAATACAAGTAGCACTCTTTTATGTAACCATCAGTGGGAGATGGTGGCAGAGTGGTAATGTAATTGAACTAGTAAATCAGAAGCCCAGGCTAATGATCTGGAGACATGTGTTCAAATCCCATCACAGCTGGTAGAATTTAAATTAATTTAAGAAATCCGGAATATAGAGTTGGTCTTAGTAATGCTGACCCTGAAACTTTACTATCATTGCTTGTTGTAAAGACCTTTCTGGTTCACTAATATCCTTTTGAGGAGGTCTAGTCCATAGCAAGGTGGTCAACTATTAACTGCCCTTTGAAATGTTCAGTTGAAGGGCAATCCGGGATGGGCAATAAATGCTGACCTTGCCCATGATGCCCACATCCCATGAAAGAAGAAACCTCCGATTATTTGGGCTCCCTGCTGCTGGTTGACTGATTGAGTTAAAATCACCCCTTTTCTTCAATGTTGTAAGCTCCAAAATATGTATGGTCACAAGCTATTGGTGGAAATTTTGTTTTTTATGTATGCCTGTTGATTTATCTGCATTTGTGTTTTTATACTTTAGGGTCCTTCAATGAAACAGTTCATGGATATTTTCTCTCTTCCTGAAATGACTCTTCTTTCGTGGGTGAATGACTATTTCAATACCCACAACATTGAATATGATCCTGTTCATCTCTTCAGAGACGTGAGCGTGAGTATAAAATTTACTCCAGCTAGAAAATTAGTTTGACCTAAATAGGGTGTGTCGTGTTAAGCACACTGAGATAACACAGGCTGCAACTGGATGCAGCTATAACTGAAATAGACTCCAGACCTTGAAGTTAGTTCAATTTGATTTATTGAACCTGTCACACAGTTAGCACATTTCACTGTGCGTTTGACTCTCTGCTAACCTAGGTGTGACCTCTCTGTCTGACTGAACCAGACTAGCTCTTAGCCACGTGCTGGAGGTGTTACGTGATATATACACCGGACTCACTCTGTATATATCCCTAGTGGAAAGAAGCGGAGTGTGAGTGCCTCGTGCCTTTTATAGTGGGAAACCACCCCCAAGTGTTCTGTCTGCTGATTGGTTATGTCCTGTTCTTTCTGTTCATTAGCTGCCTGTCTGTATCTCATTATGTGCATATCTGCATATCATGACATCTTCCCTTTTGAAATGTTTTTCTGCAGCCTATGTGAAAGTATTTACATGTGTAGGCCGAAAAACTAACGTATTTACATGAGATGGCAGATGGGAACATATGTACATATGAAAACAGGTGTTTAATGTGCGAAAACAGAACATAGCAAACACAACAAATGTTCATAAGTCCAGTCTCTGGGGCTTGCGTCTGATCCTGGTCGACCGCAGGAGAGGTGGTGGTGGGGACGACAGCGCCTTGATGGGCGGGGTTGCAGCCAGACTGGTGGCCTCGTGGTTCGAGATGTCAGGAGGTGGCACAATAACAGATGGAAACAACAAAGAATGTGGTTGCGGATGGGAAACTGCGCAGTGCCCGTCTGTTTCGCTGCACAACAGAGCCATCAGCCATACGGACAACGTACAATCGAGGAGCAGCCTGTCGGACAACAACCGCTGCAGCTGACAGCCTCCGTCAGGCAGCTGGATCTGGACCGTATCCGCTGGGGATAGCACAGGCAAATCGATGGCATGAGCATCAAAGCCCTGCTTTTGCCGGTCCCTGAGTTACTGCACCTTCTGCAGCACCAGGTCTGGTGATCCAGATCAGGCAAGTGTATGGCTGGAAGAGTCACCTGCAGGTCCCTGTTCATCAGGAGTTGAGCCGGTGACATGCCGGTAGACAGAGGGGTTGCTCTGTACGCAAGCAGCGCAAGGTTGACGTCAGAAGCAGAATCCGCAGCCTTGCAGATGAGCTGCTTCACTATGTGCACCCCTTTCTCAACCTTCCTGTTGGACTGCGGGTAATGTGGGCTGGAAGTGACGTGATGAAACTGATATAGCTGGGCAAACCTGACCACTCTTGGCTGCTGAAGCAAGGACCATTGTCACTCATGACAGTGAGTGGAATACCATGCCTGGAGAACGTCTCCTTACAGGCCTTGATGACGGTGTTGGATGTGAGGTCCGAGAGCTTCACAACTTCTGGGTAGTTGGAAAAATAATCGATGATGAGCACATAATCACGACCATTGGCGTGAAAGAGGCCGATGCCCACCTTGGACCACGGGGAGGTCACGATTTTGTGCTGCTGAAGCGTCTCCTTGCTCTGTGCTGGCTGAAAGCGTTGACAGGTCGGACAGTTGAGGACCATATTTGAGATGTCCTGACTAATCCCAGGCCAGTAGACAGCTTGCCTGGCTCTGCACCTGCACTTCACGACACCCAGATGTCCCTCGTGGATTTGCCGGAGCACCAAGCTCTGGAGACTGCGTGGAATGACAATGCGATCCAGCTTGAGGAGGATACCATCAACCACCGTCAGGTCGTCCTTCACATTGAAGAATTGAGGGCAGCCATTGGTGAGGCTGTGCAGGACACGCTGCAGAAGCGGGTCTTTGGCCGTCTCGTCGCGAATGCAGATCACCTTTTCATCCGACGCCGGGAGGTTGCTGGCCCACAGCTGCACCTGTGATTCGATCTGTTGGACGAATGCCGGCGGGTTGGCAGGCAAGGTTATGGAGCGGGACAAGGCATCCGCAATAATGAGCTCCTTGCCAGGCGTGTACACGAGCTCAAAGTCATACCGTCTGAGCCTGAGGAGGATGCGCTGCAGTGGGGGCGTCATGTCGTTCAGGTCCTTGTGGATAATGTGGACCAGAGGCCTGTGATCCATCTTGACGGTGAATGTTGGCAGGCCCTGGACATAATCGTGGAACTTGAGAATTCCAGTAAGAAGGCCCAGGCATTCCTTTTCAATTTGGGCGTACCGCTGCTCGGAGGGTGTAATCGCCCGTGATGCTTAGGCAACCGGTGCCCAAGATGAGGTGTCACAACGGTGGAGCAACACCGCGCTGATGCCGTCCTGGCTCGCATCTGTCGAGATTTCTGTTTCCCTGTCAGGGTCAAAAAATGCCAGTACTGGTGCAATGGTGAGCTTGGCTTTCAGCTCCAACCACTCTGCTTGATGAGCTGCCTGCCACTCAAAGGCAGTAGACTTTTTCACCAGGTGTCTGATGGCCGTGGTGTGTGAGGCCAGGTTTGGGGTAAACTTGCCCAAGAAGTTCACCATTCCTAGGAAGTGCAGCTCTGCCTTTTTGTCTTCAGGGGTCTTCATGGATTCGATGGCCTTGACCTTGTCTGCGTCCAGGCGCACACCCTGCTGAGGTATCTGGTCACCCAAGAACTTCAGTATCGACATGCCAAAGCAACACTTTGCCCTGTTCAGCTTGAGGCCATTGGCATGGACACGGCGGAATACCTGCTGGAGACGAGATATGTGCTCTTAGGGCGTTGTGGACCAAATGATGACGTCGTCCACATACACATGGACCCCTTCAATGCCCTCCATCATCTGCTCCATGATTCTATGGAAGATCCCGAGGCCGAGACATGCCGAATGGCATACGATTATAGCAGTACCTGCCAAACGGTGTGTTGAAGGTGCAGAGCCTTCTGCTGGACTCATCCAGCTGCATTTGCCAGAACCCGTGTGATGCATCTAACTTTGTGAAAAACCGGGCATCTGCCATCTCACTTGTTAGTTCCTCCTTCTTCGGGATGGGGTAGTGTTCCCACATTATATTCTGGTTGAGATCCTTGGGATCAATACAGATACGCTGCTGCCCCGAAGACTTTTTTACACAGACCATCGAGCTGACCCAGTCAGTCGGTTCTGTGACTTTGGAGATGATGCCCTGGTCCTGAAGATCCTTCAACTGCACCTTCAGTGGAGCTGGGACCCGGCGTGAAGCGTGGACCACAGGCGTGGCATCAGGCCGCAGCAGGATCTTGTACCGATATGGCAGAGTGCCCATCCCGTCAAACACATCCGGATACTGAGCGAGGATGTCGTCAATGCCCGCTTGAAGATCCACGTTGGGGGAGGTCATTGTGTAGACCCGCTGCAAAAGGTTTAGCTGCTTCATGCATGCGCGCCAAGCAGGGAGGCCCTGTCTGACTTGACGATTTCAAACCTTAGCCTTGCGTGAATGCTCCTGTTGAAGACAAGCAGATGGCAGGATCCCAGTGCTGTGATGGCATTGAAATGAAATGAATGAAAATGAAAATCGCTTATTGTCACAAGTAGGCTTCAAATGAAGTTACTGTGAAAAGCCCCTAGTCGCCACATTCCGGCGCCTGTTCGGGGAGGCTGTTACGGTAATTGAACCTTGCTGCTGGCCTGCCTTGGTCTGCTTTCAAAGCCAGCGATTTAGCCCTGGCAGGCTGCTGGAAGGAGCTTGGGTGGCTTCTTGATGCTGTTGAAATCAGCCTGTGTAAGGAGATTGGCAGAAGCACCTGTGTCCAGCTTGATCTGGATAGAGCATTGATTTACTTGCATCACCGCACGCCATTCGTCCACAGAATCCACAGCGAGGATGGGCAGGCTCCGTGATGATGTCGGTGAGGCATGTTCACGTGTGGTGGTGATGCCCACATGGTAGGGGGACTCCAGGCAATCGTCCTCTGGATCCGTAATGCTGCCAGGATCAGAATCCTGTAAACCTTGCTGGACATTCCGAACGCGCCTGCGTTGGAGTTGGGATCGCTGGCCCTTGACTGGTGGTGCAGACCTGCACAAGGCTGCATAGTGTCTAGGCTTCCTGCAATTTAAACAGCGCCTGCCTCTTGCAGGGCAGTGTTTCTTTAAGTGGGTGGTGCCATAGTTCGGGCACGTCATGACGTCGTTACGCTCCGTGCGTCGTCGCAGATGCGCAATGCGGTCGGCAGACGTTCGCTCCTGCGCAGTGGTGATCGGCCGCTTCGTTATCCCATTTGCATCGCGTATGTGTGGGGCTCCGGGAAGAGCGCGCAAAATGGCCGCTTTCATCAAGGCCGAGGGCACTAAATCCGGGCAATGGCCTGCACACTCTCTGCCACGTGGGAGGCAAGGTTTTCAGTTCAGCCGATTTGTATTGAGAATACCGATTTTTGGCGTGCTCGTGCACTGTACACGTTTCAATCTCGACTGCCAGGCTCATATGCTTGATTTTTAAAAGCTGCTCTCTGAGGATCAGAGTGAATGCCAAAAACGATTTGTCCATGATCATGGAGTCAGCAATATCACCAAAGTTGCAGGATAGCGCTAGTAGACGGAGATTAGTTAGGAAGGAGTTGAAAGATTCGTCTTTACCTTGTAGGCGTTGTTGAAATACATAGCACTCGAAGATTTCATTGGTGTCCACTTCACAATGACTATCAAACTTGTCCAGGATGGTCTGAAACTTTGCCTTGTCCTGGCCTTCGGTGAAGTTAAACGAGTTAAAGATTTGGATGGCTTGATCCCCCGCAGTTGAGAGGAGAAGCGCGATCGTCCTTGTATCAGACACACCCTCGAGGTCTGAGGCTTTGATGTACAGCAGAAACCTTTGCTTGAAAGTCCGCCAGTTGGCACTGAGATTGGCGGAGGTCCGCAGCAGTTGAGGAGGCTGGATCTTCTCCATGATGCCGGGATGCCTTTGCTGGTCGTCACGGAACAGATTGAGGTAAGCCACTTAAGGATAGCAGTCTACTGGTACCATGTCGTGTTAAGCACACTGAGATAACACAGGATGCAGCTATAACTGAAATAGACTCCAGACCTTGAAGTTAGTTCAATTTGATTTATTGAACCTGTCACACAGTTAGCACAGTTCTCTGAGTTCGTCTCTCTGCTAACCTAAGTGTGATCTCTCTGTCTGACTGAACCAGACTAGCTCTTAGCCACGTGCTGTATGCGTTATGTGATATATACACCGCACTCACTCTGTAGATGTCACTGGTGGAAAGAGGCGGAGTGTGAGTGCCTCGTGCCTTTTATAGTGGAAAACCACCCCCAAGTTTTCTGCCTGCTGATTGGTTATGTCCTGTTCTTTCTGTTCATTAGCTGCCTGTCTGTATCTCATTATGTGCATGTCTGCATATCATGACAGGGTGGTCAATATTTCCCAGATGTTTGCTACTAACACTAGAAAGGATTATGCTGACTCCTTCTTTGCTCCTGAACAGAGTTTGAAAAGATTTGAGCTTTTCATTGTTATTAAATGAAAGTGGTTTTACACTTTAACCATGTGGAAAGTTGGTTGTACAAAGATTTGACTTTTTAATTTCAATAACAAGAATTGCAATAAAATAAAGACCACAGGGTTAACTTCATTAACTTCTCTCAACAGACGTGTAATGCTGAGGTGGCAGTTCAATGTTGTCATGTTTGCAACTGCTGTTCTATTTTAATTCCAGTGACTCTTAGACCACATGGATCATTCATCAGGTGGATTTTATATCAGGAATAGGTTGACACGTACTCCATGTGTAACCATTCCCTTCATTAAATTCCCTTCAGCCTCCCCAATATGTTTGTTAAGATTGGGACAAATGTAGACTGCTACTTTCTGGGACTCAGTGGCTGCAGGATTTTCTGTGCTGCAATGCTCTGTGTGTATTATTACGAAGCAGCTTTCCCATTTCAGGTTGTCCTCCATGCCCTCCGATTTATGTCAATCCGTTGTCTTGTCGTTGTTTGATTTATTTGAAGATGAGGTTAGTATTATGGGCCAGGGTTTAGAAAACTCCAAAGTATATCATGGGAGTTTACCTGACAGACAACTTTTAATAGATTTTGGTTATGGGGAGCACAAGGGTCCACTCTCCAGGTGCTATGCAACAGAGACCGTAAGTATTTTTAAAACAAAACAATGTTTATTCTATGAACCCAGTTAACATTTTATAAACACACAGTAAACATCTTATCAACCACCAACACGCATAACCCCACAGAAACAATACTCTGTAGGTAACCCTTAATACCTTTCCTAGCAACATCCATAAGTTAAACCCTTTTTTAACAAAGACAGCAGGTTTAAATTCTCTATAGAAACAGGTATTACTTTGAAATCATCAAGTGAGCTGAAGACATTCTTTAGTTTCTAGAGAGAAAGATCATTACACATCTGCTTGCTTTGAATACAGCTCTCCAACTCTGAAAACAAAACCAAAAACAGAGCCACAAAGCAGCTTTTCAGCTCAAACCAAAGTAAACGACAGACCGACAGCCCAGCTCCACCCACACATTGACATCACTGAAGCTATTTGATAAACACCCATTTCTTAAAGGTACATCCACCTGACATAATATGAAAGCCTTCTGATAAGTCATTTAAATCACATAAAAAGGCCTTTAATGACTCCTTAAAGGCATTATGGGAGGCTATACACAAACAGTCTCTGGAAATAGCCATTATTTCTTGGTAGATTCAATGGGAGCTCACACACATGGACAAAAACCTGGGCTACCACAAGGAGGGGTTTGGGCTTGAATGTAAGTCCATGTTTTGTGAGGCCCTCCATCACCAGTGAGGATTTGCAACTTATAGCCATTCATCCCAAATTAAGCCCAGGTGATTTTCTTAAACATTAGGCTCTATAGGTCTCATTGTCACACCCCTCCCACCCACTCCACATGCCCACTCATGCCAACCCACCTTATACTCTCTATTCTGACTTGGTGTCAACTCGAGCCCGTTCCACCTTTTTGCCAATATACCCTTCATGCCAACTCACCCAACATCCACCATGGGAAGACCTCAAAATCCACGCTGAATCTAAATAATATTGTTCTGAATATCTATTACAAGCTTCATGATATATAAAGAAAGGGTTCTCATTCATGAAAACCCATCCGTGCAATTCTATAACTTAGTACGCAACTCCTTGTAAAAACAAATATTTGTGTTCATAACAAATGGGTAGGCACAGTGGTTAACATTGCTCCTTTAACAGTGCCAGGCACCCAGGTTCAATTCCTGCCTTGGGTGATTGTCTGGAATTTGCACTTTCTCCCAGCGTCTGTGTAGGTTTCCTTCGGGTGCTCCGGCTTCCTCCCACAGTCCAAAGAAGTGCAGGTTTGGTGGATTGGCCATGTTAAAATTGCCCTTTAGTGTCCAAAGATGTGCAGGTTTGATGGGGTTATGGAGACAGGGCGGGGAAGTGGGCCTAGATGAGGTGCTTTTTCAGAGGGTCGGCGTGGACTCAATGGGCCGAATGGCCTCCCTCTGCACAGTAGGAATTCTATTCGATGGTTCTCAAGCCCCATTTCAAAGACAGTTCACTCATTAATAACCCCTGAGTTGTTAATAAACCAAACTTACAGCAGCCCCCCCCCCCCCCCCCCATTGTGATAATGATAGGTTGTGGAAACAGCCCAGGAGTAATAATACTACAATTATAACTCTTAGGATTAATTGTGTGAATAAACAGCAATTGTCTAGGTATAGAAGAGCAGAGATTCATTTCATCTCCAGTATGGGCAAGCAGTTTAAGGGCAGGCTATTTAAATAATTTAACAGTTTTTCCATTTTATAAACCTTATCCACTCTTCACGAGCATTTACGGCTATTCTAAATATTTGCAATTCATGCAGATAAAGTCCTTGCTCCAGCAAAAGTGGGTTCTGTTTGAACTCAGCACTGAGTTTCAATGGCCCTGCTGAGTTTGGGTTTGAATCATGACCTACCTCTCTTACCCCTGGTCCAAATAGGATCTGTTTGAAATGGGAGCAGAACATATGAATCTGGGTCACATCCGCCTTCTTCAAAGTCCCGGGACTCTACTCCACTCTTGGGAAAATCTAGGCTTTTATCTAATTGTGTCATTATTTAGCATATTTACTTGGAATAGATTAATTCCTCTGTTATTGAATGTAAGAAATTGTCTTTTTAAATATTTTTTGCAGTAATGTCATTAAAACCTGGGTTAAGATGCATACAGACAGTATAACTGCTAGAGCAGTGATAAGGTGTTGTAAAAGTGAGGTAATCATTGATTTGCAGCTAAAGTGTTCTACTAATAGCCTCAAACCATTTAGTTGTTTACAGATATCTAGCTGATGGAATATTGTTAGGTTGAAGGAACCTTGGGGTGTAGAGAATTATGAGGGGTATAGTGTGTGGTCTTGGCTAAACAAGTCAAGAGACAAAAGAATGTCTTGCACTTTGGATACAGACTATGTAGTTAATGAGAGGGGCCAGGTCTGTTTGACGAGTCAGCAGGTCCTAGTACTTTAATCTGAACAGGGGCATTTCAGTTTGGCCCCGAAATGTTCTCTCACAAAAGACTCTGCACAGAGAAAAATTAGTAGAACCCTGGTTGTTAACTTTATGCATGAATGCCATCAATTATATATTAGTTTACTTAATTGGAATATCGTGGCAGGTTTAGGAAGTAAGTTAAGGCCAAGTAATATTCAGGCCAAGTATTTGCGCCGTCGCGTTTCACGATGGCGCAAACAGGGCCCGGACACGACCTATTCTGACCCCCACAGGGGGGCTATTTAAATAATTTAACAGCTTTGCCATTTTATAAACCTTATCCACTGCAGTTGGGGCAGCCGAATCCTGCGCATGCGCAATTGGGCGGCGCCATCCTGCGCATGCGTGGGGAACGTCTTACGCACGCCGGCTCCTCACCAACATGGAGCCGGTGTTCTGTGGCCGCGCACGGAAGGAGGTAGGCCCGGGGGGTGGGGGGTGGGAGAGGCCGGCCTGCCGATCGGTGAGCCCCGATCGCGGGCCAGACCCCATTGGAGGCCACCCTGGTGAAGAAGCCGCCCCCCCACCCCCCAACGTTCCCGCAGAGTTCCCGCCGGCAGCGACCAGGGGCGGCCGGCGCAGGCGGGAACCTTTCGTGTCGTAGCGGCCGCTCGGCCCATCCGGCGGGAGAATCGCCGCTCGCCGGTTCTCCGAGCGGCCCGGTGCGAATTGCGCGCCGCTGGTTTCCAGGGGGTGGGAGAATCGCGTGCGGGGCCGGGGCGGCGTGGCGCGATTCGCGCGGCGCATTGACGATTCTCCCACCCGGCATGGGGGGGGGGGGGGGAGAATAGCGCCCAAGGTTTCTTCTACTTGTAAAGCTATTTCTTTGTTGCGAGCTAATGTGGTTAATTCTGAGAATAAATTAAAGTTTGTTTTAACATAACTGAGTCAGAGTTATCACACCTGTGATGCAGTAACATTTCCTCACAGTTTTACAAATTGAAAATTGTTGAGTTCTTACTCCGGATCTAGACATTCATTAATTGTGTGAACATTTTGGTTAAAATAGAGGTTTGAGAAGGTATTCATGGCCATTATTTTTAATTTGAGGTGAAATTTAACAGAATTATAGCCCGGATACATATAGAGAGGGTGCAGTGCAGGCTGAAAAGGTTAATGGCAAGAACTCATCATCTTTTCCTTCTGCCATATTGACAGCCTGGGCAACTGCTAGAAAGTGGTAGAGGCCTGATGCCAGGGAATTCTTGGTGGCGGTTTACTGAGTAAGAAAGGATTAGCTGGACTGTGGATGTGTAAACTGTTTGATTGGTTTAAGTTACTGTTAAGGAAGGTGGAATTAAGCTAACACAGCTGGAGGTGCAGTCCTCTTGTAGGAGTAATTGGCACCCAGGGTTTCCTAAAAGCATATCATTGTTGGTGGGTAATGGGGACCAATAATTTAGGATATATGATTTTTATATTATATGATTTTTATATTATAGATTTATCATACCATGAAGGAACAAAGACTTCTTAAATGTTCAACTCTTGGCTGATTCTTTCTGTACTTTCAGGATGCTGTAACTAGCGTTCATGTCAAGGGAATGATGTACGACTGGATTGAAAAGGACCTGGGTAAGTAACAAACATTGAACATGCTGACCTTGGAAAGTGAATTAGATATCTGGGGCGAAATTCTCCCCAAACGGCGCGATGTCCGCCGACTGGCACCCAAAACGGCGCCAATCAGACGGGCATCGCGCCGCCCCAAAGGTGCGAAATGCTCCGCATCTTTGGGGGCCGAGCTCCAACATTGAGGGGCTAGGCCGACGCCGGAGGAATTTCCGCCCCGCCAGCTGGCGGAAACAGCCTTTGTTGCCCCGCCAGCTGGCGCGGAAATGACATATCGGGGCGGCGCATGCGTGGGAGCGCCTGCGGCCGCTGACAGTTTCCCGCGCATGCGCAGTGGAGGGAGTCTCTTCCGCCTCCGCCATGGTGGAGACCGTGGCGGAGGCGGAAGGGAAAGAGTGCCCCCACGGCACAGGCCCGCCCGCGGATCGGTGGGCCCCGATCGCAGGCCAGGCCACCGTGGGGGCACCCCCCGGGGCCAGATCGCCCCGCGCCCCCCCCCCCAGGACCCCGGAGCCCACCCACGCCGCCTTGTCCCGCTGTTCAAAAGGTGGTTTAACCCACGCCGGCGGGACAGGCAATTTATCGGCGGGACTTCGGCCCATCCGGGCCGGAGAATCCAGCGGGGGGGCGCGCCAACCGGTGCGGCCCGATTCCCGCCCCCGCCGAATATCCGGTACTGGAGACTTCGGCAACCGGCGGGGGCGTGATTCACGGCAGCCCCCGGCGATTCTCCAACCCGGCGGGGGGGGTCGGAGAATGACGCCCCTGGAATGGGATATGCTGAATTATAGGATTTCAAAAGGCAATTCCCATCATTAATTCACCACTGGCCTGAGAATAAACCTGACTCATTCGGCCAAATTCTCTGGTCTCCTGATCATCAGAGACTGTACATACAACTGAAGATGTGCGTTGGCACCCTGTGGAGGTCCTGACATGCAGAACTAGATAGAAATTGTCTGGATAGTTTCAACTTCTGATGGGCAATTTCCCTGCTCACTGGGACCCTTTGCCTGAGCCAGAGCTGGAGACTTTGGAAAAATCCACGGCACTTACCTAGGTAGTTACTGAGGAACATTAGACAGATTAAAATCTAGTCACCTGGGCAACTACAGAATTGCCTCAACCCACATGACTAACATCTCAACCCGACTATCCCACTCATCCACATTCAAACTGGACCTTTAAACTTGCCATACGGCAACTAGTACCATTTAAAATGAAAGTGTGTCCTGTCTTCCGCTGACTGTACTCTGCTTTAAAGGAGTTCCTGAAATGATGCACATTACTGTGAGAGCTGGGCTCGGAAAGCTCCAGTAGAAATGCCTAGCAGTATCGTGTCGAGAGTGTTTATGACCACAGAGATAATCCAATGATCAGTGCTGCTCAGAAACTCCGTGCCATGGGCAGCACGGTGGTGCAGTGGTTAGCACAGCTGCCTCACGGCACCGAGATCCCAAGTTCGATCCCGGCTCTGGGTCACTGTCTGTGTGGAGCTTGCACATTCTCCCCGTGTTTGCGTGGGTTTCGACCCCATAACCCAAAGATGTGCAGGGTAGAGGGATTGGCCAAGCTAAATTGCCCCTTAATTGGAAAAAATGAATTGGATACTCCAAATTTATTTAAAAAAAGAAACTCTGTGACATTAACTTTGGTACTGAACAAGAGCCCTCTTGACTTATCTTATCTCTAATTTATTTTCTGCCCTCAAGTTATCCCGCATGATGAACACAGCCATAGTTCCCATAATCAAATCCACTCAATTCCCACATCCGACTCTAGTTGTGCAGTCATCTGCCTGGTTTGTGTGATGTTTTCAATAGGTTTGAAAGATTTGTTAAATAATGGAGTGGGAATAGTGATCTTAAATGAATTGGACTCAAAATAAGAGATGGGGCTCACTTTCAGTCCTAGTATTCGGAGATCTGGAGACCAGAGGATTTGGCCCAATGTTGTCAGCAAAATTCTGAAAAATTAGGAGGTGCGTCAGAAGTCAGGTCTTGAAGCAAAGAGAGTGCTCAGTATTTGTATTGGAATGGAGTGATGATCTCTTTCTTCCCACACCAATTGCAGAGAAATACATTCTTCATGGAGATGAAACATATGCTGTCCTAAACCGCCTGATTAATAATGGAAAGAAGCTCTTCCTCATAACCAACAGCCCCTTCAACTTTGTGTAAGTGCTAACTTTTGTCACCTGCATTGTTTTGTCACCTATGTTGTTTACCATTTTAATTCCAGAATCATAATCCTTCTGGCATGGCGTTACTATCCTGGATGCAGGGTTATTTTTCTTATGTTTTATGTGATTTAGATAACAAGATCACATGGGTGCCTGAATGAGATATGAAATGACCCATCAAGAGCTCCCCAGTACCACTAGAAATTGTGAATAATCAGTTTAAAGATTTATGTGACCTGGAGGTGGTGGCATTGTGGTATTGTCACAAGCAGATGGTGAAATGTAGAATTCAATAAAAATCTGGAATTAAAAGTCTAATGATGACCATGAAACCATTGCTGAATGTCATAATGACCCACCTTGTTCACTAAGGACTTTTAGGGAAGGAAATCTGCCATTGTGACCTGGTCTGACCCACATGTGACTCCAGATCCACAGCAATGTGGTTTTGTTCTTTTAAAAAAGAACTGCCCTCTGAAATGCACTCAGTTCAAGGGCATATAGGGATGGGCAATAAATGCTGGCCCAGCCCACATGAATGAATGAATTTTAAAAAGCAATTTGAGGATGGGTTGATGCCTTTCCTTCATGGTCAAGAGGACCATGTGGCTCAATGCTAACCAAAACGGTGGCTTGCAAAAAGTCACAGTAACATTAATTGCTCAACTGTTGTTGGTTAACTATTTTTTTCTTTTAAAAAAAATAAAATAAATTTAGAGTACCCAATTCATTTTTTCCAATTAAAGGCCAGTTTTAGCATGTTCAATCCACCTACCTTGCACATCTTTGGGTTGTGGGGGCAAAACCCACGCAAACACGGGGAGAATGTGCAAACTCCACACGGACAGTGACCCAGAGCCAGGATCGAACCTGGGACCTCAGCGCCGTGAGACTGCAGTGCCGCCACCGTGCTGCCCTGTTGGTTAACTATTTTAACACATAAGACGGTATCCACATCTTTGTGTTCAGATTGTATGTGCTTCTCTGTTCCAATCTAGTATGGCAATAATGAATGGGGAAATGAAAGTATACCTATTGCCAGCATCCTTAAGCAGCTTCATTCTAAGTAACTGGTAAATAGATTCAAACCATCATAATTCAAAGGGAATTTTCCAAATTACTTTTTATCTAATGACAGTTTAGACGTCCTGGTAAAACCTCTCACTTCCCGCCCTGCACTGAACCTCTTGGAGGGTATTAACCCCTCCCCAATGAACTCAATGTATTCTATGCCCACTTCGAGTAGCAAACCAACAAACTGTTGTCAACTGCCCCAACAGTCTCGAACACACCCATACCTACCTTCAAGGCTTCCAAAGTCAGATCGGCCTTCTTGAAAGTGAACCCTCGGAAAGTGACAGGTCCTGATGGGGTCCCTGGTCCTGCGCGGACCAACTGGCGGGTGTGTTTGCGGACATCTTCACCCTCTCCCTACTCCATTCTGATGTTCCCACCTACTTCAAAAAGGCCACCATCATACACCGGTCGGTGCTAAAGAAGAACCAGCCATCATGTCTCAACGACTACCATCCAATGGCCTTGACATCTATCATTATGAAGTGCTTCGAGAGTTTGGTTATGAGACACATCAACTCCCAGAATGCCTTGATCTACTGAAATTTGCATAACGCCACAACCGGTCCACAGCAGACTCTATCTTCCTGGGCCTACACTCATCCCTGGAGCATATTGACAACAAGAACTCCTACATCTGACTCCTATTCATTGATTACAGCTCCACTTTCGACACCATAATCACAGCCAAGCTCATATCAAAACTCCAAAACCTCGGACTTGGCTTCTCCCTCTGCAACTGGATCCTCGACCTTCTGACCCATTGACCACAATCAATAAGGATAAACAACAACACCTCTTTCACGATATGTCCTCAATACTGGGGCTTCAAGGCTGTGTACTCAGCCTCCTACTGTACTCCCTGTGTGGAAAGATTTGTCTCTGGCTCCAACTAGAAGTCTGTGATGACACGCCCATAGTGGGTCGGATCTCGAACAACGATGAGTCAGAGTACAGGAGGTAGATAGAGAACCTAGTGGAGTGGTGTAACAACAACAATATCTCCCTCAATGTCAGCAAAATTAAAGAGCTGGTCATTGACTTCAGGAAGCAAAGTATCATACACACCCCTGTCTGCATCAATGGTGCTGAGGCAACGATGGTTGGCAGCTTCAAATTCCGACGTGTGCACATCACCAAAAATCTGTCCTGGTCCAACCACGTTGACGCTACGACCAAGAAAGCACAACATAGCCTATACTTCCTCAGGAAACTAAGGAAATTTGGCATGTCTATACTGACTATTGCCAACATTTACAGATGCACTACAGAAAGCATCCTATCTGGCTGTATCACAGCCTGGTATAGCAACCATAAAAAACAACAGAGTCAAGAACACAGCCCAGTCCATCACACAAACCTGCCTCCCATCCATTGACTCTGTCTACACCTCCCGCTGCCTTGGGAAAGCGGGCAGCATAATCAAAGAGCCCTCCCACCCAGGTTATTCTCTCTTCCAACCTTTTCCATCTGGCAGGGGATATAAAAGTTTGAGGTTACACACTAACCGATTCAAAAACGACTTCTTCCCTGCTGTTACCAACTCCTGAATGACCCTCTTAAGGACTGAACTGATCTCTCCACGCATCTTCTTTACTGAGTCGTACTATACTCCGTATGCTTCACCTGATGACTGTGTCCATGTATTTACATTGTGTATCTATCATATGTCCGATGTTTTTTCATGTATAGAATGGAACTATCTGCCTGGACTGTATGCAAAACAATACTTTTCACTGTCCCTTGGCAAATCCAATCCAATCGCTCTTTTAGGGCAGAGATGAGGAGAAACTTTTTCTCTCAAAAGGTTGTGCAACTTTAGAACTCTCTGCCTCAGAAGGCAGTGGAGGCAGGATAATTGAATAGAGGTAGATAGATTCTTGTTGGGCTAGGCAAAGCTTATCGAGGTAGGTGGGAAGAAACTTAACACACTAAACTGTTCAGCCAAGATCATATTGAATGATGGAGCAGGCTTGAGGGGCCGAATGGGCTACCTCTGCTCCTATTTTGTATGTTTGTTGTAAGAAGGGGCCAACGTCAGGAATGTTAGGAGCTGATAAAGTTGTCATCTTTGCTAGAAAATTCTTTTGTTTTTATAAGGCTGTGACTTATGGCAGAGAGGTGGTAAGTTAAAGAAGAACTCACACCAGAAGTTTGTTATCCTTTTGAATATAGTTTGGAAAAGTGGATTGTTAACTAAAATGTTATAGTCTAAAGAGCAGTATTTGTGAGCTTGCTGCATGTCTATGCAAATTAAAATGATCCATTAGATCAGTTTTAATGAAAATATGAATGAAAGCGCCATGATCCTTTCCTCCTTCTATGTTGCTGATGCCTAATTGCCCTCTGAAATGGCCTAGAAAGCCACTTAGTTGTACTAAACCACTATTGAGTAGTCCAAGAGGAATACAGCTAGATGGAGCACCCAGCATTGACCGAGGAACTCCCCTCCTAATAGCACTGGGGGTGCACCTGCCCCAGATGAACTGCAGCATTTCAAGAAGGCAGCTCACCACCACCTTCTTGAGGGCAGTTAGGAATGGGTAACTAATGCTGGCCTTGCCAGCTACGCTCACAATTCATGAAAGAATAAAATAAACCTGGAATATATAGCCATGATCTGATTGGTTGGCAGAATTGACCCCTAATTTCCCATTTGACACTCCGGGATAGAACCTGCAGACTTTTTAACTCCTGATGTCGAACTTTGTAATCCAGAATTGCACATTAGAAATTCAAGATGGGAGGCAGGAACATCATGACGGGTTTTGTCCTTGAACAGACTGGAAATCATGCTGGGTCCCCTAATCTCAAGGTCTCAATTTGCTGACATGCCTGCAGCTGTGTACTCCAAAATACCTGAAGTTCAAATGTGTCACATAATGGAGTAAAATGAGTTGTTCAGGGCTGACCCATTCTTAGTACTGTGACCCCTCCAAAGCAGTGGCAAATAAATGTGATCTTGAAAATTTGAACTGAGAAACTGACTGTGTCTCTAAAGGAGCTGCTGAAGTTAGGTTTTGATAATAGCAGCAGCATTACAAAGAATTCTACAGTATAGAAATAGGACATTGGGCCCAACAGATCTATTTTGGTGTTCAAACCCCCTTCCCCCGTACATTCTCTCACTTTTATATTCCTTTTTCCTTCATGTACTTGTCTAGTTTCCCCTTAAATGCATCTATGCTATTTCCCTCAATTACTTAAAGGGTCGGATTTTCGCAAACCTTTTAATAAAAAAGCGGATTGGACCTGGACGTGGATGGGCCAACCTAATTTCCAACAGATCCAATTTTTTGCCAGTGGGGGAAGGGAGTGAGATACGTTTGATCAATGAGCTGTGAAGGTTTCTGTGTATCTCTGCACTATCGATGTTGCATGAATTTAGAGTGATATAAATACAACCTGTCAGGACTTGAAGGGATAAACATGTAACTTGTGTGTCGAGATATCAAGTCAGCCGAACTTGTGAAACTGTTTCACTGCTGGGGATGACATGTCCCTTGACATAAATTATAAATCTAACTTGGATCATCATAAAGCTGCAAGAAGAGTTTGAACATTGACAAGCTTTTGTTACTAGACTATTTATGGCATGCTACCGAAAGCCTGAAGTCTAACAAGATTGATAGGTTGTGCTTTGAAATAAAAGTTACAAGTGTGTTATTTGTTGTAAACCAATGCATCTCTATTATTTGTCACATGATTACTGGTGACATAACTCTAATTATTTCCTACACCTCTTTCTGCACAGTGATAAAGGAATGAAACATATGGTGGGAAAGGATTGGCGAGATCTTTTTGATTTGGTGATCGTCCAAGCTGACAAACCAGGCTTTTTTACGGATAAGCGCAAGTAAGTGTGTAGTACACTCAATAACGACACGAGAGTGTAGAATGGTAAATGAAGGCTTTAATAAACAGAGAACTAGTCAGTGACCGAGACGTGTGCTTACTGAGTGCCACCTACAGAGCGTCACCTTATATATGGCACCCTGGTGGGCAGAGCCAGAGGCGGAGTCCCCCAGGGTTCCAAACCCGGCCTTAAAGGGGCATCACCTACATGGTGTTAAGGTACAGTAACCATTCATCACAAAGTGGAATTGTAAATGGGGAAAGGGAAAGAAAGATGGTTTTAACTATTCTGATAGAAACTGTAACAAATAATTGTGACGAATTGTAGACCGCTGTTAAACGGTAACTCTTCCTGACTAATGCAATTTTCAATGTACAGAATTGTTTGCAAGCATAATTAAAAATATTTTAATGTAACCAGCCATCTGCATTGAGAGGAACATACATTGTATATTAATTATATGTGGATGGTGGATATTAACTGCCGATTCACTTGTGCCCTGTAAATAGGGGCAGATTAAAATTGTAGCAGATGGATTAGTAGGTGCATGTTTGTAATGTGCTTCTATAAATAGATGCTCGTGAAAGTGTGTAAAGATTGGATTTCTGGTATATAAGCCAAATGTGTAAAAGAGTCCAGTAAACCTTCTTCACAAAGCTGATTAGAAGGAAAAGAATACTTTCCCTAAATTAACAGTATAAAGTAAGTGTGTTTTTGTGTTACTATGTTTTCTGTATAACTATATCTGGCTACTTGGAATCTAATAACAGATATTGGGTACTATCTAATGGAAATTAAACCGAATCCTTTGTCGAGGGTGTTTAGCCGGGTATTCCCCAGCGCTTGCAGTGCCGGGAGAGACTCCGCTAGCTAACAGGACTCTGTTTTATTTGGGGGCCTCAGTGGGGAACCCCTGCCGAGGCCGCACTTAGTCTCATTTCCTGCATTGAGGCGATCCGCACGCCAATGTAGGAAGAGATCGGGGTGCCAGTTTTAAATCCAGCGAGTGCATATTAAAGTGAGACTGGCTGCTCACGTTGATATGCAAATTTGCCAAATACAGATCGCGCCCGTCTCGCAAGATCCCGTTAGATCGCACAAGGCGTGGCCAGCTGGGTAAATCTTGCGAGAGGCCTCTTGCAAGATTTACTGGCAGCATCGCTCCCCGAGTCGGGCATGACCGTTACACCGCGCTGATAAATCTGCTAAGGGATTCCTCCCTTTTATCTAATAGTTGTTTTATTTTTCCAGGCCCTTCAGAAGACTGGATGCTACGGGTATGCTGCAGTGGGACAAAATCAACACTTTAGAAAAGGGAAAGATGTATAAACAGGTCAGAAAATTGGTCTCTCTTTGGTGCTACACAATATTGGCATTGCTGGAATCGTATTTTCTGATGTTGCACAGTATAAAGTGGGAAACCCACTTTATATGTGAGCTGACTTTTTCCAGTAGCAATTGAAGAGGGCGAGAAATAAATATAGATTTACGTGTTGAACCGTAAAACTAAAGCTGGAAAAAGACTCGTCTCACTAATTATGTTTTACAACCTGGTCATAATTAATTGGCTGTATTGAATATTTTGATATGACACAAACCAAGAGTGTGGGACTAAAGAAATCAAACTTTCCAGATAACGTTATGATTCTTTTGGGTAGGAATGAGCAAAAACATTGCAGGGAACCGATTTGGAAAATAATTTACTTTTAAATAGTTTATTATCCAGTTCCACACGTGGTTCATGTAAAAGAAGGAAATGTAGGAAGTTAAGGTAGAAGGATCAATGAAGTTCTTTTGGAATGGTGCAGTCAATTGCAAGTGCTGTTGGGCCTATTGCAGGTCGAATTCTTTTGTCCTGAAAAATTACAGAATAAGAATGGTTAGGTTTACGTGTTAAGCAGGTCTGTTTGACTTTTTAACCCCACTCACAACTTTATCGAGACTCCAATTGGCATTTCCCAAGCATAGGATCATGGAACCATAGAATCTACGGCACAGAGACAGGCCCTTCCACCCAAACTGGTCCATGCCAACCAAAAAGCCCATCTAAGCTAACCCCATTTGCCTGCATTTGGCCCATATCCCTCTAAACTTTTCCTATCAATGTACCTGGCCAAATGCCTTTTAAATGTTGTCAATGTCCCTGCCTCAACCATTTCCTCTGGCAGTGTTGTGTTCTGTGACCTTGCCATTGCAATGATGCACACAGAACATCTGGTGACTTAACTAGAACTGATGTGGAAAGATAACAAACAGAACACTATACAGACTAGGTTACTGTTTGAACTCTCCTGGAACTTCCCGATGTGCGACTGTCCTTACTACCAATTGGCGAGTGTCCCATGTCAATTGACCAATGTCTGATGCCACCAGCTGGTTGGAGGTCATATTGCTATGTACAGCGTCAGGGGATATTTTGCAGGTCATGGCAGAGAAGGGGGAGCTGGTGCCGGAATCGGAAAAGATAAATGAGGTGTTCAGGGTGTTCTACGAGGAGTTGTATAAGGCTGAGCCGGTGGGAGAGGCTGGGGATATGAGGTGGTTTCTGGAGTTCCCAGAGCTGGAGGAGGGGAAGAGGCAGGCACTGGAGGAGTCATTGGGGCTAAAGGAAGTGATGGATTGTTAGGATGCAGTCGGGCAAGGCCCCAGGGCCGTACGGCTTTCTGGCAGATTTTTATAAGCAGATTTCAATAGAGCTGACCCCCCACTTGTTGGGGATTTTCAGTGAGGCAGTGGAGAGGGGTGAGTTGCCAGCAGCATTGTCACAGGCGTCAATCTCGTTCATCCTGAAAAAGGTGAAGGACCCACTGGAGTGTGGGTCCTACAGGCCCATTTCTTTGTTGAACATAGACGTGAAAGTACTGGCGAAGGTGTTGGCGTGTTGGGTTGGAGGGTGTGTCACAGGTGGTCTCTGATGACCAAACGGGCTTTGTGAAGGGTAGGCAGTTCTCCAGAGTATTGAAGGCTGCTGAATGTAATTATAACTCCGTCGGAGGGGCGGGTACCTGAGGTTATTGTATCTATTTAGAGAAGACTTTTGATTGGGTAGAGTGGAGGTATCTGTTCGAAATTCTGGAGAGGTTTAGGGTTTGGGCCGAAGTTTATGGCGTGGGTTTGACTTTTGTGTGCGTCCCCAGTGGCTGGTGTGCGTACGAATGAGACGAGTTTGGGGTATTTTGGGTTACATAGGGGAACGAAGCAGGGGTGCCCGCTGTTGCCATTGTTATTTGTGTTGGCGATTTAGCCCTTGGCGATGGCCCTTTGGGCGTTGGCTGAGTGGCGAGAGATTGCAAGGGGGGGGGTAGGGGCTGGTGTCACTGTATGCATATGATCTGTTCTTTGTATCGGTCCCGCAGGAAAGTATGGCCAGAATTATGGGCCTGTTGGAGAGATTTGATGCCTTCTCCGGTTATAAGTTGAAAATAGGGAAGAGCAAGGTGTTTCTTGTCAATGCGACGGGGCGGGGGGGGGGGGGCCAATTTGGGAGCGCTACCATTTAAGGTGGCGAGAGAGTGGTTCAGGTATTTGGGGATTCAGGTAATGCATCAGTGGGCCATGATGACTTGGGGGAGGGCAAGATTGGGGCCATGTACGGATGGTTGGGAGAGCAGAGCAAGACACGGGTGGTAAGGATAAAGTTTAAGTGGAGGACGAGTTGGGGAGGAAGGTAGGATGGGGACTCTGGTCTGAGGCAATACAGCGAGTGAACTCAACCTCCTCCTGTGAGTTTAATTGGAAGAAATGAATTGGGTACACTATATTTTATTAAAAAATGAAGAGAGGACTTCCGGTGGCGGCTATGGAGGAGTAAGTCGCACATTTGGTGGCTCCCGCTCTGGTCGGTCTTTTGGGCCTCCCCCACCCCCCCCAGACATTTTTCCGTTTTTAAACTGTAAATTCGAAGGCTGAGGCAATTGGGCACCGTTTCCACGTATCGGTGTATGGAGAAAAGAACCAGAAGTGCACGAAAAGACAGAAATAAAAAGACAGGCAAGGACTGTGCTGAAGCTGCAGCAGGAGACAGCATGGCCGAGGACCGGCCCCCTGGGGTGTCGGCCCAGCGATCAACGGAGCAGCTGATGCAGGTCATCCAGGACGGCTTTGCCAAGCAGAAACGGGACTGCCTGGACCCGATTAAAGAGTCGATTGATCGGCTGGAACACAGATTGGACGCCCAGGATCGGGCGATCCAGAAGGTTGAGAAGGCACTGGCTGAGCAGGAGGAACATCAAACTGCGGTGGAGCTGGAGGTGGGGATGTTGAGGGACCAGCAGAAGAGGCTTCTGGAGAAGGTGGAGGACCTAGAGAATAGGTCCCGCCGGCAGAACGTAAGAATTGTCAGGCTCCTGGAGGGGGCTGAGGGAGCTGATGCTAGGGCATACATAGCAGGTATGTTTGAGAAGCTGCTGGGGGATGGGGCATTCTCCCGACCCTTGGAGGTGGACAGGGCGTATAGGTGCTTGCGAGGAAGCCGCGAACGGGGGACCCTCCGAGGGCAATGGTGGTGAGATTCCACAGGTTCCTGGACAAGGAATGTATCCTTCAGTGGGCCACACGAACGCGGAGCTATAAGTGGGACAACAGTATCCTGTGGGTTTACCAGGACCTGAGTGTGGAGGTGGAAAAGGGCAGGTTTTAACCAAATTAAATCAATCTTCTTCAAGGAACAGGTGAAGTTTGGACTGCTGTATCCGTCTTGTCTCTGGGTCACATATGTGGACCAGCATCATTATCTTGAGTCACCTGAAGACGCGCTGGACTTCGCAAAAAGAAAAGGACTGGTGGTAGGCTGAGAACGTTTGAACTTTGATGCAACTTGCTGGCTTATATTGGTTTTTTATTTTTTCTCTTCTGTTTTTGAGCTCTGTTTAAGAAGTGGGGGATAAAGTTTTTTGTTTTCGGGTTTTCTTTCTGGTGAATGTTGGCAATGCTTTTTGCTTTGATGTGCACTTTTGTGGGATAGGGACGTGCTTGTTTGGGTTTCGGTGTTTTTCTTGCAGTTGGGTGATTGTGTGGGGATCGTTAGATGAGGGAATTTGTTTGTATGAGCGGGGGGAAGGGGAGTGAGGGAACAATAGCTGGGAGACTATTTGGCGCCGAGGGCGGGGGCCACCACGCTAGCTGGGTGAGCTAGCTCACGGAAGCGCAGTGGGGGTGTGCACATGTTTAGTTTATTGTATGGGTTCGGTTTCAGCGTGGTGTTGATGGGGGGGGAGGGGGTGGTAGTTGTTCTGCTGACGAGGGAGGGACTTCGGTTGAGGGACTGAGAAGAGGTCGGTGGTGGGTGTGGCTGGGGGGGTGGGCCGGAGGTGGTGCGGTGCATGGGCCGGAGGCGGGCCCAAGAAAGGGGGTGGCTGATCGGCGGGGGGGGGCACTTTGCCCCCCAACCGGGCTGATCACCTGGAATGTTCGAGGGTTAAATGCGCCGGTTAAGAGGGCACGTGTGTTCGTGCACCTGAAGGGACTGAAGGCGGACGTGGTAATGTTACAGGAGACGGACCTTAGAGTAGTGGACCAGGTTAGATTGAGGAGAGGCTGGGTCAGTCAGGTCTTCCACTCAGGGCTGGACAAAAAAACTAGAGGGGTTGCGATCTTGATTAATAAGCGTGTGATATTTGAGGTGGGTAGAATAGTTTCGGATGTGGGAGGTCGATATATTATGGTTAGTGGTAAGCTGGAGGGGATGAAGGTAGTGCTGGTTAATGTGTATGCGCCAAATTGGGATGACGTGGAATTCATAAAGAGGATGCTGGGGAACATACCGGATCTGGACTCGCACAAGCTGGGCATGGGAGGGGACTTTAATACAGTTATTGATCCCGGCCTGGATCTGTCATGCTTGAAAACTGGCAGGGTGCCAACAATGGCAAAGGAACTGAAAGGGTTCATGGAGCAGATGGGGGTGGTGGATCCGTGGAGATTTAGGCAGCCGTGGGTGAAGGAGTTCTCCTTTTACTCCCACGTGCATAAGGTATACTCTCGGATCGATTTCTTTATTTTGGGTAGGGCCTTGCTGGCAGGGGTGGTGGACACGGGGTACTCGGCGATTACGATTTCGGACCATGCTCCACACTGGGTTGACCTGCAGGTTAGTAAAGATAGCAATCGGCTCCCGCAATGGAGGTTAGATGTAGGGCTGTTGGTGGACGAAGCAGTGTGAGAGAGGCTTGAGGAAATGCATACAAAATTACCTGCAGGTAAATGATACAGGGGAAGTCTCCGTAGCGGTGGTCTGGGAAGCGCTGAAGGCAGGGGTGGGAGGGGAGCTGATCTCGATCCGGGCTCACAGGGACAGGGCAGAGACGGACTGACTGGTAAAAGAGATTCTACAAGTTGACAGGAGGTACGCGGAGACTCCAGAGATAAGATTTTTAAGGGAATGGCGGAGGCTACAGGCGGAATTCGGCTTGTTAACCACAGGGAGGGCAGTGGAACAGCTCAGAAAGGTGAAGGGGGCGATCTATGAGCATGGGGAGAAGGCTAGCAGGATGCTTGCACAGCAGCTCAGTAAGTGGGAGGCAGCTAGAGAAATAGGGAAAGTTATTGACGGGGATGGGAACTTGGTTGGGAAATCGGCAGGGGTGAGTAAGGCATTTAGGGATTTCTACAGCAGGCTGTACAGGTCGGAATCCCCTACGGCGCCAGAGGGGATGAGGCACTTCCTGGAGGGGCTGACTTTCCTGAAGGTGGACGGGGAGCTGGTAGAGGGACTGGGGGCCCTGATCGGGTTGGAAGAGATGGTGGAGGGCTTGAAGGCCATGCAGCCGGGTAAGGCCCCGGGACCGGGCGGGTACCCAGCGGAGTTCAATAAAACTTTTTCTGGGATATTGGGACCAATGCTGATGAAGGCTCTTGTCATAGCATAAGCTGCTTCCTTGATGTGCACTCTGACAAAGGAAGGTTCAGACTTGGAGATAGCTTTAACACGTTTATTAAACTATTAACAATTCTCCTAGTTGGATTCGACGCAACTGTTAATCCTTCTATAGCTACTCAGACTGACAAACCAGTCTGCTACAATCCACGTGGTGGGAGTGATGTGTTTCAATCAACCCTGTGTCTGTGCTCACTGAGAGTCTCCACTGGAAAGAGGAAGATCATGTGTGTTGTGTCCTTTTTATATGGGTTGGTGTAATGCCCTCCTGTGGTGGTGTCACCTCTGTGTGTATTGTGACTGCCCATTGGTCGTGTCCTATGTAACTGACCTATTGGTTGACTGTGTGTCATGTCTCTGGTGTTCCCTCTAGTGTCTAGCTAGGTGTAGTGTATGTACATTACCCTTTGTGTACTTACAGTGATGTATATCACCACAGGGACCGGTGCTGATGAAGGTGTTTAATGAGGCAAGGGAAAGAGGGGTACTGCCCTAGATGATGCCACAGGCCACGATTTCGCTTATCCTGAAACGGGACAAGAACCCGGAGCTATGTGGGTCCTACAGGCCGATATCCGTGTTGAATGCAGACACCAAACTGTTGGCCAAAATTTTGTCCTCCAGGATTGAGGATTGTGTAGCGAACGTTATTGTGGAGGATCAGACGGGGTTCGTTAAGGGCAGGCAGCTGGTGGCCAATGTAAGAAGGCTGTTAAATGTGATCATGATGCCCCCGGAAAGTAGGGAGGTGGAGGTAGTGGTCGCAATGGATGTGGAAAAAGACCGCGTTGAATGGGATTATTTATGGGAGGTTCTGGTGCGGTTCACATTTGGGAGGGGCTTTATTGACTGAGTCAGGTTGCTGTACCAGGCTCCTGTGGCAAGTGTGTGGACGAACAGGACGGCTTGGGACTATTTTAGACTGCACCGGGGGACGAGACAGGGATGCCCCCTCCCCCCACTGCTGTTTGCGCTGGCTATAGAGCCGCTGGCAATTGCTCTGAGAGCTTCAAGGGGCTGGTCCGGGGGTGGGGGGGGGGGCGGGCCACAGAGTCTCGCTTTATGCGGATGACCTGCTCCTGTATGTTTCAGATCCAATTGAAGGGATGTAAGAAATTGTGGGAATCCTAGGGGAATTTGGCCGTTCTCTGGGTATAAGCTGAATATGGGGAAGAGAGAGATGTTTGCGGTCCAGGAGAGGGGCCAGGGGAGGCGACTGGGGAAGCTGCCGTTTAGGTTGGTAGGACACATTCAGGTACCTAGGTATTCAAGTAGCACGGGATTGGGACCGGCTACATAAATTGAACTTGGCCCGGTTGGTGGATCAGATGAAAGATGATTTCCGGAGATGGGATGCATTCCTGGGGCGAGAGGGGGTCGGAGAATCGCCGGGGGCTAGCACCGGAGATTCGGCGGGTGGCGGGAATCGCGCCGGTTGGCGGGCACCCCCGCTCGATTCTCCGGCCCGGATGGGCCGATTCCCGCCGCTAAAATGCCTGTCCCGCCGGCGTAAATTAAACCACCTACCTTACCGGCAGGACAAGGCGGCGCGGGCGGGCTCCGGGGTCCTGGGGGGGGCGCGGGGCAATCTGGCCCCGGGGGGGTGCCCCCACGGTGGCCTGGCCCGCGATCGGGGCCCACCGATCCGCGGGCAGGCCTGTGCCGTGGGGGCACTCTTTCCCTTCCGCCTTCGCCACGGTCTCCACCATGGCGGAGGCGGAAGAGACTCCCTCCACTGCACATGCGTGGGAAGCTGTCAGCGGCCGCACACGCTCCTGCGCATGCCTCGCCCGGAGATGCCATTTCCGCGCCAGCTGGCGGGGCACCAAAGGCCTTTTCTGCCAGCTGGCGGGGCGGAAATTCGTCCGCCGCTGACCTAGCCCCTCAAGGTTGGGGCTCGGCCCCCAAAGATGCGGAGCATTCCGCAATTTTGGGGCGGCGCAATGCCCGTCTGATTTGCGCCGTTTTGGGCGCCAGTCGGCGGACATCGCGCCGTTTCCGGAGAATTTCGCCCCTGGTGTCTCTAGCTGGGAGAGTCCAGACGGTGAAAATGATGGTCCTCCTGAGATTCCTGTTTATATTCCAATATCTCCCCATCGTTATTCCACGGTCCTTTTTTAAGCGGGTCAATAAAGCTATTGCGGGCTTCGTGTGGGGGAGGGGCAAGTTCCCGCGAGTGAGGAGGGTTATGCTTGAGCGGAGTCGGGGCGAGGGTGGGCTGGCGCTGCTGAACTTTAGCAATTATTACTGGGCGGCTAATATAACCACGATTAGGAAGTGGCTGGTGGGGGGGGGGGGCGGGGGAGAGAGCGGCATGGGTGCGTAGGCGGCGTCCTGCAAGGGCACAAGTATGGGAGTGCTGGTAACTGCGCCTCTGCCGTTCCCGCCGGCGTGGTACTCCACCAGTCCCATGGTGGAGGCGGGCCTGAGAATTTGGGGGCAATGTAGGAGACATGTGGGAGCAGAGGGAACATCGGTCTGGTCTCCAAACTGCGATAATCACCGGTTTGCCCCGGGGAGTATGGATGGGGGGTTCCCAATATGGCAGAGAGCGGGGATTGAGAGGATGGGGGACTTATTTATAGAGGGGACCTTTCCGAGTATGAGGGCACTGGAGGAGAAGTTTGCATTGGTGAGGGAAAACAAATTTAGATACCTGCAGATGCGGGACTTTCTGCGTAGACCGGCATCAACCTTCCCGCTCCTACCGCTAAGGGGGATTCAGGACAGGGTAGTTTCCAGAGGTGGGTAGGAGAAGGGAGTATCTCGGACATCTACAAGGAACTCATGGGATCAGAGGAGACGCAGACCAAGGAGCTGAAGCGAAAGTGGGAGGAGGAGCTGGGGGGGAGATAGAAGAGGGCCTTTGGGCGGATGCGTTGAGTAGAGTCAATGTGACCGCAACTTGTGCCAGGCTCAGCCTGATTCAATTCAAGGTCGTTCACCGGGCCCACATGATAGTGGCCTGGATGAGCAGATTCTTTGTGGTGGAAGACAGGTGTGCAAAATGTGCAGGAGGACCAGCGAACCATGTACACATGTTCTGGGCATGTCCGAAGCTTAGGGGATTTTGGTAGGGGTTTGCTGATGTCATGTTCAAGGTATTAAAAACAAGGGTGGCATTGAGTCCAGAGGTGGCGATTTTCGGAGTGTCGCAAGGTCCGGGAATCCAGGAGGAGAAAGAGGCCGATGTTCTGGCCTTTGCTTCCCTGGTAGCCTGGAGACGGATACTACTAGCATGGAGGGACTCAAAGCCCCCGAAGTCGGAGATCTGGCTATCGGACATGGCCAGCTTTTTCTGTTTGGAGAAAATCAAGTTCGCCTTGAGAGGGTCACTGTTGGGTTCGCCGGAGGTGGCGACCGTTCATCGACTTCTTCGCGGAAAATTAATCGTCAGCGGGGGGGGGGGGGGGGGGGGGGGGGCAGGTTAGTGTAGATTTGGCGTTAATTAATGGTGAGACCTGTGGGGGAGGGAGGTGGTATTTGCACTATGTTTATATTCTCATGTACATGGTTTATATTGCTGCTGTTACAATGCCCCAAAAAATGCCTCAACAAAATGTTTATTTATAAAAAAAATGAAGAGGGCTTCGAAGTGAGGTGGAGGCCGTTCATGACTTTATTCGAGGAACTGTTCGTCGCGGGGACGGGGGGGGGGGGGGGGGGGTGGATTAAAAGGAGAAGAAATTGTACAAGCTTATGTCTTGGGCTGTTGTTTTTGTTGATGTATGTTTAGAATTAAATATCTTTGGAAAAAAATTGTATTTTGGGAACAAACTGTGGAAACTCTAACACAAAAGGGAAACATTTAGCTCATTGAGGCTTTTTTACTTTTGCTGCTTTAAGTAAGTATGTAAATCCACCCAATGGCAATGTGAATGTTTGTAATGAAAGAGGAGCACCTGGAAAATGGTGAGGTACAAAATATTTCTACAGCTTTAACACTGGTTTCTGGTTTCAAATTCTTTTTTTTAAACAAACAATTCTATTGAGATATTTTTTGACATTGTAAACAGTTACAGATAACAAAAATGTGCAAACATCAATATAAACAAACTCAATCTTCAATCAAACCATACTGCACATGCCCACTCCTCTCCCCTAGACACTACCCGCCTATTTATCCCTCCTACTCTATTCTGGTTTCAAATTCTAATCATGCCTCATTATCCTTTGAACATAGAAGCTAGGCAAACAGCGAGGAGAAAATTTTGAAATAAAACAGCAGACTATATGAGATCTTTTAACTGTCAGTCTGCATGTTGCCAGGTGGGGAAAATGCAAATATGGAGGTAACCACAGAAACTTGGTATTCATATAACAGCTCTAATGGTTGGCACAGGCTGTGAGGCTCCAACAAAAGAAGGTTTTTAATTTGGATTGAATTACGTCCTTAAAGCCCCTTTGAAAGACTCTTGTATTTTATGTCGTGTATGCTAACTGACTTTGCATTGAAACAAAGTATTAGGAACTATGCCAATGTCAGCGCAACTGCAAAAGCTGGGTATTTGGTGGGAATGCTAATAGTCATCAGAAGTGGTCAAGGGAGAACAAACCACCTTGACAAGAGAATAATTGTAGATTATTTTAATTTTGCCTATTACAATATTAATCAATTGATTTGGCTCTGTCATCTTTTCAGTCTGTAAACTAAAACAATTAGAGCAAGTTTGGCAAATCTCAGATTACGTAAATTCTTTAAATGAGGATTAGAAAAGAATGTGCCGTCATTCGTATTTGTGTGTGTCTATGTTTTGACAATATCAATACTTTAGTAAGCTAGGGAACAGCATTCTGGCTCTGTCAATTATTATTCTGAGGTACTGTGTCTGTTTTAACTAGGATCAGGGAACTAGATCTGCTTTCTACCAAATGCCTCTCGCTTTCAGTTTGCACCGCAGTGAAATTTAATGACAACTCGGTTTGTGCGTTTCAACATGCATGCCAGTGTTTGGGAAGAGAATATCTTCCTAATCTTTGCCTTGCATTGTCCAATAAAGCATGAGCCATTTCCTCAAATCGCCCAACTTTGTCCTTGTCCCATCTCCAGCAGTGAGCCGGTACTACTGCAGAAGAGGTTCCAACTGTTGTTAATGTGAAATGTAAATGCGCTTGCGGTCAATTTCAGACATGTCAACTATTTATTTGCACTTTGGGTAGTCAGCATTTTGGAATTGGCGTCAGTTACTGTATTGACAGTTGGAAATGCTTTGGCTCTTATCTGACTGCAGGGGGTGGAGATCTTGTGTATATCGTGGGTGGAATTTCTCAGGCAATTTGTGAAATGGGGAATTCCTGCTCTGACTGTGCCAGACTAATAGCACCATAAAGTAGGAACTGAGAAGGCAGAAGGATACCCAACTGAAAAAGGAGCTTCATTTACTGGCAGTTGCCTGGCTCAATTTTTGCAGATGGCCCTTTGAACCTGCCCCATTCATAAGATCATGGATAATATTCCTCTAGTTAGCAAAAGAATACATGGAGCATTCACAACCCTCTCGAGTAGAGTATTGCCAAGATTCAGAACCCGGAGAGAAATTTCTCTCCATCTCCCCCCAAATTGCAAGATACTTGCTCTTGTGGGATGAGGCGGGTGAAGTTGGACCCATTGAACATGGAAGCCGATGCTAGGAGGACATGTGCGAGGTTGTTGATGGTGGCGAGTGCTGAGCTGGGTTGTTTAGAAGGCCTGTGTCAGTTCTTTAGGACTTGGTCCCAGTAGATTTAGAAGATTTCAGACCCTCTATCCCATTCATGAAAGTGTCAAAGCTTTTAAAACTCTTTTTGGGTTGAATTGTACATGGCCCCGGCGGCATATTTCCCGCAGGCTGGTGGTTGGACAGGGCAGTAAAATGGATTGGGTAATCACACCACTTACCCCCATGATGGAGGGGATGGTAAGATACTTGGTGTGGCCAACAGGATGGGAGCGGATGCCCAATTTTTAACCTCCAATGGTTAAAAGGGCAGGAAGGGGATCACTCTTCGGAGGCTATCCTTGGTGGCTCCCCTTAGACTATACCCTCCCTCCTACTACTCTCTCTCTCTTACACCTACCCTCCCAGCCCAAGATCCCATATTTGCCTGCTCTAGGGATCCTAGATGCCTCTCTTCAGGTGCAGTCATAGTAGCTGCCACTGATATCTTCCTGGCGCTGCTGGATTGTCAGGGCAGCTACAGAAGGCTGGATGTCTGTCCCAATGAAGGGCATAAGTCCCACCCATCCCATAGCGCTTTATTGTTGCGGGGCTGGTTGGAGTAGAGTTGGTTGACCTCATGCTGACATGGATAAGGGGGAGGGTCATGACATCCGCTTCCTCCCCCCCCCCCCCCCAACCATATTATACTGACCCGCTGTGGTTAATACCCTATAAAAACAAACATTTTCTGTTCATGCCCTAATCCTTTTACTAGCCTCTTTAAGGTGTCAGTCATGCTGTGAACTCAGAATCCCCTTTTGAGATTATTGTAGCATTTGAATCTCAGCCAAACTTTCATAACAAATAACCCTTGGGTGCAATATCAACAGATAACTCTTGAAATTCCTCAAACAGAATGCAAAATGGTTATAAATCAAAGCAGTCCAGCAGTGTTTAAAAAAGAAACCATTGAATTTATGACACTAATAAAGATTATTATTATTACCAATTTACATAGCTTAAAGAGTGGGGATTTAATATTTCAAACCATCCCAGTTAAATAGACCTTATCTGTCCTTTGAGAATGCTTACACCAACTCCATTAATTTATGACTCCCCATAGGAGGTTACGGCTCTTGTACTTGCCAAAATGGGCTCTAAACATAAACAAACGGCCTTGCAGATTTCAAGTTTCTTGCCTCTGTGAACCCTTTCCCCAAGGGTGGCACAATGTTTAGCACTGCTGCCTCACAGCACCAGGTGCCCAGGTTCGAATATGACGTTGGGTGACTGTCTGTGTGGAGTCTGCACTTTCTCCCCGTGTCTGCATGGGCTTCCCGGAATCCGGGTAATCCAGTTTCCTCCCACAAAGTCCAAAGATGTGCAGGTTAGGTGGATTGACCACACTAAACTTCCCCTTCATGTCCAAAGTTTAGGTGGAGTTACGGGGATAGGGCAGGTGATTAGGCCTAGGTGGGGCGGTCTTTTGAAGGGTTGGTGTAGACTTGATGGGCTGAATGGCATCCTTCTGCATTGTAGGGATTCTATAATTCAACCGCCAAAAATGGTACCTGTTGCAAATTGGGCGAGACTCCACAACTGGGTCCTGCCTAGCTTTAAAGTCCACAGAGTCTTCTCGACTGCACAAAACCTGGCCCCTAGTTTTAGACAGTCCAACCAGGAAAATGTCTCTGCATCCAGCCTGTCAAGCCACTTAGAATTGTGGCCTGAATCTGATGAGCTGAATGAGGCTGCCTGTTTTAACCGTTCTTAGTTGCTAAATCTAAATGACTGGGGCCTCAAAATGGCGAGGGCCTCTTTACTTGGTCAGATATTAGTGTTGATTTTACCTTTTGGGTGACTGAAAGTGTCGAGAATTCAAACTTTATATTCCACCTCTACAAATGAGAATAGTCAATTTAGAACAAAAGTGAAAATACTGAGTCAAAAGGTGTGTTGGAAATAAAACCCCCGCAACGTACTTAAAGCTCAGGAATCTGACCCGATCTGAATGTGTGAAGTTATATGAACACATGGTGTGGGCTGTATTTTTAATACAGTAAATGTGGTTGAACTGCTGGCTCGAGCAGATTTACTGAACTGAAAGCAGTGTTGCTACCTGCAGTATTTTTTTGTGAGATGTGGACTTTGCCTCACTGACAAAGCAGGAATTTCCAATACTTAGTGTGTTTAGAGTAGGGAATTATTATTCTAATATTCAAAATTTGGCTGTGTTACAGGACATATAAAACAAAAGTTTCAACTGTTGCCATGAGAACAATGCCATCAACTTTGACAATCATGTGCATCTGTTAGAGTGTTGCCCCAGACGTTTGTCTGTTTAACGAACAGAAGGGTGCTTTAAGTGACTTGAAAACACACTGGGTTCCTTGTCCAACAACACTGGGCAGTCAGACTTGAGTCTCCCCAAGTCAAACAAAAGACTTGTGGGGTGACAATTTCCTGCGCGCATCAGACTAAAACTGAAGAAACAGTCAAGTAATGTTACTAACGCACACCCACCTCCCCTGGCCACATATAGGCTTCAGCATTGGTGGGAAGTTTGTGCCTAAGACCTTAAGTAAATGAGAGTACTTTTAAGAACAGGACATAAAATAGTCAACACAGAAGCAAACGGCATGTTAAAGAAAGGCACAGCAAACAAAGCATGTCTCGGCAAAGAAAGACACAATTTTTATTTTAATCAGGTCTCTTCAATTGCTACCATACAACTGACAACTGCTTTGTAAAAAAAGTTAAAGTTGGCAGATGCCCATAGAGAAGGCCCTCACTGGTAAGATATTAAACTGAGAAAAAAGTTGTTTGCACCACAAATTAATCTCTAATTAAATCTGTTTTGCAAATGCACATCTCTTCTGGCTTTGGAGCCTGACATATGATATACTTTAACACCAATGTGTAAAAGAACAGTTAAGTTATTTCGGGGCTTACATAAATAGAGCAGCTTTTGACAAACCTCGGTGTCCAATTTTGCAAAACTTTGTACAGTCTTTCAGTTTGATAATTGCTTTGTACTTAGTTGGTGGCAGTGAAACCCAGGTGCTTGTATCTTCTGGCTGTTGTTGTGCACACAACGTAAATTGATTCCGTTTGGCTGATTTTGAAAGTCGGTGTTCTGCAGGAAAAGACCTTTTACACCTCCAGCAATAGCAGTGACCAGAGCAGCTATTTACTTAACTAATCATAATCAGGTTAATTAAGAGATGGTTGGTTCACAAAACATTTACTGAACAAATATGGCTGTTGTATGGAGTTTGTAAGCTGCAATACCTCCTTTTTAGAAGCACTGTGCCAGTATCTGTCAGTATTTCCTGCAACTTTAACATAATGTGTATATTTCTGAAAATTCTTAATGCACATTCGAATAAAATAAAATTTGCCGTTTGAATTGTATCCAGATATCCTGATGGTTATATATTAGTAATAACATTTTATTGAAGCATATTTTACAAACAAGTCATTCTTTTTTCTCTTGAGGAGGATCATATTTGGTCCCAAATTGACAAATTTCTTTAATCAGGACACCAGGGAAATGAGTGAAATACTGCACCACATTACTGGTTTAAATAAAAGAATATTTATTTATATAATGCTGTACCTGTCCTTGGACCACTCGAGTGTTTTACAGCCAATGAAGTTCCTTTTGAATTAATCACAATTATGTGGGCAAACATGGAGAGGTCATTTTGTGCACTGCAAGGCCCTACGACAGACAATTAGATTAATGACCAGAATCTGTTTCATTGATGTTAATTGAGTGATAAATGTTGGTGAAAACAGTTGCCTGCTTCTTTTCATAGGCGAATGGGCCTTTATCATCCACCTGACCGGGAAAACGTGGTCTTGCTTTACTGTCTCATTAAAATAGTGACATGTCTGGCATTGCCATGCTCCCTCAGAACTGCAATGAAATGTCAGCCTAGATTTAACTGCTACAATAATCTTTATTAGTGTCAAGAGTAGGCTTACATTAACATTGCAATGAAGTTACTGTAAAACACCCCTAGTCGCCACACTCCGGCGCCTGCTCGGATATGTGAGAAATGAACATTGTGTTGTTTTTGTGTTGTTTTTACATGTATATACTCTGGTTCAAAATTAAGATGTCAACAATGAAGCATGATGGGAAAATTGACATGTCAAGTTCTGAGTAAGCTATAGTGAGCGTATTATTATAACGATGTACCAGGATGACCTTCGGGGAAGAACGGGATGTACAATAACAGAACTTGCTAAGCAAGGGGGAGATAGCAGGTGCAAGCAGGGAGCCTCATTCTTATCTTTAACTGCCGGTCCAAGGATGTACCAGGAGCGGACAGAAATCACTATGCAAGGGAGAGACCAAATAAGGGATCACTAATAAGGGAACTGCCCTGTCTATCGTGTGTGGGATGTGTTTCTCACGGATTGTTTCCCACGGATTGTATTTTCATGGATTGTATATAACAAAGTGATGCTGTGTGAATTCTGTGTGTCTGCTATTGCTTACTGGAGGCACCCGCTCTTGCAAGATCGATTGAAATAAATACTTCTTCAGAATTTGACTAAGTGTAAATCTTTTATTAAGTGAGCGGTGTTTCTCACAGGTACACTGAGGGAGACTTCAGAATGTCCAATTCAGCTAACTAGCACGTCTTTCGGGGAACCCACGCAGACACTGGGAGAACTCTGCACAGAGAGTGAACCAGGCTGGGAATCTAACCCGGGTCCCTGGTGCTGTGAAGCAACAGTGTTAACCACTTGCCAACCAACACGTGCTAACCAACAGTGCTAACCACTAACCGGCTTTGACAAGGAGTCATCGGATTCAAAACGTTAGCTCTTTTCTCTCCCTACAGATGCTGCCAGACCTACTGAGATTTTCCAGCATTTTCTCTTTGGTTTCAGATTCCAGCATCCGTAG
Source organism: Scyliorhinus torazame (assembly GCF_047496885.1). Classification (NCBI taxonomy): domain Eukaryota; kingdom Metazoa; phylum Chordata; class Chondrichthyes; order Carcharhiniformes; family Scyliorhinidae; genus Scyliorhinus; species Scyliorhinus torazame. The sequence continues at coordinate 194,113,686 of NC_092719.1, read as the reverse complement.
TAATTTGCTTTTATTCAGTGCTAAACACTGTGCTATCGTGCCGCCCAGTAAAGCCCTGAAGTGGACTTTGAACTCATGCCCTTCAAAACTCGAGGCAAGGATTCTACTACTGAGTCAAGCTGACAGCTGACTGTCCAGATTCATTAAGAGAAACCTTTTTTTTAATATACATGATTAATTGTTTGCAAAAAAATTGTGTATTTAATTATTTTGATAAAAATAAGAGTAAGCTGAGATGTGGTTTCTCAGTCCAAACTAATGCAGATCACCCAGGCCAATGGAAGCCATCTCCATTTGCACTTGCACCTGGAATTTAAAGCCTTCCTCATCTTTCTCCTCCCTCTCCTCTCAATCTGCAGGGAAACCTATTTGATTTCCTACGGCTGACGGGCTGGGGTGGCTCCAAGGTGCTTTATTTTGGTGACCATCTATACAGTGACCTGGCAGTAAGTACAGCTTTTTCATTGCAACTCTTGAGCTGATGTCTGAATGGAAATTATACAGCGATTATAAACATTAATAGCAGCTTTATGGATCAGCTCACAGAAAAAGTGAATTGTGAGTGAGGAGAAAGCTGTTGAACTATGCTTTGATCCATAACTGTTGGTACTCAATGGAACATTTGTTTCCATTTAGATGTTCTGAACTAGTTTTCTGTCTACAGATGCAATATAATGCTTATCTGATTAATTGACTGGACTGGGATATTTATTGATGTATTTATTTAAGGAATAAAAATTGACTTTGTCTCATGATGTCTTATAATACACTAAGGACAGAATGGCTGATTTGTTAGAAGCTGCTTGCACTCTCCAGATTAGTACGTGCAAGTTTTAATTTGGATGTGGAACTGCTGTATTATACCTTTAGCTTATTTGTAAATATTGGTACTGTGGTGAACCCTGAATGTTGTTGGGCCCACAGTCTACTTGTGATGAACTGAAATTATTTGCCCAACAACTTAGCGGAATTGATGTGTGGTTGACTTTGAGAAGTGTAAGATGGGGCATTTTGTGGTGTTGAATATTTAAATGTTACCAATCTGACCATCTTCCATTGCCAGTCATGATAGGGAAGTTTACATTTGTTCTATTGGTCGCTGATCCCACACACAGGAAGAAAGCTGCTACATCAGAAGAACTGAGCCTTGGGAGAGGGGAGGGAGGAATCCAAAAAACTGGATGAAGAAGAAACCGTATACCTGGGTGAAAAACAAATTTTACAAATTCCATTAGATTAAATCTAGTGTGGCAGTGACCGTTGATGCCATCAATGACTAGTGGCAGTTCTTGTCAATGGCCTGAAGTTGGTGCAAACCATGACGTTGTTGCGCTGTAGTCTCGCTGCTCCCATTGCCAGTGGAAGTTGGCTTTTTCATTCGTGTTCAATGCTGATTTCAAACAGAAAATGCTGCAAGTAGGCCTGAGATTTTGGTATTTACCCGTGATTTTAAAATAGTCCAATTTGTAATCCATAGTCCATTGGAAAGTAAACTATTTTTAAAAAATATATATTTTATTTAGGTGTTTGAATTTTTTTACAATAATAACAAAGGCATAAACATGGTATATTAAACATTACCACCCCAAACCCAATCTTCTCACACCCCAACCATAGAACAACAATCCGGCCCTCTTTCCCCCCCCCCCCCCTTGAATACTGCTTCTGCTGACATTTTAATTTTCCCCGAGAAAGACGACGAACGGTTGCCATCTCCGGGTGAACCCGACCATTGACCATCTTAAGGTGAACGTTATCTTCTTGAGACTGAGAAACCCAGCCATGTCACTAACCCAGGTCTCGGGGGGGGGGGGGGGGGGGGGGGGTTCGAGTCCCTCCACATTAGCAAGATCCGTCTCCGGGCTACCAGGGAGGCAAAGGCCAAGATGTCAGCCTCTTTCACTCCCTGAACTCCCGGCTCTTCCGACACTCCAAAGATCGCTACCTCCGGACTCGGCACCACCTGTATTTTTAGTACCGTGACATTGCCTTAGCAAAACCCTGCCAAAACCCTCCAAGCTTTGGGCATCCCAAAACATGTGGACATGATTTGTTGGGCTTACTGCGCATTTCGCACACCTATCCTCTACCCCGAAAAACTTGCTCATCCTAGCCACTGTCATGTGTGCCCGGTGGACTACCTTAAATTGTATCAGGCTAAGCCTGGCACATGATGAGGAGGTATTAACCCTGCTTAGGGCGTCCGCCCGTAGACCCGCCTCTATCTCCCCTCCTAGCTCGTCCTCCCACTTGCCCTTAAGCTCCTCCCCTCCGCCTCCGAAAGCTCCTGGTAAATATTTGAAACCTTCCCCTCTCCCACCCAGGTACTGGAGACTACTCTACCCTGTATCCCCCATGGCGGTAGCCGCGGAAAGGCCGGATCCTGCTTTCTCAGGAAGTCTCGCACCTACAAATACCTAAACCCGTTCCCTGCTGGCAATTCCAATGTATCCTCCAAGGTTTCAAGCTGGGAAAGTTCCCATCTATAAATAGATCCCCCATCCTTCTAATTCCTGCCCTTTGCCATCTCCGGAACCTACCATCCAGCCTACCCAGTACAAACTGATGATTATTATAAATCGGGGTCCAAACCGATGGTCCCTCCACTCTCTCTTATATCTCCTCCATTGCCCCCAGATTCTCAGAGCCGTTACCACCACCGGACTTGTGGAGTAACGGGCCGGCGAGAACGGAAGAGGTGCCGTTATCAGTGCACCCAATCTTGTGTCTTTGCATGACGCCATCTCCATCCGCTTCTACACAGACCCCTCCCCCTCTACCCACTTCCTAATCATGGCTACATTAGCCACCCAGTAGTAATTGCAGAAGTTCGGCAGCGCCAACCCACCCTCACCCCGACTGTGCTCCAGCAACACTTTCTTCACTCGCGGGGTTTTGCCCGCCCACACACAGTCCAAAATAACCTTATTCATCCGCTTGAAAAAGGCCTTTGGGATGAAGATGGTGAGGCACTGAAAGACAAACAGAAATCTGGGGAGGACCATCATTTTCACGGTCTGTATCCTCCCCGCCGGTGATACGGGAGCATGTCCCATCTCTTAAAGTTCCCTTCCATTTGCTCTACCAGCCTGGATAGGTTTAACTTGTGCAGTGTCTCCCATTCCTGGTCCATCTGGATTCCCAGATACCGAAAGCTCTTTCCTACCATTCTAAGTGGCAGCTCTCCCAGTCTCTACTTCTGTCCTCTTGCCTGGATCGCGAACCTCTCGCTTTTCCCCATGTTCAACTTATACCCTGAAAAAGTGCCAAATTTCCCCAGGATTCGCATTACTTCCCCCAACCCCTCCAACGGGTCTGAAATATACGAGAGCCGGTCATCTGCGTAAAGCGACACCCGCTGCTCTACCCCCCCCCCCCCCCCCCCCCCCCCACCGAACCAATCCTTTCCCGTTCCTAGAGGCTCCTAACGCCATGGCCAATGGCTCTATGGCCAGAGCAAACAGTAACTGGGAGAGGGAGCACCCTTGCCTCGTTCCTCGGTGTAGTTTAAAATACGCCGACCTCAGCCGGTTCATATGCACACTCGCTACTGGTGCCTGATAGAACAACCGCACCCAGTCAATAAAGCCCTCACCAAACCCAAACCTTCCCAGCGCCTCCCACAGGTAATTCCACTCCACCCGATCAAACGTCTTCTCCGCATCCATCGCTACCACCACCTCCACCTCCTCTCCTTCTGAGGGCACCATAATAACATTCAAAAGCCTTCGAACATTGGCCTTGATTTGCCTGCCCTTTACAAATCCCGTCTGGTCTTCCCCTATCACCCCTGGGACACAATCCTCTATCCTTGTGGCCAGTATCTTAGCCAGCAGTTTGGTGTCCACATTCAGTATAGAAATTGGCCTGTATGATCCGCATTGCTCTGGATCCTTCTTCCGTTTCAGCATCAATGAAATCGAGGCCTGCGAGATTGTTGGGGGGAGGACTCCCTTCTCTCTTGCTTCATTAAATGTCCTCACCAGCAGTGGGCTCAATATCTCTGAAAACTTCTTATAGAATTCTACCGGATAGCCGTCAGTCCCCGGGGCCTTGCCCGACTGCATGCCCTCCAGCCCCTCGATTATTTCCTCAATCTCAATTCGGGCTCCCAATCCTTCCACCAGATCCTGATCTACTCTCATAAACCTCAACTGATCCAAAAACTGCCTCATCCCCTCAAGCCAAGCCGGGGGTTCCGACTTGTATAGTTTACTATAAAAGTCCTTAAACACCTCATTCACCCCCACTGGGTCCAGGACAGTATTCCCGCCTCTGCTCTTTACTTTACCTATCTCCCTGGCCGCCTCCGCCCTGGCCGCCTTCCTTTTCCTGAGCTGGTGCGCTAACATTCTGCTTGCCTTTTCCCCGTACTCCTAAATCGTCCCCCTTGCTCTACCAGCCAGGATAGGTTTAACTTGTTCCACCGCTTTCTCTGTGGTCAACAGCCCAAACTCCGCCTGTAACCTTGCCGCTCCCTCAGTAGCCCCGCGTCCGGGGCCTCCGAGTATCTGCTGTCCACCTGGAGTATCTCCTCCACTAGCTTAGCCCTCTCAGCCCGTTCCGCCTTTTCTCTGTGGGCCCGTATCGAGATTAATTCCCCTCTGACCACTGCCTTCAGAGCTTTCCAAACCCGTCACTGCAGAGACCTCCCCGTATCATTTGTTTCCAGGTAGTTCTGGATGGACTTGTTAACCCGCTCACAAATTGCTTTGTCCGCTAGCAACCCCACGTCCAGTCTCCACAGTGGGCATTGCCTTCTCTCTACACTAACCCATAGATCCACCCAGTGCGGTGCATGATCCGACACTGCAATTGCCGAATACTCAGTATCCACCACCCCCGGTATTAGAGCCCTGCTCAGAACAAAACAGTTGATGCGAGAGTATACCTTGTGGACATGTGAGAAAAAAGAAAACTCTTTCGCCCTTGGCCGTGCAAACCTCCATGGGTCTACTCCCCCCATCTGTTCCATAACCCCTTCAATTCCTTTGCCGCGGCCGGCCTCCTCCCTGTCCTGGATTTTGACCGGTCCAATTCCGGATTAATGACTGTGTTAAAATCTCCTCCCATAATCAGGTTATGTCACACTAAGTCTGGGATCTTACCTATCACCCGCCTCATAAATTCCATATTGTTCCAAATCCAGAGCATATATGTTCACGAGTGCCACTCGCACCCCCTCCAGCTTCCCACTCACATTATGTACCTACTCCCTTTGTCTGACACGATTCTTCCAGCTTCAAATGCCACTCGTTTGTTGATCAAGATCCCCCCCCCCCCTGGTCGAGTCCAGTCCTGAGTGGAATACTTGGCTAACCCACCCCTTTCTCAATCTCGTCTGGTCTGTAACCTTTAGGTATGTCTCTTGTAGCATTGTCACGCCGCCTTCAGCCCCCTCAAATGCGCAAACACGCAAGCCCTCTTGACCGACCCATTCAACCCTCTAACATGTAATCAGCCTGGTCGGGGGGCTTACCCCCCCACCTTAGCCACCACCCTTTTTAGGCCTGCCTCTGGCTCGCGCTCTCTGCCTCCTCAAGCCCCCCCTTGGGCATTCACCGTTCCCGACCTCCCATTTGTCCCCCAGTAACAGTACCTTCTCTGTCAGCAAAGCAGCTCCCCCCCCCCCCCACCCGCCCCCAGCAACAACACTAGAATCCCAATCCCCAAGTCAAGCTCAAGCTTAACACCTGCTCACCCCCCACTGTGCTTCTGTGAGTCAGCTGACCATGCTGACTTGATAGCGCCCGCCCCTTCCACCAAGCAGTCTATCTCCCCACTGTTCTCTCCCTCTCCCCCCACTTGAACAAACATATTAAGAACATCACATTCCCCAGTAAACAAACATCAGAAAAAAGTGAAGAAACAGCCACTTTAGCAAAGAAAACCAACCAAATACAGAACCAGCCCCAAAGACCACCCTCCCTCTAACCAGCTCACTGCAAACCAAAGTTACCATTAGCCATCCAAACAGCCCCTTATTACACATAACACTACTTATACTTATACAGCCCAGCACAACAAATCGCCACCACAGTACTCTCCAAGGCTTCAGTGTCTTTTAGTTCGCCTCCAGCCCCTTTTCTTTAATAAAAGTCCATACTTCGTCTGGTGTTTCGAAGTAGGAGTCCCGTTCCTCATGTGTGACCCACAGACGGGCGGGGTACAACATCCCGAACTTCACCCCCTTCTTAAAGAGGGCCGTTTTTGCCCGATTAAACCCAGCTCGCCTCGTGGCCAAATCCGGGCCCAGGTCCTGATAAATCCACAGCTCACAATTCTCCCACTTGCTGCTCCATTCTTTCTTGGCCCACCGCAGAACATGTTCCTTTTCCAGGAATCGGTGAAAGCATACCACCATCGCCCTCGGCGGCTCGTTCGCTCGGGGCTTCTTCGCGAGGGCTCTGTGAGCTCTATCCGCTTTCAGGGGCCGAGGGAACGCCTCAGCCCCATCAACTTCTCCAGCATGTCCGTCACATAAGCCCTCGCATGCGATCCCTCACTGGCTTCAGGGAGGCCGACAATTCTAAGAGTCTGCCTCCTGGACCTATTCTCCAGGTGATCCAGCTTCTCCTGCATTCTTCTCTGGCGGTCGTTCATCATCTCCACCTTGGTCTCCAGCACGGTTATGTATTCCTCGTGCTCGGACACCTTTTTCTCCACCTCCTGGATCGCTCTTCCGTGGGTTTCTTGATTCTGCACAACTTGATCAATTGAAGCCTTCATGGGGTCCAGTGTGTCCTTCTTCAGCTTTGTGAAGCAATCTTCGAAAAACTTCACCAGCTGCTCCGTCGACCACTGTGCCGTCTCCCCGCAGCCCTTGCTCTCCGCCATGCTTTCCCGCGTTATCGGCTCTGCTCGCGTCTTTCTTATAGGACTTTGTCTTCTGATACGGCCACTTCTGGTCCAATTCTCCATACACCGGAGGGGGATTTCTCCTCACTGTCTCACTCTTCACCGATTTATCCAATAAAATCCGGGAAAAAAAGGGGGAAAAAGGTCCAAAAGTCCGTCACAGGCAGGAGCTATCAAATGTGCGACCTACTCCTCCATGGTCGCCACCGGAAGTCTGGAAAGTAAACTATATATCAAGAAACAAACTGCTTAAGAGGACATTGTTATAAATTGTTATATTCCAAATCAGCTGAGGTTGCAGGAGTGTGTATTGAGGAATGCCATGTTGCCGATATTATTTTCACACCTCAAATTGCACTACCCCAATAGATAATGATTGCGTTTGTCCACACAGTCAACCTCCTCTATTGAAAATTCCTTTATACATGCGAATGTAGCTGTACACATAATCGCGGTTGGCGTCCCCAAAACCTCATTCATCCGGGATTTAGAACGTTGAATTCTCTCTGCTCCCAAATTGTTCCCACGTAGAAAGCAGACACGGCAATCGCCAATGTGAACAACAACAGAGACATAGAACAACCTTGCCTTGTCCCTCTATACAACCTAAAGTGCCCCAAACTCATGGTGTTAGTTTGCACACCAGCTGACGGTGTCGTGCACAGCAGCTGCACCCACAACACAAACCCAGGCCCAAACCCATCTTTCCCAGAACCGTAAACAAGTATCCCCATTCAACCTAATCAAAGGCCTTTTCTGCATCCACGACACAATTATCTCAGGCTCTGGCCCCACCTCTGGTGCAAGAACCACATTAAGCCACCTCACATTAGATGACCACTTCCTGCCCTTTACAAAGCCCATTTGGTCCTTGCCCACAACCTCTGGAAGACACTGCTCCAGCCTTAACACCAAGTTTTGCATCTACATTAAGCAGAGAAATTGGCCGCTATGACCCGCACTCTGTGGGATCCTCATCCTTCTTTAGAAGGAGGGCGATAGAAGCCTGCCCCAGTGTATCCGGAAGGGAACTCCATGCCAGTGAATCATTAAACATCCCCAGCACCAGTGAGGCCAACTGATCCACAAACATATGAAATTCTACCCTGTTGCTAGCTGGGCCAGCATTTATTGCCCATCCCTAATTTTCCTTGAATGAGGTTTCTTGGAAGGGTTGGAGTTTCCCCAGGTCGAGGAGGAGTTGCGGATTGGTTTGGAGGCACTGCTGGGGTTGGAGAAGCATTGGGGACGATGCAGGCTGGGAAGGTAACGGGGCGAGATGGGTTCTCCCTAGAATTGTATATGTGGATCAGTTGGCCCCACTGGTTCTGGGGATGTTTAATGATTCACTAGCATGGGGTTCCCTTCTGGAGACGCTGGGGCAACAAATTTAAAAAAATTATGATCAGGAATACTGGCTGATTTTGTTCTTCCTTTCTCATCCCTCTCCTCCCATACCTAGTCCAGACGTTATGTGACCAATTTAGCCATTGCTACTGCTTTTCCAGCTGAGACCACCAATCCAATATAGACCAAGAATTGAAGCTGTAACATTCTGAGTCTGTTTAGCATAGTCCCATGCCTGAGAATGCATTCATTGACCGATCAGGATAGGCAGGGCTCATTTGACTTGTTTTCCAAAAGCCCGATTAGACTGAATCACTGGTCCAATGGTGAGGGACGACCTCTGTTGGATTATTATGTCACTGAGGTTCTTACAGCTCCAGTGAGATGTGCTACCAATCAATAATGATCTAACCCCCTTCGAATGATGTAATTGAGATTTATGCACATTGGTAAAATGACACTAACGTTTTCACCCATCACCAAATTGCAGAGGTTTATACAGCATTTATCTTTTGTGATCAATAGGATCTAATGCTTCGACATGGATGGAGGACAGGAGCAATAGTACCGGAACTGGAAGCAGAAATCAGCATCATTAACACTGAGCAGTTTACACATGGGCTGACCTGGCTTCAAGTCCTAACAGGACTTCTGGAGAGACTGCAGGTAATGTCACTACTATCACAATGTGCATCCTGGTTTAACGAACCTTGCTGATCTGCAAGCTCATCACATTTTGAGAAGTAATTTAATTCGCTTCAGAGTAATGTTCGAGTTTTCACCTTTTACACCCACCTTTTAATTGTGAAATTCCCATTGTTCATAATGATGAGTTGAATGACTGTCATTCTCCTCACCCGGTTCAATGGAAAATATCATGAACATAGGAGAGCTGTACCATTTTCAATTGACCCGTAACTTAAATGCCCTCAGGGACCCGTAAATCCCTGAGGGCATTTAAGAGTCAACCACATTGCTCTGGGTCTGGATTCACATGCAGGCCAGACCAGGTCAGGACGACAAATTTCCTGCCCCTAAAGGACATTAGTGAACCAGATGGGTTTTTACGACAATTGACAATGGTTTTATGTTCATCATTACACTTTTAATTCCCGCTTTTTTTATTGAATTCAAATTCCACCATCTGCCCTGGTGGGATTCAAACCCACCCAGGTCCCGAGAGCATTACTCTGGGTCTCTGGATTACTAGTCCAGCCACAATACCACTCCGCCACTGCCTTCCCTTATTTTGGAAGTATCCTAAGATGTGCTGGGGAATTGCCCTCAGAAGTTCCCAGGAAAGGGGTTATTCAACAATTGTCCAGAAGTGCTAACTTTGGATGGTCCTGCTAGTGTTATGTTAACTTGCGTTCCAAACTTCAACACACTGCCAAATGCTAACAATCTGCAACCTTATACACAGTCATTAACTAATTCAATGTTTCTTTGGCACTAAATATCCTCTTTCCCACATTTCTTTTGTTTAATTTTTTGGATCTTTCAATGTTTGGAGACTCTATTCCAATGCAATATAAATTGTTGACTGCCTTCCCAATTGAATGCATTTTCACTGTTTTGATCAATGTTGGCATGGTGATGTAATATTGCTATTCAATCAGAACGTGACTAAAATGCTTATTGAACAGTAAATCTCAAAGTCTCAAAATTATATCATAAAACGATTTGACAATATATTTCTGTACCACATGACAATATATTGTATCCACAGGTATACCGGGATGCTGAGTCCAAGCAAGTTCTCAATGAATGGATAAAGGAGAGACATGAATTAATGTAAAGAATATATTTTTTGCTATAATTTAGTGTTTTGCAGAAGGCAATAAGAAAATCATAACTCTACAAGTATAAATAGTGCATTAAATGACAGAGGCAACTGTTATGAACTCCTCAAACTGAGCTACCCTGTACTTTTGTGGTCTCATCTGAAAGAGGATATGTTGAAGGGAAAAGCTTCTTCAGTGAAGTGCTGACAAAGCTGTAGATGAGAATAAGCAAAGATTCGGAACAAGTTTAAGTCAGTGCAATGGAACAAGAAACTGCCAATTGTGGGCGGCTGGTGTTGGTACATCGACGTGTTGTGAGTCCTGTTACATCTGAGATTGATCAAGGGTTAATACAAATACAAAATGCTGAGATGCTGGCAATCTTCAATTTCAGATCACAATCCCTTTCTTTGCCAATACCAGATGTTGGCAATGACTTTGCTCCCAACATTAACATTCTTTTGGAGCCATCCTAATCAGAAAGTGGAATACTACAGATGCTAGAAATCTGAACCAAACACTAAATACTCAGCAGATTATGGCAGGATATATGTTTCTTTTCCTGTTCCCCAACCTTTCCCAACACCAGCAACCCTTTTGCCATTGACTCTCTTCGGATTTACACCCCATTACAGACCCTCTCATTCGTTTGTTGATGTCTCTTTGCTCCTCCCCCTGCTTGCTTCAAACCTGGGTGGCACAGTGGCACAATTGTTAGCACTGCTGCCACACACGCCAGGGAGCCAGGTTTGGTTCTGACTTTGGGTGACTGTCTGTGTGGAGTTTGCACGTTCTTCCCATGACTGCGTGGGTTTCCTCCGGGTGCTCCGCTTTCCTCCCACAGTCCACAGAAGTGCAGGTTAGGTGGATTTGCCGTGCAAAATTGCCCATTCGTATCCAAAGGTTAGATGGGGTTATTGAGATGGGGCAAGGAGTGGGCCTAGATAGGGTGCTCTTTCAGAGGGTCAGTGTATACTTGATGTGCCAAATGGCCTCCTTCTGCACTGTAGGGATTCTACGATCTTCAAATTTTTCCAGTTTTGACAAAAGTTTATTGGCCTCAAACATTGAGTGCGATCTACCGACTGCATCCCACCGGAATCTGAGCGGGATGCGGCCAATAAATGCCGGGAGAGGCCTCCACCGGGATCCCGGAACGCCTCGCAAGATCTAACCAGATCTCATGAGATGTCACGAACTGGGTCCTGCCCACAATGGGCGGGACTCAGTCTTACATGATGAAGTGGGTTTAAGAGCGCAGTCTTGCATGGTTAAATGGGTTTAAGAACCTACGTATCTAACCGGCTCCCGGCATCTATCAGCCTCCCAAGGAGAATCCAGCCAGGTGCCGTTTAGCAGTGGACCGTGCAAACATGGATCAGGTGGAATGGCACCTGGGAGGGGGGGGGGGGGGGTCACAGGCCATTTGAGGCCTCTGGGTGGTCAGGTGCAGGGCAGGCTGACACCCTGGCTCTCCCTCTGGCACCCTGGCACTTCCAAGGTGCCCAGATTGCACTGCCAGACTGGAAGGAGCACTGCCAGGTTGGCAGGAGCATTGCTAAGTGTCCTAGGTGCCAGGGTGGCACGACCAGGGGTCAGGGCCTGAGGAGGGAAATGCACATGAAAGGAGGGATGGGGGTAAGTATGAAGGGTGGGAGTGGGTGAGACGTGGGCATGAAGGGGCCTCCGGAAGGTTTGTGGGGCGGGGGGGAAATAAAGATTGGGAATCCTGAGAGGGGGGCCCATAAATGGGCGTGGGACTGCCTGAAAAGGGGGCATCCTCAGCGACCACATAGTGAGGTTGACATTGCCTGTGGGTGGGGTTGTGGGGGACCCTCAAGTTGACCTAGAGATCAGGGCACCCTTTCAAATAGTGGCCCGGTCTCTGAGGAGCCTGTCTGGCCAGCGAGTCCAGCTCCCCAGTATGGACTAGTGCGGAGAGAAACTCCCTAGGGGCCCCCAAAAATGACTAAGAGTGGTTAGATAGTGATGGGGAACTCGCCGACAGAGTCGGGGAGAAACTCCCAGCCAAACCCGCCTGAAATCACACCTAGAGAAACTGTCCGTTAAATCACGCCGGTTAACTCGGTTTGTCCCTATTACTGTGAAGTGTTTTCAACATTTTATCTTTGTATTTAAGACCGTTAAGGAATTAAAGCCTGGCTGGGTGGATGGATTTAGGTTGCAGATCAGCCATGATTTCATTGAATGGAGGAACAGGCTTGATGGACTGAATGGCCCACTCTAGTTCCTATATTCCTCCATGTGTATCAATAATTTTTTAAGTGGTTCAAAAATGGACTTTCAGACTACACAGTTTTGCTTTTGTTATTTGATCTCCTGTGTCATTGCATGTAGGTAGTAAAGCTTTCCAAAAAAAGATCCAATTAAGGGCAACTTTGTGTGGCCAATCCACCTACCATGCACATCTGTGGGTTGTGGGGGTGAGACACAGCAGGCACAAGGAGAATGTGCAAACTCCACACAGACAGTGACTGGGGACTGGGATCAAACCCGGGTCCTCTGTGCCGTGTCTGCGTGGCTTTCCTCCGAGTGCTCTGGTTTTCTCCCACAAGTCACGAAAGATGTGCTTGTTAGGTGAATTAGACATTCTGAATTCTCCCTCAATGTACCCGAACAGAGGGCAGTAGGGTGGCACAGTGGGTTAGCACTGCGGCCTCACGGCGCCGAGGTCCCAGGTTCGATCACGGCTCTGGGTCACTGTCTGTGTGGAATTTGCACATTCGCCCCCACAACCCAAAAACGTGAAAGCTAGGTGGATTGGCCACGCTAAATTGCCCCTTAATTGGAAAAAATGAATTGGGTACTCTAAATTAAAAAAAAAATAATTTTACTTTAACAGGCGCCGGAGTTTGGCATTAGGGGATTTTCACAGTAACGTCATTGCAGTGTTTATGTAAGTCTACTTATGACACTAATAAAGATTATTATAATAACTTTTTTTTCTTAAATCTTATTTTAGGTCTCTGACAAAGAACTTATTCAACCCCCAGTTTGGGAGCATCTTCAGGACCTATCACAACCCAACCTATTTTTCGCGAAGGCTGTGCAGGTTCTCTGACATCTACATGTCGTCCATCAGCTGCCTGCTGAACTATGACACGACCTACACCTTCTATCCCAGGCGGACACCTTTGCAGCACGAAGCCCCACTCTGGATGGACCAGCTTTGCACAGGTTGCATGAAGACTCCTTTCCTAGAAGAGATGGTGCACATGCGATAAACTCAATCAGGGCTCAGCTGCAGATTTTGTTTTAATGCAGCATTTCATTTCCACACTGAGAGATAGGTAATCCCACAGGTGTAACCAAAGTGCGCTCTTCTTATTTGAAAAGGTGTGAATTGAGTATTGGGAAATGGTAATGGTGAAATAGTAGTGACTATTGTTGCTAACTCTTCCTGAACTAGGCCCTTTTACACCATAGTTCTTTCCAATTGATGACAATACCTGCTGTGGTTTTTCTCCTTCTTAAATTATCGTTCACTTGTATTGGCTCCAAACCTGTCACTGAAAATAGTGCAAGTTCTGGAGGGATGGGCATTATTTATGCTCACTGGTCATTTGCAAGGTGCACTTAAAAGTCGAATTGTATTGTGGATATTCATTTTGATACATTTGATGTTGGACTTGCTAAAGGGAGGAATCGTATTCACTGTAGTAATTGTATTTATAGACAATATCCTATTCAAGGATGTTTTAAGCATGGCCATCTTAAAATCGGTTTTGGATTGCAGAGTAGACTAATTATTACTTCAAACATGTGCACTGGCTTTTTTATGTGCTTAACCATGAGATCTGGGCCAGATTGCCAGCCTCTGATTTCTAATACCCACTATGACATGGTAATTGAAACTATTTGAATCAACAGCGAACTTGATTCTTCTTGAAATTAAGCTTAATTTTTCTTTCAAAGCCCTTCCTCCCATTAATAGCATTCTCTTGCATGTAACCATTAATATTTTGGTCTGACCTTGCCACAGGTTCCGAGACTTACCATTTTATGTAATGGGAAGATTACATCCTGAGGAACATGCTAAGGTATAAATGCTTCTGCATATCTCAAATGTTTGTTCAATCATCAATCAGCAATACATTGGTATTATCATTAAGGGGTTCACAGGAGAATTTTCGAATAGAGCTACTTGAGAAAAATTTCGCTCTGCATCAAAATTGTATGCAAAAATGATATTCCTTGTGCACTAACAGGTTCTTCTGACTGTGGGTCAACACATGTATACCTCTCCTGAAATACAAACAGGAGATGATGAGTTAACACCATTAATGTTTTGAGTCCATTCTGTAGAAGGGTCAGTGGACTTGATATGTTAACTCTGTTTCTCCCTCCACAGATACTGCATCCAGCATTTTCTGTTCTTATTTCAGATTTCCAACATCTGCAGTATTCTGTTTTTATAATTCTCCCAATACGGATGAGGTTGGCGGGTTAATGAAAAACAGTTAAGCAGATTTGAGTTTCATTGGAAACATTAGCCTTGAGCGGAAATGTTTTTTAAAAATATTTTTTATTCTCCTCCTTTTTCACAGTTTCTCCCAAACTTTCACCCACCAACAACAAACAATAATCAGTAACAAATATGTCAATCCCCATATCAATAACAATGATCCCATCCTCCCACCAAACCCCAAACATTAGCCCGCATGTTCACATAAACAAATTACAAAAAGGAATCAGGAATCACCCATAGTCACCATCAACACACACCACCCCCCTCCCCCCAACCCTTGCACCCCCCCAACTAATGTTCGATGTTATCCAGTTCTTGAAAGTGCATGATGATTAATGCCCATGAATTGTAGAACCCCTCCATCCTTCCCCTCAGTTCAAACTTAACCTTCTCAAGAGTCAAGAATTCCAACAAGTCCCCCCACCACGCCAGGGCACAGGGTGGAGAGGTTGCTCTCCATCCCATCAGGATCCGCCTTCGGGCGATCAACGAGGCGAAGGCTACAACATCTGCCTCCGCACCCGTTTCCAACCCTGGCTGGTCCGACACTCCGAATATGGCCACCCGGGGGCCCGGGTCCAGTTTCACGTGCACCACTTTAGAAATTACCCTAAAAACTTCCTTCCAGTAATCCCCTAGCTTTGGACAGGACCAAAACATATGAATGTGATTAGCGGGGGCCCCCCTGCAACGTTCACCCACATCTTCTACTCCTTCAAAGAATCGGTTCATCCTTGCCATCGTGAGGTGTGCTCTGTATACCACCTTCAGCTGTATCAGCCCCAACCTCGTGCACAAGGTGGAGGCATTCACTCTCCGGAGCATCTCATACCAGAACCCCTCCTCCATATCCTCTCCCAACTCTTCCTCCCACTTTGCTTTGATCCCTTCCAGTGGTGTCTTTTCCTCTTCCAAAATAGCTCCGTAAACCGCTGACACTACCCCCTTCTCCGGTCCCCCTGTCGTCAGCACTTCCTCCAGCAATGTGGAGGCCAGCTCCACCGGGAAGCTCTGTATCTCCTTTCTGGCAAAATCTTGAACTTGCATGTATCTAAACATTTCCCCCTGCTCCAGCCCATACTTCGCTTCCAGCTCCTTCAGCCCTGCAAATCGACCCCTAACAAACAAATCTTTTAGTGTCTTAATCCCCTTCTCCTCCCATTTCCGAAGATTTCCATCCCACCTCCCTGGCTCAAATCTGTGGTTCCCCCGAATCGGCATTTCCCTTGACCCTGCCCCCAACCCGAAGTGTTGGCAAAACTGCCTCCAAATTCTCAATGAAGCTATTATTACCGGACTCCCTGAATACTTCCCCGGGGCTATCGGGAGTGGCGCTGTTGCTAGTGCTTTCAATTCTGAACCCCTGCACAAACTCTCCTCCATTCTGACCCACTGGGAATCAACCCCTCTGACCCAGCTCCGCACCTTCTCCACATTCGCCGCCCAGTGGTAATACATCTGGTTCGGAAGACCGAAACCCCTTGCCTGCCTTCCCCTCTGTAGCAGCACCTTTCTAACTCTGGCCACCTTCCCTCCCCATATGAACAAAGTAACCCTTCCCTCAATCTCTCTGAAAAAAGCCTTTGGCAGGAAAATCGGCAGGCATTGAAAAATAAACAGAAATCACGGCTGCACGTTCATTTTAACCGCCAATACCCGACCCGCCAGTGACAGAGGGAGACCATCCCACCTTGTCAGATCAGCTTTCACTCTCCCCACCAAACTAGAAATGTTGTACTTGTGGAACCCCCCACCCCCACTCCCAGGCAATCTGCACCCCCAGGTATCTAAAGTGAGTCCCTGCCCTACGGAATGGCAGCCCCCCCACCCCTGCCCCCACTCCCGGCCGAGACACCACAAAATACTCACTCTTGTCTAGATTTAGTTTGTACCCCGAGAAAGACCCAAACACTCGAAGCAGCTCCAGTATTCCCCCTATCGACCCACTCGGTTCCGACACGTATAACAGCAAATCATCGGCATATAAGGACACCCTATGCTCTATCCCCCCCGCACTATTCCTTTCCATACCCCCGAACTTCTGAATGCAATGGCCAACGGCTCAATCGCGAGTGCAAACAGCAGGGGGGGGGATATAGGACATCCCAGCCTAGTGCCACAGTGGAGAGAAAAGTATCTCGAGCTGATGTTGTTTGTGCGGACACTCTCCCTCGGCTCCTTATATAGTAGCTTTACCCAGTTCACAAACCTTGGTCCAATCCCAAACCGCTCCAGAACTGCCACCAAGTACCCCCATTCTACCCGGTCAAACGCCTTCTCAGCGACCAATGCCACAACCACCTCCATTTCCTTCCCCTCTGCCAGTACCATAACGACGTTCAATACCCTTCTAACGTTTGAAAAGAGCTGCCTCCCTCTCACGAACCCCGTCTGATCTTCACCTATCACCTTCGGGAGGCACTCCTCCAGCCTACCTGCCAGTACCTTCGCCAATACTTTTGCGCCACATTCAGAAGCGATATGGGCCTATACGAGCCACACTCCATCGGATCCTTATCTTTTTTTAGCAACAGGGAAATCGATGCCTGCCCCAATGTTTGTGGCAACACCCCCTTCCCTATCGCCTCTTCAAACATCCCCACCATCAGGGGTGCCAGCGTATCCTTGAATTTTTTATAATATTCCACCGGAAACCCATCCGGCCCCGCCACCTTCCCCGACTGCATCCTCCCAATCGTATCCTTTATCTCCTGCTCCACTATCGCTCCTTCTAATGTAGCTCTGTCCCCCTCCCCTAACCTTGGGTACTCCAACCCATCTAGAAATTCCTGCATCTCACGGTCTCCTCCAGGTGGCTCTGACCTGTACAACCTCTCATAAAATTCCTTAAAAACCTTGTTAATCAGATCCGGAGCCACCACCAACTTCCCTGCCATATTCCTCACCTGAACAATTTTCCTTGCCGCTGCTTCCCTCCGGAGCTGACTTGCTAACATACTCCATGTTACCTCCTTATTTCCATGTTCGTAAACTGCACCACTTGCTCGCCTCAGTTGGGGTCAGACTTGTACTGTAATGGTGGGGCTGGATAGGGGGCTAGTGCTGGGTGGAGATTGACAAAGATGTCGAGGACAGAAGACAAAAGGAATGTAAATAGTGGGGGGATTAAGAAGAGTGCTGATAGTGGCATATAAAGAGATTGGAATGCGCGAACGGCAGAACAAAGGTGAGCAGTGTGTCAAACCGCAACTAGGAACAGTAGGCCCAAGTGGAATGGGGGGAGGGGGAGAAATGGTGAGGGAAAAATCGATCAGTGGAAGACATGAAAATAATTGATAGAAATAAAACTGTGATGAAGGTAAAGGAGAGCATTCACAGTCTGAAGTTGTTGAACTCGATCTTAAATCCGGAAGGCTGTAATGAGCCTAATCGGAAGATGTGGTGCTGTTTCTCCAGTTTGCGCTGGGCTTCACTGGAACATTACAGCAGCCAAGGACGGACATGTGGACGTGAAAGCAGGATGGTTAATTGAAATGGCAAGCGGCAGGAATGTCTGGGTCCTGCTTACGGATGGACCGGAGGTGTTATGCAAAGGGCTCACCCAGTCCGCGTTTAGTCTCTCCAATGTAGATTCAGTCTGATTCATTGGCAGTTCTCAAGGGGTCCAGGACATTTACCCCCAAACTTCTTCATCCCGGGAGAGCCTGCTGCTGCTGCCCGGGGCAGCACGGTAGCACAGTGGTTAGCACTGTTGCTTCACAGCGCCAGGGACCTGAACCTGGTGCTAATTGCTGTACTACCGTGCCGCCCAGCGCAGTACTGCGGGGAGTGCTGCACTATCGGAGGTCTGTTTTGAAAGATACGTTAAACTGAGCTCTCTCGTGTCAACATAAAAGTTCCTGTAGCACTAATTTGAAGAGCAGTTTACTCGCAGCCCTAACCAATATTTATCTTTTAACTGACATTAATAAAACTATTTCTATGGTCATTATCACATTGATATTGTGGGAGTTTGCTGTGTGTAAATTGGCTGCTCTGTTTCCTACATTACAAAAGTGACTACACTTTAGAAACATTGGCTGTAAAATGCTTGGGGTTTTCCAGATTTTGTAAAAAGTGCTATATAACTGCATGCTTTTTTTGCCACCTGGGATGACTTTTTTCCCTTTAATTTTCCTTGTAATGTCTACACCCCTGGAGGTCATGACTTGTGAATGGGACTAGTCATTGACACAATTGTGGTTGTCTTACTTTGTCCATATAAACCTGGATAGTGACGATAAACAATAGGGAGATTCCACAGTTACCCATCCTAGTCTTGCCTAGACCCACATGCATGCAGCGAAGGGATTGTTGGACATTGTTCTTGGCCAATCTTTTGAAATGTTTTTTTCTCAGCTATAGTCAAAATATATTAGAGCCCAATACAGCTCCTCTCACTGCCCCCTCCCCAGCTTTCTCTGCATGGCTAGTGATGGAAAGTGGGCCTCCGTATTGTACAATGCATTTACCTACTCAACAATATGGAGGTATGAATAAACTCATCTAAGAAATGCCAAGGATCAAACACTGCTTTGAAAGGAATATTCTTTTTTACCAACAATATAATTTTCTAACTAAATTGAATATCCCCACAGTTCAGAAAATGGCTACAAGAAATTAACACCTGGCATGCAAAGTTCCCCATCTTACGGCAAAGTTTTATGAATTGCGCAGAACTTATCTCCGAGAACTGGCGGAGAATATTAGGCACATCCAGACTGAAGATGTGTAGACGGGAAGTTCACATTCAAACGGGCAATATTGTAACTTCTATTGGCTGCAAACTATCAGAAGTTGTTCTTATTCTTCAATCAGTAAATTTTAGATGAGGTACAGACTGAACTGTGATATTGTTTTATTACTATGAAAAACTGATCCTTTGAAACTCAATTGTGTTCACCCAATATTCTAACTAACTTGTATTCCCGAGTGTATTCCCAGATAAGATATAAATAGATCCACCTCCATTAAAAAAATTCAGTGAACAGAGTTTACAAGACATTAGGTTAAAATCCATGGATTATAAATTACATAAACTGGAGTGCTATATCAGTGCTTTGTATATTCTTAATACATTTTAGTTATTGCTGTTGTATACTAAATACACTAATCACCATCGAACCGACTGCAACTTGGGGCCTGTTCCTGGCTCCGCTGCATATTCATCTGACGCTTCTTTCTCTGCCATTGAGCTTGGGTTTCTAGTTTCCCTTGTCTTATGGTCTGAATGTGCTCAACATTCTTCACCGTTTTAGTTATACACACACACACACATCTGACTGATTAGTATAGTAAGGTTAGTGATAACACCTGAAATGATGTAAACATTTATCCCTTTCTAATTAGGTTTCTGTGGATGCCCTTTATTTAAAAACAAGTAAATGTGATCAGGATTTGGGTCTTTTGTCACTTTAATATATGTTTGCTTGTTAATTGGTACAATTTGGAATTGCATGATGCAGTCCAACCAATTGCTAGTGATAGTACAGCTGGAAAAACAAACTGTTCTAGCAAAAACGCATCTTCTAGATAATGCCATGGTGTCACAGTGCTTGATTGTTGCATATAATATTCAGTTTTGAGGACAAGTGTAATACTCTTAAATAGGTAATATTTGAAAACTTAAAAAGGCATTGCAGATTTATCTGGTGGTCAGCTCATGTGACATTTCTCAGTGTGCTGGAGAGTTGAATGATGACTTTGTAAGATGTAGCATTGAAGAACACACTTTCAACTTTGAATACTTGCTACACCCAGCAAGGTGACCCAATGGACTCTCGAGCTTTATTAATTCCTGTTAATGATTTTTGGTAGAACATGCTTTGGTATCCATCCAATTTTTATGAATTCACGGTTTCTGCTGGAAAATCTGAGGCAGGAACAACACCGAGATGGTGGGGAGAGACTTGCATTTGCTGGCCACCTGTTTTTTTCATATTTATTAAAAAAAAGATGACTGACAGTTGAAAATGTGATGTGTGACGCTGTACGTCCGTTTGTCTGGGTGAACTAACTTTCTGGCAGGATGCCCAGCACACCTGCCCACAACAGGCAGAAGGCACACTATTTAAATATGGGAATTCTTTTCTTATTCCCATAGTAAGGCTCTAGTTGTAGTTTTCGAGGGGAAGTAGGCATGGCATATGGTATTTCCACTTCAAGAGACCCAACTAACAGTCCTCAAATGACACCTGGAGACTTCCCCCAAAAGCCAAGCTTTGTTTTTGTGGAGGAGTAGGAATACTCCTCCAGGCCGCAAAAAACTTTCTTACTGGTGACCATTCTTGCCTACATAGGGGGCGGGATTCTCCGAAATGGAGGGAGAGTGTTCGCGCCGTCGTGAACGCCGTTGAGGTTCACGACGGCGCGAAACGGCCCCTATCCCGACCGATTCAGGGCCCGATAATGGGCTAGGAGCAGCGCCACGTCATTTACGCGCGCCAGGCCTTGGCGCCGCGTAAAGGCTCGCCGCATACATGACGCGGCCGGCGCTGCATAACTGGCGTCACCCGGTCCTCTCTGAGTCCGCCCCGCAAGAAGATGTCAGACTGATCTTGCGGGGCTGCGGAAGAAAGGAGGTCCTCCTTCAGAGAGGAAGGCCTGACGATCGGTGGGCACGGATCGCGTGCCACATCCCATTTGAGGCCCCCCCCGGTGCAGGATCTCCCGCCCGCACCCCCCTCCCCCCACCGCAGGCCGCCCCCCCCCCCCCCCCCAGCGTTCCCGCGCTGTTCCTGCCGGCAGCGACCAGGTGTGGACGGTACCGGGGGGGAACCCGCCGTTTTGGGCTGGCTGCTCGGCCCATCCGGGACGGAGAATCGCGGGGGTACCGGTGAATCGCCATTTTGGGTGTCTCGGGCGATTCTCCGGCCTGCGCCGCGCGGAACTTGACGGGGCCGTTCTCGCCGCTTGGGAGAATCGCGGGAGGGCGTCGGACCGGCGTCGCGGGAAAACTTGGCGACCCAGGCAATTCTCCCAACCGGTGCGGGAGCGGAGAATCGCGCCCCTGTTTCCCCATCTAAAAGGACTTAACTGCTGGCGTATTGTGAATTATTTTGTTCCTCAAAAGGGCAGTAAGTTGTCAGAGTTCCTGTTTGCCACATGAAGCTCGTCAGAAAAATGTTAACTCCAGGCTCAAATCTGAAAGTGGTTCAGACTAACAACTGCTGTGGTTGGAATGAGCACCAATACGCACTGTCAAAATTGTGTTCATTTGGCACCCAAAACAAATGTCTTCCCCAGGAATATGGGAAGGAAGGTTGGAATAGGAGAGAATGAACGTGCTCTCAGCCCAGTGGCCAGGAAAGCATTGTCGTGAAGAAAGAGTTGGAAAGGAACAAAGAAAATGGTGCTTTGCTAATTTAAATACGTTTTGAAAAGTGACAAAAGTAACATTGAGAAGAATTTATGGGAAAAATATTAAACAAATAGAACATAGAGTATACAGTGCAGAAGGAGGCCATTCTGCCCATCGAGTCTGCACCGACCCACTTCAGCCCATCCTATCCCTGTAACCCAATAACTCCTCCTAAGGGCAATTTAGCATGGCCAATCCACCTAACATGCACATCTTTGGACTGTGGGAGGAAACCGGAGGAAACCCACGCAGACACAGGGAGAATGTGCAGACTCCGCACAGACAGTGACCCAGCGGGGAATCGAACCTGGGAGCCTGGCGCTGTGAAGCCACAGTGCTAGCCACTTGTGCTACCGTGCTGCCACTTATGGTACCTGTACTGGTATTTAATCATAAAGAACTCGCACCGTTACAACATTAAAAAAATGTAGTGTAGAAACCCAAAGCACTTCATCTGATCAGGAAGTGGGAGGTGGGTAGGTTGGTCGAAGGGACAGTCAAAAATAAAAGCTTTTTGGAAAAGTTGCAGCTGGTTATATGGGGTTAGGAAGGTTTTAGAGAGATGGGAAAGTTGCAGCTGGTTATATGGGGTTAGGAAGGTTTTCGAGAGATGGGAAAGTTGCAGCTGGATAGATGGGATTAGGAAGATTTTGGAGAGATGAGATGAAGAGAGGCTGTGCCTCTGCTGTTGTAGGAAAGGGTGGGCAGAGTTATGGGATGAATGGACAGCAGGCTCGAGTTGGCAGAGCAGAGAATGTGTACTGGGATTTAATAAAAAGGCTTGAGGAAGTTAGAAGTATGGTGCTGCAACTGATCTAAAATGACAGGTCATTTTATCCAGTTTTAAGTCCATTTGTTACAGAATCGGAGTGTTTGTGATCTCTTTACTGTTACTAGTGGATCTACAGTGGCTGTTGCCCTGGGATGTGAAGCTCATTCTGGTATTTGGCTGAACACATAGCCTGTTCCTTTTCAAGCACTTCCTGTCGTCATCCAGGTTAATGTAGCTGCTTGTTAAATTTTCAGGTCAACTCAAGGTCTATAAATCTCTTAGTAAAGCTAAATAATGCAGACGCTGTAAACTACTTGTAAGTTTTAGACTCCAGGTAGAAAGGGCCCATTTTATTTTTTTTGTCGTTTATATTGAATGATTAACTGCGACCTTTGAAATGAGACATGTGTGCCCTAATTACCTTATGTTAAAGCTGCTAATCTACAGAGGAAGTTCTACGTAGTAATCTGTTTTGAAGATTTATCATCACTACTGTGCTATTATAGATTATCTTTGACCTTCACCTTTACATGAAGTTTTTCTAGTTTATTTGTAGTTTAAATGTGTGGAATTTGTCAATGCCAATTGCATCAATCTGCACACCAGCTCTTTCAAGTTGTTCATACATTCACATTCTGACATGAAGTTCCAGTTTCTACTGCTTTTTGAGAGTCAGAAAGGCTACCTTCACTCTTTTCTCTCGTTTCCAGTTAACATAAAATAGCTTCAGCAACAATCGTGAATTCATCACATGGGTCTCATAAAGATCATGCATCAATGCAGTGGAGTTCCACCCTATCCCCCCCACAACATCCCAGTTTAAAATCAATGCTGTTTCTAGTTTTATGTATTGCAGAAGGACAAAGAGCAGATTGCACCGATCAATCAGAATCACAAACTACTGTGGACATAAAATGACTTTTACTGACAGCAGCGAATAGAGGTGACTACCATTTAGGAAGCAATTTATTTTTCAATTATCCGTTATGTGGCTTTGGATGAATTATGTTTATTTCTGCAGTTGAAAAAATTGTACTTAATCACAGCATACTTGATTATGAATTCATTGACTGCAGTTCGTACCAACATCCAAAAACACGATTCACAAGATGAAATGGTAAAGTTGCCCCGTAGGAAATGGTAAAGTTGCCCCATAGGCAGCTCAGTGAGAAGTGATGGATGGGGAGATTGCTCATGGCCCACATTCTGACAGTGTAGTGATAAGTTGCTTGCATTATGGGATTGGCAACTCTGATGCACATTGCCTTATAACCAACATGTTCATGTGAGGTGCAGTTTCGCTCGATGTCCTGGCTAAAATTGGGAATTAAACCAGTGATTTATTGCAGCTATAGACCATGTCAGACTGCTCTGTGGCACAGTTTTGTTTTCCAAGTTATTCATTTAAAAAAAATTTAGAATACCCAATTATGTTTTCCAATTAAGGGGCAATTTAGTGTGGCCAATCCACCTATTCTGCACATTTTTGGGTTGTGGGGGCGAAACCCACGCAGACACTGGGAGAATGTGCAAACTCCACATGGACAGTGACCCAGAGCTGTGAGGCAGCTGTGCTAACCACTAGGCCACCATGCTGCCCTTTTTCCAAGCTATTCTGAAAGTTAAAGTCCTTCTGACTTCTGGTCACTAGTTTCATGCTTCTAAATTTCTCCACTTCTCCAACCTTGTGCAACTTAAATCAAGCATTTACACTGTATCATGCAAAGTTTCGAGTTTCTCTCTCTTCCCCCCCCCCCCCCCCCCCCCCATGGATTTCCCATTTCTACATCACCTTCTAGATTCTCCATGACCATCTTGCTCAAGGAGCTTGAGCAACAAAACCCACTTTTCCTGCTACCCCCTGAGGTGAACAGGTTTATGTCCATGAAGATTATTCAAGTGAAAATCATCAACCACAACAACTTTGTACTTTTAATGTAAAGAAACACCCCAAGGGACTTCATAGGGGCATTATAAATCAAAGTATAGAAATGAATCACGAGATATGAGGTCAAATGATCAAAAACCGGGTCAAAGAAGTTGGTTTTAAGGAGTGTCTTAAAGGAGGAAAATGAGCAAGAGAGGTTTAGGGTGAGAATTCCAGAGTTTTGGGCCTAGGCAACAGAAGGCACGTCCACCAATGGAGCAAATAACATTTAAGATGCACAGGATGCCAGAATTGGAAGAATGCAGCTATCTCCAAAGGCCGTGGAGCTGGAGGAGATTACAGAGATAATGGGAAAGACCACTGGAGGGATCTGAAAACCAAGGGGGAGAATTTTAAAATTAAGGTGTTGCTTTAATTTACACCCAAAATTCAAATATCTGATAGAGGCAGTTATTTTAAGAAGAAAATTAATTATTTTTATTCCCAATATAGTGTGGCCAATCGACCGAACCTGCACATCTTTTTGGGTTATGGGGGTGATGCCCACGTAAGGGGGTGAATGTGCAAACTCCACACAGACAGTGACCCGGGACTGGGATCGAACCCGGGTCCTCGGCGCCGTCAGGCAGCAGTGCTAACCATTGCGCCTACGTTGTGCTGCTTTCTAATCTGTGCAAAACTGAGCTTGTGGTATTTGTAATATTCAGCTTCCATGTTTCAGGAAATGGCAAATTGATTACGTGATATTTTCCTTAGTCACCTGTCCATATGTTTGCTTGTGTTTTTGAAATACCTCAATTGTTACTTTGTGCTCTATGAATCTTTGTGCTGAGCTGAATTGGTGTTGATAACGTGGAGAAATTGAAGTCTCATGAACAAAGTGCCAGTGAGCTTTTAGCTCTGACACCTTGGCTTGTAATGGTGTCGGCATCGTCTAAGCGTGGCATGATGGTACAGTGGTTAGCACTGCTGCCTCACAGCGGCAGGGACCTAGGTTTGATTCCGACCTTGGGTGACTGTGTGGAGTTTGTACGTTCTTCCGGTGTGTGGGTTTCCTCCGGGTTATCTGTTTTTCATCCTCTGTCCAAAGATATGGGGCGAAATTCTCCCCCAACGGTGGGATGTCCGCCGACTGGCGCCAAAGACGGCGCCAATCAGACGGGCATCGCGCCGGCCCAAAGGTGCGGAATGCTCCGCATCTTTGACGGCCTAGCCCCAACATTGAGGGGCTAGGCCGACGCCGGAGGGATTTCCGCCCTGCCAGCTGGCAGAAATGGCATTTGTTGCCCCGCCAGCTGGCGCGGAAATGCGGCGCATGCGCGGGAGCGTCAGCGGCCACTGTCAGTTTCCCGCGCATGCGCAGTGGGGAGAGTCTCTTCCGCCTTCGTCATGGTGGAGGCCGTGGTGGAGACGGAAGGGAAAGAGTGCCCCCACGACTCAGGCCCGCCCGCGGATCGGTGGGCCCCGATCGCGGGCCAGGCCACCGTGTGGGCACCCCCCGGGGTCAGATCACCCCGCGCCCCCCCCCCCCCCCCCCCCCAGGACCCTGGAGCCCGCCCACGCCGCCTGGTCCCGCCGGTAAATACCAGGTTTGATTTACGCCGGCGGGACAGGCAATTTCTGGGCGGGACTTCGGCCCATCCGGGCCGGAGAATTGAACGGGGGGTCCCGCCAACCGGCGCGGCCCGATTCCCGCCCCCGCTCAATCTCCGGTACCGGAGACTTCGGCGGGGGCGGGATTCACGGCGGCCAACGGCCATTCTCCGAGCCGGCGGGGGGTCGGAGAATGACGCCCATGTAGTTTATTGTAGTTGTAGTTGTTAATGTAGTTGGATTGGCCATGCACAATTGCCCCTTAGTGTCTAAAGATTCGGTTGGGATAGGGCGGGGGAGTAGGCTTAGGTAGGGTATTCTTTCAAAGGGTCAGTGCAGACCAGATGGGCTGAGTGACCTCCTTCTACACTGTAGGGATTCTATAATTCTTTGGCATTTGGCCTGTAGCCTATTTTGTGGCATGAACAGATATTAGATATTAAAGTTTTTCAGTTGAACATTGTACTAGCATGATTTGTGACTTGTTCATTTTATGTATTTATGAGATAATTACATGTTTTAGAAGTTGGAATAAGAATATTGAATGTTGTAATATCTTATGTACTGTAATAATAAACTAGGAAAATGGGCTGAGATTCATTTTGATTGTAATACAAATGGTTGGTGGGCAGGATGAAGTCACCCAAAACCTTGTAAAATAACTGGGATCAATATATTAATCCCAATAAACATATTTTACAAATACACCAGTGTGAACTGTGAAGTAGTTTCTAAAACTGCTGATTAACTCTGGCAATGATCAGACAGTGACCCTTCTCCTGTATTTTCACAGTAACTTCATTGCAGTGTTAATGTAAGCCTACTTGTAACAATAATAAAGATTATTATTATTATATTGATCATCCATCTGGTCATCCATGAATAGTTCAGCTGTGAAGCTTCATGTTGAATAATGTAAGTGCTCATTACAAATAATCTTTTTAAAAAGAGCTGCAAGTGGCACAGTGGTTAGCACTGGGACTACGGCGCTGAGGACCCGGGTTTGAATCTTGGCCCTGGGTCACTCCGTGTAGAGTTTGCACATTCTCCCGTGTCTGCGTGGGTTTTCACCCCTACAACCCAAAGATGTCCAGGTTAGGTGGATTGGTCACGCCAAATTGACCCTTTAATTTGAAAAAAAATAATTGGGTAATCTAAATTAAAAAAAAAAATCTTTGAATTTGAAAGACTGTTGCACTAAAGTCTGTGCTTACTCCATGATCTGTTTACAAAAAAGTGCACTTAATTTATGTCCTTAACCGTAATTGATAAAAATGCAGGATACCTGATTTCTCGAGTCTTTTACCCATTGTATCGCTCAAAAGATTTGCAATATGTAGTCAAATTTCATGGTGTAATGTGATTTCTAACTATTATATATAATGCTATAAATTTGATATGGTGAGGCTAACATATAGATAAGCTGACAGTAATGTTTGAAAATACTGCCACCCAGTGGTACATCCTAATATATGCAAAATGTTATTTCAGTGAGTCTACTGTGTAATTCATCCCAATGCACAACCAGACCCAAAGGGTTATAGAACATAGAACATTACAGCGCAGAACATTACAGCGCAGTACAGGCCCTTCGGCCCTCGATGTTGCGCCGACCTGTGAAACCACTCTAAAGCCCATCTACACTATTCCCATATCATCCATATGTTTATCCAATGGTCTATCTAAAAAGTGTAACAGCCTGGACATCTACATCACCTGGCCTGTAGCCCTGGTTAATCATCATAGTTGAGTCCTGGAAAACAAAACATTCATGTAGAGAGATATATTAAAAACTCATTTATTTTAATTTTCTCGTGAAGAATTTGATGTCTGGTATAAACATGATATAAAAGCAGGCCTTGCTTTTTTGGAAAAATGAAGCATTGACGACTCAGGCCTGCATAGTGTGATCTCAATAGCCATCAACCATCCAGTTCTCAGTGCTTTCATTGCTGGATAAAATCCACATTATGATATTTATATTTCTTCAATATATATATGGTTTTCATTGACTGCTCCTTAAACAGACTAGCCCACTCATGTTAAGTAAACATTCCGGTTTTTGAAACAGAATTCAAAACTAGATTGAGCAAAAGGACATTATAATGGACAATTGTTAGTAGGATAGAGACAAAAACTGCAAATGTTAATAGCCTGAAATAAAAACAGGAATTACGTCGTGGGGGCCATCAGCATTTGTGAGCAAAAATGGTCAATTCGTATTTCTGGTGGAGCTTCATCACAACTGTTCTACTGGAAGGTCTTGAATCAAAAAGTAACTCATGAATTTTGTCTTTTAATTTCTGCCAGACCTGCTGAGCAATTCCACCATTTTCTGTCTTTATTTATGACTCTCCTCCACGTTTTAACAAAATGACAATTCAATTGTTGTTTGCATATGTTCCATATTTCAAAGTGTCAAAGAAATGAAGTATACAATGTCCTCCTTATACATCTACTCGTAAAAAGATAAGTATTACAACTTTTTATATATATATAAACAATGTTATCTTTGCCTATTAGTACAAAATGAAAAAATAAATTTTCAGTCTTTCTAGAGTCACCCGACTATTGGAAAAATGCACTGAAAATGCAATTCAGTGGGTGAGTTGCACATGTTCCTTGATGACCCTTGCAGCGTGCCCACACATCAGTTCAAAAAGTAATCAGACACCAAGTCCAGCGATTCTTTTTTTTCATTACTATTGTACAGCCCGTCCCTCAGTTGGAGCGTACCCTTTTGTTCCTGTGTTTTTCTTTGTTTCCATAGCATCGTCACACACTGCACTAAAATAGTACGGTATGAACGATAGTAAAAAGCAGTGAGGCTTGTCTTCTCAGTTTTGTAGAATGTTTTGTGTGTCTGAGTAATATACATATTCATCATTGTCCTGTATTTAAACACAAATTTAAAAAAAAGTCAGCAAATCCTGACATTGAGGTGTCCTATTGTTGTTCAGTGCAATACAATACCTTTGAGTCAATTATATTAATAATGATTGGAGTAGACATTCTCAATGTTGCTGAAAAGAGACATGTCGAAGATTTTCGTCTTGCACTGATCAGGACACTTTGTAACAATACCGTTATAAGGGGTAAATAACATGCATGAGAAGAATGTTTGGGATGTTAGCCTACAAAGACTGACTGATCGTATCAAATAGCATTTCCCAGCCTGTGTTTGCAACGGGCAATATCTTGCCAAGTCCATGCATGCAAAACCCAAAACACATTGTCCAACATTAGATGTGATTAGAATGCCTTTAAATGTGATGAGTGGGTCCTTCCACGATGTTCCATTCCTTTCAGGTGGATTTCTCATGGGCGTGAATTACTACAAGTATTTCATTTTATTGCGGCGTTGCGAAATGGAGTATTTCACTCAATGCCTCAAAGTGATATATCTGTCTTTGTCATTTCATCACGAGAGCCAATCGTGATGGCTTTCACTGGGAAGTGCTGTGAAAAGACATGATCATTGGTGCCGAGCTTAGACACCGCAGTATAAGATGGGCCGAATGGAGAAATACTGGCAAATCTTTGGCTACAGGCTGCTTGTTCATTCCCTCGTGTGAGTGATATGTGAATAATATGAAAGGAAGAAATTGGGTGTAATGTCAATGAAATGTTGACCACGAAGTTGTGGACACTCTGGGCTGGATTCTCCATCCCCCAACGCCGAAATCGCGTTCGGCGACGGGGCGGAAATTCCGTTGAAAATCAGGACCGGTGCCGGTTTCGCTATTCTTTGCGTCCCCAAATCGGCATACTCTGGGTGTACGCTGTGCCGAGTGTCCACCGCCTCAAGCCATTGCCTCAGGCCCTCCCCGCGATTCTCCATCCCCGACCAGCCGAATTCCCGACGCCGTGGTTCTAACATGGTCCTGCTGTTCGGGAACCTTGCGTGGCGGCTGCGGATTCAGTCTAAGTTGGCAGAGGCTATAAAGGACCATGGGGATGAATGGGACGAATCGGGGGGGGGGGGGGGGGGGGGGGGGGGGGGGTGGGGTGGATGAAGGGGCACGAGTTGGCATTCAGCATATGGGGGACCACTGGGGTATGGTAGAGGGGCATGGGTTGACATGGGCAGTGATTGGGGGATCTGACATTTGAGGGCTTAATATTCAACCATAAAACTGGGACAAAGTTCCAGAGCACCAACGCGGGCCATTTATCCAGTCCACCTTGACAACAGCTCACCTGTGGCTGCCTCCAAACAGTTTCCGGGGTGTAGGGTAGCGGGCCCGACAACCTCCCACACCCCCTTTAACCCCACCAAAACAAAAATATCAGAATTCAGGGCACTTCTCCTGGTGAGTCAGGAAATCCCCCAACTCTACACAACCAATGTGGCACCAAAGATCCAGGTCGGTAACCTTTTCTCTCATTGGCTGAATATTTCCAGCATTTTCTGTCTTTATTTCAGATTTCTGGAGTATCTTGCTCTTGACAGGAACAGCAGTTGAGGACCAAGCAAATTGTTTAACTACTGGGCTCTCAAATGTGTGAGAGCCCCTCTCATGACTCGGATAAAGATCAGCAGCAATCTATCAAAAGTGCAATATTTTAAACCTGCTTATGGTAACACTCCAAACCACTTCCTTTTCCCTGGTTCTTATTCCTTGATCACTCATCATAGTTTGAACCACTTTGCTATATTACATCAGGTAGCAGGAAGGCCATGATGTTTTTATTAAGCCATTAGAGGGAAATGAGAGTCTTGGGGACATGGTATAAAATGCCTGGTTTTCAAGGTGATTTACAATAAAGGAAATTATTATTAAAGTAGTTTTTCCTCAAATTCTTTATATTTGCTCCCAAAGAAATAATTCTCTTTTAACTTCCATCGAAGATACTATGCAGCATGTTCTGAAAACCCTTCTGTTTACCTTGTGAAGATTTAATTGCTGCTTACCTCAAATGGCTCGGTGGTGTTGTCTGTAACTGTACCATAAGCGCCGTATACTGGATTTGGCACTGAAACCAAAGCGGGATTGTCCTCTTGCCTGAGGCCGATACCATCGTCATCATTGGCCTAATAACAAATACAAATTAAAATGTGTTCCTTTTTTTCGTCTTAAATTCACTTGGCCGTACACAGAATTCCAACTGCCTCAACCCTTTTGGTCAGTTGGGTACACGACTCATGGAAATTCTTCATCGTGTTTTTGTCTCCAAATCAAGTTGCTTGGATGTCTATGCATTGTCCGGTAAGGAGTACACCATGTTCTCTCAGTAGGGGCACATCAGATCTATCCAAATTTAAACAACTTAGCTGCAAATTGACATGGCCTAGGCCTGGGGCTTCAGGAGTTTGAAACTTTTTTTGTAGCTTACTGGTACAAAACACGAGTATTTTATTTCCTCCATTTCAGATTGTGACTCACTTTTTAAAGCAATTAGTCCCATAGCAAGGAGGAATTTGATGGAACATAAATTAAGCTCTGCTATGCTGCAAACAATATTCTAGATTTCAACAAAGATTGCACCATTGAGAAATAGTGCCAGCTCCAAAATTACACAAAACATGAGTTGGAACTTTAGGCTTTGATGGGACTGAGCACCAATTGGCTAATTTTGGAGAAAATCACTACCAGGTGACTGTTTCCCATACAGTGCAGACTTCTGACCCCCCCAATCGACCCTTATGTTAGCGTCCTGAAGCCAATGAAGAAAATTATGCTTCAGGTTTTTGAGTATTCTTGCATGTTTTTCCAGGCCAGTGCTACTGTAATTCCATCAGCATGGGCTCAGGATAAGAGTAAATGCTAGAAAGTGATCAGGTTATAAATTAATTTAACATACCTTGAAGTATTGAAATTGGAAAACCTCATTCCTGCGTCGGAGACAAAAACTCAGCCCAACTATGGCAGCAATCAAACATCCCAATCCCAGACACAATGTTGCACCAAGGACACCATGGGATGACTTTGCAGTAGCTATAACCTGAAATACAAAGAGTTTTGCTAATTAGAAAGACTTTTCACATTTATAAAAGTTATAACAAAACAGTAATACATTTCTTATAGGAGAAAGTTCTTCTAACATTAGCCAAAGATTTAAAGATCAAACTATATCAAATGCATATCGTTGAGATATTTAGAGACACTAATGAAAACTTTCCTAAATTGATTAAGTTATTAATTTGGGAACAAGAGTAAAAATCTAAATATGAAATCAGAATACAAGTGATTATCTTCTCATCCAGGAATCCCTACTTGAACTTATAGTATTTTATGGTTTGCACGATCTCTCAGAACATGTATGCTTGACCACGTGATGGAACAGGTGGGTGACTGAAGACATCTTATTGGTCTTCACTATTGCTGGTCCATGATGAGTCAATAGTGTAGAACTGGGATCTGAATTGAACCCCTGACTTTTCACTCCTTCCCTTCTATTATTTGGCATCTTGTCTCTGTTGGTATTACATACAATTGTCTCAGCTCAGTCAGTTCATCATCTGGAAGAGGCCCAAGTGCAAGCTGCAGCTGAGGCTCGGTTTGAAAGCAGGAACTTTCAATCTGTGGCCCAGTTCACTAACGATATCATTGGCCACAGCTGGATCCTCCAGTTCCCCAGCCTCGTGTTTCTCAGTGGCATGCCGTGGGCTGGCGGGGGGACTCTACAGTCTCGCCGCTTGTTAATTGGATTTCCTGTTGAAGCCACCCCTCACTGTCGGTAAACCTATGGGCAGGGGTGCGCTGCTCGTGGGAAAAGTGAATTGCAACGGCCGGAGAATTCAAGCCAGTGTTTCTGTTATATGTGAAATGGATTTACGTTTGTCTATTAATCTTTTTAAATTGTGGGATGGATTGCAGTGTTGAGCTTTGTGAAATAGGAAGTTTTTCCCAAATTGTCTTCCCAAGTATCATTATCAAGTGCTCCCAGATAATATGTTGCACCAGTTTGGTGAAGCATTCAACCCCCTGCAATATGCATTAACTCTTAACCCAAAAGGGTTTCTTCTCAATAATGAGGTATTTCCATTGACGCCAGTAGCTACAAAATTGATCTTGGTAACGGATCCTGAACTATGACTGTTCTTGTGTTGTAGTCTCACACCCACTAGGAAGTGGATTGGGAATGTGCTCCCCACATTGTGGGAGAAACAGGGAAGGGAAGCTTTCCACTGTTATCAGTCTGTCTGGTATTAATTCTGAATCCTAGAGGTGGAAGATGTATCTAAACCAATCATCATTTGAAAGTTTCAAATGTTGAAGGAAGCCAATAGGGTGTACAATTTCTGTGATACACTTACCGGAAGAGGAGTTGTTAAAGGTCCCTCGATGACATGGATAATTCCATTGCTGGCAACTATATCCCATTTCAAAATGTGCCTGCCATTTACAAGCTTTGAGTTCTGTCATTATGAAAGTAGAGTTAGTTCCACAATAAATTTGATTCCAGTTCAAACTACAGCCAATAAATTGGCACTATTACTATGACCACTATTTCCATTGTGGGGAAAAAAGTAAACCCGTTTTAAAACTGCAAAAGCAAAATACTGCAAATACTGAAAATCTGAAACGAAAATGAAAATGCTGGAAATACTCAGGAAGTCTGCAGAAAGAAACAGAGTTCATGTTTGATTTACGAGTGCCACCGAAGTCAATGGACTATTGGTTGGCTTGTAATACCTGCCTGTGTAGAGCCTAGTCACAGTTCTTTAACTTTGTTTCTCGCATTTGTCATGCGCGAGTGCCTTTAAGAACTGGATGTTTAAGCAATGTACCTTTAAGAAAACAGTGATGTCATAGAGTGGGTGGAGCTCAGCTCAGGACAGCCATTTTGCAGGTTAAAAAGCAGTGTGTGTGTCTGTGTGTTTCCAGAGAGCTGCAAGTTTTGCAGTTTAGTTTTGCAGTTGGAGAAAGCAGGTTGTGTGTGTCTGTGTGTGTCCAGAGTGCAGCAGGAAAAAAACAAAGTGCTGGAGCTGAAATCAACCAAGCTAATATATCTCTGCCATTCTACAGAAAATATATATATCCTTTAACCTGATGTGATACTGTTTAAAGGTATTAAGTCTCTTGGAAGTTTGAAGGAACATTTTAAGGAATTATTTACTGTTGCAATATTTTCTGAGTTATCTTTGAAGTAAGGGGTGTTAAGCGATCCAATGTTTATTTAAGATGTTAAATTGAGTTCATGGAATAAAGTGTTTTGTGTTTAAAAACCCACTTGTCCATAATTGTAATCCCACACCTAGGGACAAAAGCCGTGTGCTAGGAAAAGCAACAAATCCGTTAAAGGGAGAGGTTGGTTGAACTCCATGATACATTTTGGGGTTCTGAAAATGCCTCGCCCATAACAATTGGAGGCTTGTCCGGGATGAAAGTCTATCTATTGGATTGGCTTTTATGAACTTAAAGACAGTGAAGGATTGTTGCTTTTCCGGTGTGGTATTTTAGTTTAAGTGGGGGGGAGTGTTGTGAACAATGGCTCTTTCAGAGGCTCAGAAGTTTTTGGGGGAGGAGAATGTTACACGTAGTACTTTAGGAACAGAAACGAAAAGCAGACTGTTAGATTTGGCAAGAACATGGCAGTTAACATTACCTGACAAGTTGTGAAAAGATGAGGTAATTATGGCAGTGGTTAAGCATTTAAAGTTGCCTGAGATAGAGTTTGACTCATTGGAAATGGCAAAAATTCAGTTGCAAATTAAACAAATGGAACATGAGAAAGAATTAAAGCGGCTGGAATACGAGAGTGAGAGAGAGGAAAAAGAAAGAGAGAGAGGAAAAAGATAGAGAAAGAGAGAGAGAGGAAAAAGAAAAGGAGAGAGAAGAAAGGAAAAAAGAAAGAATAGCCCTAGCAGAACAAAAAGAAAAAGGGAGATACAGATCAGGGAAAAAGATAAAGAGAGGGAGTTTGAACTTCAGAAAATGACCATGAAACATGACAATCAGTTAAAATTGGCAGACATAAAGGGAAACGTACAGTTGGATGATAGTGATGAGGATAGTGAGAAAGAGCGTCATAGTCGAAGGCTTGGTGGGAATCTATTTAAATATGTCCAAGCATTGCCAAGGTTTGACGAGAAGGTAGTTGGAAGCCTTTTTCATTTTATTTGAGAAAGTAGCTAAACAAATGAAGTGGCCACAGGACATGTGGGTGTTACTGATTCAAACAAAGCTGGTAGGTAGAGCTAGTGAAGTGTTTGCATCACTACCAGAGGAGGTATCTGGAACGTATGAGGAGGTGAAGAAATCCATCTTAAGTGCATATCAGCTAGTGCCTGAAGCTTACAAAGGTTTAGAAATTTAAGGAAAGAATTTGGTCAAACATACATGGAGTTTGAAAGGCTCAAACAGAGTAATTTTGATAGGTGGATAAGGGCTTTGAAAATAGACCAAACGTATGAACCTCTCAGAGAAATTATACTTTTGGAGGAGTTTAAAAATTCAATTCCTGATGTAGTGAGAACTCCCGTGGAAGAACAGAGGGTTAAAACTGCGAGATGAAAGGGGAAGTTGGAAATAAAACATGATTTTCTGGCAATAGAGAGTAAGGGTAAGATTCTCCATTTGGGAGATTATGGGCTGGATTCTCCGATTTTGAGGCTATGTTGAGAGGGGCGACGCCGACTTTTTCATTGTAAAGCGAGACACTTCCCCTTTCATCTTGTCTTGTCTTTTCCTATATTATTTAGAATTCTTGCTATGTATTTTTGGAATATCTTGTTATCTTCACCCATCACTGTCTTACACTCTCCCCATATCCCCATACTACGTCTCTTCTATCCAAAATGAGTTTCCTGTTCTGGGATATGTCCTATATATTTGAAGTACAGGCTGATTATAGTACACTCAATGCCTGACGTTGCTCTTTTCTCTTCACAATGCTGACTTGAGCTCCTATATATTTACAACATGTTCTGTTTTGATTTCGGATTTCCAGCATATGTAGCTTTTCTTTTTAATACAGCATTAAGTTGTAAAACTCTAGAAATTCTCACTAAGTTGTTTTTTCTATGTATTGTCAACAGTATAAAATTAGCACAGGTTGAACAAAGAACAAAGAAAAGTACAGCACAGGAACAGGCCCTTCGGCCCTCCAAGCCTGCGCCGACCATGCTGCCCGTCTAAACTAAAATCTTCTACTCCTCCGGGGTCCGTATCCCTCTATTCCCATCCTATTCATGTATTTGTCAAGACACCCTTAAACGTGACTGTTGTCCCTGCTTCCACCATCCCCTCCGGCAACAAGTTCCAGGCACCCACTACCCTCTGGGAAAAAAACTTGCCTCGTACATCTCCTCTAAACCTTGTCTCAACATAAACCTTAAACCTATGCCCCCTAGTAATTGACCACTCTACCCTGGGAAAAGGCCTCTGACTATCTACTCTGTCTATGCCCTCATAATTTTGTAGACCTCTCAAGTCGCCCCTCAACCTCCGACGTTCCAGTGAGAACAAACCAAGTTTATTCAACCTCTCCTCATAGATAATGCCCTCCATACCAGGCAACATCCTGGTAAATCTCTTCTGCACCCTCTCCAAAGCCTCCACATCCTTCCAGTGGTGTGCTGACCAGAATTGAACACTATACACCAAGTGTGGCCTAACTAAAGTTCTATACAGCTACCAATTTTTATACTCAATGCCCCGGCCAATGAAGGCAAGCATGCCTTATGCCTTTTTAACTACCTTCTTTACCTGTGTTGCTCCTTTCAGTGGCCTGTGGACCTGTACACCAAGATCTCTGACTGTCAATACTCTTGAGGGTTCTACCATTCACTGTATATTCCCTACCTATATTAGACCTTCCAAAATGTATTCCCTCATATTTGTCCGGATTAAACTCCATCTGCCATCTCTCCGCCCAAGTCTCCAAACAATCTAAATCCTGCTGTATCCTCTGACAGTCCTCATCACTATCCGCAATTCCACCAACCTTTGTGTCGTCCGCAAACTTACTAATCAGACCAGTTGCATTCTCCTCCAAATCATTTATATCTACGATGAACAGCAAAGGTCCCAGCACTGATCCCTGCGGAATACTACTAGTCACAGACCCCCAATCACAAAAGCACCCTTCCATTGCTACTCTCTGCCTTCTATGACTTAGCCAGTTCTGTATCCATCTTTTCAGCTCACCTCTGATCCCGTGTGACTTCACCTTTTGTACGGTCTGCCATGAGGGACCTTGTCAAAGGCCTTACTAAAGTCCATATAGACAACATCCACTGCCCTACCAGCATCAATCTTCTTTGTGACCTCCTCGAAAAACTCTATCAAGTTAGTGAGACATGACCTCTCCTTCACAAAACCGTGCTGCCTCTCGCTAATACGGCCACTTGCTTCCAAATGGGAGTAGATCCTGTCTCGAAGAATTCTCTCCAGTAGTTTCCCTACCATTGATGTAAGGCTCACTGGTCTGTAGTTCCCTGGATTTTCCTTGCTACCCTTCTTGAACAAAGGAACAACATTGGCTATTTTCCAGTCCTCCGGGACATCACCTGAAGACAGTGAGGATCCAAAGATTTCTGTCAAAGCCTCAGCAATTTCCTTCTTGCTTCCTTCAGTATTCTGGGGTAGATCCCATCAGGCCCTGGGGACTTATCTACCTTAATATTTTTCAAGACGCCCAACACCTTGTCTTTTTGGATCTCAATGTGACCCAGCTATCTACGCACCCTTCTCCAGACTCAACATCCACCAATTCCTTCTATTTGGTGATTACCGATGTAAAGTACTCATTTAGTCCCTCGCCCATTTCCTCTGGCTCCACACATCGATTCCCTCCCCTGTCTTTCAGTGGGCCAACCCTTTCTCTGGCTACCTTCTTGCCTTTTATATACGTGTAAAAAGCCTTGGAAGTTTCCTTAACCTTATTTGCTAGTGACTTTTCGTGACCCCTTTTAGCCCTCTTGACTCCTTGCTTAAGTTTCTTCCTACTTTCCTGATATTCCACACAGGCTTCGCCTGTTCCCAGGCTTCTAGCCCTGACAAATGCCTCCTTTTTCTTTTTGACGAGGCCTGCAATATCTCTCGTTATCCAGGGTTCCCGAAATTTGCCATATTTATCCTTCCTCACAGGAACATGCCGGTCCTGAATTCCTTTCAACTGACATCTGAAAGCCTCCCACATATCCGATGTTGATTTACCCTCGAACATCTGCCCCCAATCTAGGTTCTTCAGTTCCCGCCTAATATTGTTATAATTAGCCTTCCCCCAATTTAGCACATTCACCCTGGGACCACACTTATCCTTGTCCTCCAGCACTTTAAAACGTACTGAATTGTGGTCACTGTTCCCGAAATGCTCCCCTACTGAAACATCTACCACCTGGCCGGGCTCATTCCCCAATACCAGGTCCAGTACAGCCCCCTTCCTAGTTGGAATATCTACATATTGTTTTAAGAAGCCCTCCTGAAGGTGAATTAAATTCGGCTGAAGGTCAATTAAGAGAAAACTACCTGCCTGGCTGCCCATTTGCATGGCTAGGAATTATTGATTTTCACAAACAGTAGGAACACTATTTTGTGACTTCACCATTTTCAGCATCATCAACGTTTTGAACATCTGCCATGTAGCTAACGAAAATAACACAGCAATGTGTCTTTTGCATGAATCACTGCTGAAACACGGTTTTGAAATGTGTACGGAACTTTCAGATGAATAGGCAGCAAGTTTCGTCTTTGAACAGAAAAGCTACAAGTCTAATATATAACTTACATTTAGGAGGGTCTGATTTGTAGGTCCAATGTCAACAATGAGAAGATCATATCCTAGCCTGGATGAAATAAGTGTATCATCACTCAACTCATCGTAATAAATAAAACTATTGTTCCTGGAGATGTGGTTTTCAAGATCCTTCCATGGTAAGGTCTAGATATAATTTTAAAAATGTTAAGTGTTAATCTTGCACCAGAGTTTTGCAATTATAATTATCTGTAATCGTAAGATTTGAGGCAGAAGAGAGTAAATTATGGTCCTAAGTCCTAGCTCACCACCTAGCCTGTCAAGTCAATTTTGCATTTACGGAATGCTTTATTGCTGGAGATGTTGTCCTTTAACAACAGCAATGTGGATTTCTATAAGGCCTTTAAGTTAAGTGGGTGTTAAAGATCTCATGAAGGCAAGGAGAACGTGTTCTTGATGCTCTCTAGCTTACAATCCTCTCTCAGCCACTACCTACAAACAGATGGGTTCTTTTTACAAGCATAATCAATTGTTAACAAGGTTCTAAGTCATTTCCGTATTCAAGAATTGCACATTTGGTTTGTTTAGAGCAGGAAGGAAATGTCCAGGAACCAAAAAATTCTTACCTCATTTATTCCAAAACTAGAATCTAAGGGCACAAACAAAGTTTCATTGGTTGTCTCGTCTGACAGGAATTCTAGAAATTCCATTCCTTCTTCAGTCGCATTGGCATAATCTAATAATTTCTAACAAGAAAGAGTAAATGATAAGACAAACCGTTGACCACACTTGCAAAAAGAATAAAATAAAGCTGTACTGGAATAATACTTACAGAATAGAAAACTGAAAAATTGGAGTAACTGGACAGCACTTCCATGAGGTTCCCATTGCAGGAATAACCATCACCTACAAAGCCTTCCTTACACACACACTGAACATCTATGAATACCATAAAATACCAACTAATTAGTGTTCCTTAAAGCGTTTGCAAATCAAACACTGCATTGTTTTATTTAGAAAAACTAAATTGCCGCACCAGCAAGTGAGAGCCAAAGAATGTATTGAATTCCTTGCTTACCTTGCTCTCGAAAGCAGTAAGCATCCCAAAGCTCACTCAGATTTGTTCGCACTCCGTAATCAATGATACCAATCTTATTGGAGCCACAGTTAGGGTTTGAATGGGTTGTGGGATACCCTGCCTTTTTATCAGTCATCCATCCGACAATACACAGGTGGAAACCAAACTATGCGGATAAATCAAAGACGCAATTGTTAAATAGCTCATGAAGAAATGTCATAGACCTGAAAAATTAACGTTGTTTCTCTCTCCATTGATGCAGCCTGACCTGCTGAGCATTTCCAGCCTTTTTGGCTTTTATTTCCGATTTCCAGCATCCCAGTATTTTCATTTGGTGGTTTTCATGAAGAGCCCATTTAATTACAGAGAACCGATATTCTGTCAACCAGTTGCTGTTGGATCCATTGATACTTCAGCTTGTTGTCAATCAATTGGAGAAATATTTGACATTTAATCTATGTTACCTTTATTGTATTAAAAAACTATAATATAATGTGCAATGAACCATTTAATCATCACTTTACCAACAGCAGCCTGATTATGTTTATTGATTATGTTTTAGTACCGTCTTACTGATCATACCACATTTACTGTTGACTCTTGCAGTCCCATAAACCATTAATGTTCCCATCAGAAATGAGCACAGTAGTTTAGCAAGATTGCTAACACTCTGCATCAAGTCTTCTGCAGCTTTTAAATTTTTCAAATATTTTCTTTTACAGATTTATTCTAATACATCAGTCAATATATTTATCCATTATGTGGAATATCCTCTGATAATTTTAGTGCACTGTGAAAACTGAACGTTTGTGTAAGTACTGAAGAATTGATATGCTGGCTTTATGCTGAAGAGGTAGCTTTGTAGAAAAGCAGATGGGCAGCTTCAAAACTCTTTGGAAGACGCATAGGGAACAAAAGGAAAAAAAAAGAGAAGAGCGCAAAGCTCCCTAAAGGCTCACATTAATTGCACTGAGGGACAGCAGCCCCGGAACCAAGTGCGGCCTGAGTCCAGCCTCAAAACCCTATTTTGTCCTAGTTGTGGTTATATTTGTTGGCTTTCCCTGTTTGAATTTCATGGGCCTGGAGATCTGTACAAGGCTGTTTTCAAGCACTAATGTATCATGTAGCATGTCAAGATCTGTTAGAGCTGGCAAGCTTGGGATATATGCGCATTACTGGGAACATCGACTTTTAAAAATAAATTTAGAGTTCCCAATTATTTTTTTCCAATTAAGGGGCAATTTAGTGGCCAATCCACCTACCTTGCACATCTTTGGGTTGTGGGGGTGAGACCCTCGCAGACACGGGGAGAATGTGCAAACTCCACACGGACAGTGACTCGGGACCGGGTTCGAAACCGGGTCCTCAGTGCTGTAGGCAGCAGTGCTAACCACTGCGCCACTGGAACATCGATTTTAACTTCATTTGTGGACTCCTATGCAGCTCATGAGGACTTCAGCTTGGACACCACAGCTCAGGGGCACTGATCACAATCAGGGTGTTATCTCAATGTCTTCAACCCAGGAATTGGAAACATTAGCCCAGATTCTCTGAAAGATAACTATTCAGCTGCACCTGCTTGAACTCTTCATAATTGAAGACTAGACCAGGTTCAACAATGATGTCCCACTCACCACATGATAAATACCCTGTCACCATTTGCTAGCTTGTCTCACTCCAAAAACGTTCACTTGGGCATGGACCTAAAGGGCTACTGTCACCCCTGGAATCATGGGCGAGATTCTCCCATCCCGCGGCAGAGAGCCCGCGCCATCGTAAACATCATCTCGTTTTACGACGGCGTCAGGGACCCAATCCGACGACTCATTCTGGCCCGCAAAATGGGCCAGCACAGGCACGTCGAGAAGTGTGGGCATGGCACCATACCGGCGCCATTCGCGCAACGCCCTGATGAGGCGGCGCTGCGTCGCATAAAATGTGCACGAGCGCCGCAGCCATGAGACCGGCGAGATGGACGCCCCCAGCCATGCTGCCCCGTGGTTCCGAAATCACGACCTAGAGACGCTGCTGGACACGGTCGAAGATAGGAGGGCGATCCTGTGCCGTTGACATGGCCACCGGCACCCTGCCAGCACAGTGCGGAGGTGGGTGTTGCGGTAAGCGTAGTGGGGCAAACCCCACGGACAGCCGAGCAGTGCCGCAAGAAGATGCACGACCTGACGAGGGCAGCCAGGGTGAGTACACCGAGACACCACCTAACCCCTACCAGCCACACATGTGACAATATCCCCTCCCCCCAGGAGTGTTGCCAAACCCCCCACTTGACCCTCATGGGCTGCACACCCTGAGAGCCGCCGTGGCCGGGTGCCCAGTGCTCCCATGCCATCATATGGGTGACATCTGCGCGGGATGCTGTGTACCGACTAACTCGGATGCTTTGCTGCCCCCCCTAGGAGAAGACCGCCCACAACCACAGGGAGCGTGCGAGAACTGGAGAGGGTTCACCTGTACTACACCCCCTCACAGTACACGAGCAGAGGGCAAAGGACCTCGTTGACGGAGGCGGGGACCGGGAGGTTGCCCCTTGCCAGATCGGAGGCACACCAGCAAGTGAGAGTCCCCTGCCTGCCTACACCCCCCCCCCCCCAACTCCCCCAGCACACACCCTCACCCCAATCCCCCCCAGCACACACCCTCACCCCATCCCACACACCCTCACCCCATCCCAGCCCGGACCATCTGGCGCAGCTCAGACCCCACAAGTGCCAGGTCCAGATGCCCCCAGGGATGTACGCCACGGTGGGGAGGACAGACGGCAACGAAGGCCTTCCTCCGTCACTGTGACACAGCAGTCGGACGCACAGAGGACTGAGACCCAGGACAGTGATGAACAGAGGATGGACACCCAGGACAGCGACAGCCCCGAAATGGGGAAGATGAACACTGACGCACACGACAGTCAGGACACTGACACACAGATGACAGACAGACTGGACAGTGCCCCCCAGATGGGGGCGACAGAAAGAACCGGCCCAGGGCTCGACGTAGGAACCCCCAGACTCTGGGCTCGATGACGACCCAGACTTGGCATCACTGCACTCACCCACACCCCCCACCATCGCAGAGACTCACATCTTGGTTGGGCACTTTAGCGATGAGGCTTCTGGCGCGCACCACACAGCCGTACCGGTACAGCAGGTGGAGGTAGGTGCAGCCGAGGGGCCGGCTGGCCGGAGGGCAGTCCAATCCCAGCAAACAGCTGCCACCCAGATGGTTCCGGGTTCCTGGACTTTCCAGTCCCACCCATAGACCCGATGCAGTTAGAAACCCAGGGACTAGACGACGGGATGATGGCTAGCCTCCAGCAACTGCAGATGCAGGTGGAGGAGTCCATCTGCGTCCAGGAGCAGGGTGTAGTGCCGGTCATGGCTGCCACCCAGGCCGACACTGCACGGGTGGTGTCCGCGGCGGAGGCAATGGGTGCAACGGTTTTGGCCATGGCTAAGGTTATGCAAGGCATGTGGCTCCATGTGCATGAGTCATCCGTGGCCCAGGACAGGGCTGCCCTCTCACAGGCAGCCATGTGCCAGAGCCAGCTGGACATTGCAGCCGTGCTCCGCAGTCTGGCCGAGTCTCAGCAGGCCATCTCTGAGAGCATCAGCGGCCTCGCCCAGATGCTGGATGGCATTGCACAAGCACAGAGGGAGGTGGCGCAGTCCCTGACAGGAATGGCCCACTCCCTGAGCTCCATCGCTGCTCAGACCCTGGTCGATACCGCAGCGGGCCTCCAGGACTGGCAGCATCAGGTGTCGGGGGTGCCTCGGGGCTTGTCTTCGCTCGAACCCCCATCCCATAGAGAGGCGTGAGGGCCACCGGACACCCCGAGGGAGGAGGAGGTACCGGGGCCTGTCCCGGTGAATCCTGCAAGGGAGGTCCCGGAACACCGCGGATCCTCGGACTCCCCATCCCGTCCCTGGCGCATCTGGTGGGCAGAACAGGCATCAAGCCATCCAGCACACCTGCGGAGCAGCCTGCCCCATCCAAGCTGGGCAGCCCCAGGAAACGCACGCCAACGGGGAGCCAAGTCGCAATGCCGGAGTCTCAGCAGTCCGCCTCCGCTCCTGCTGCACCATCTGGGGAAATACCTAAACGTAGTGGTAGGGCCCGTAAGGCCAAGGAATTTTACATGTAGTAAGTTGACACGGGTGCAGGGCACAGTATAGTTATAGGGGCTAGGGCACTTGTATGTTACCGTTACAATTAAACTCACTGTTACACCAATGCAAGATGCCTCTGCCTTATGTCCGGTGGCCAGGGGGTCGTGAACGGAATTGATTGGCACTGTGTTAGAAGGGCGGTGGAATGGTGAGCCCAGGTGGGTGTAAAGACTCCCCCCGCCGTACTCAGCACCCCGCCGTCACCTGCCCAACATGTCC
Source organism: Scyliorhinus torazame (assembly GCF_047496885.1). NCBI lineage: Eukaryota > Metazoa > Chordata > Chondrichthyes > Carcharhiniformes > Scyliorhinidae > Scyliorhinus > Scyliorhinus torazame. Next base: position 194,069,475 of record NC_092719.1, on the reverse strand, counting down.
ATGGGAGTGTACGTTATGCGTACAGGGACCACCCACGTGGAGGGTGTAGCTGTGGCCATGAGTCAGACATTGGCTAACGATTTGGAGCTCACAGCTCATCACAGAGCAGGTTGTCATCATCCTTCATGGCATTGATCACACCCGCTTCCACAGGCAATCGTGTGAGACCAGCCCTTTGTGCCGCAGTTGGAGGGTGCTGTGCATGTGGTGGTGTGGCAGGTGAGGTAGTCGGAGGGTGTGGGAGGTGAGGGTGCTGGGTGGTGAGGTGGGGCGGTACGGTGGTGCCAGTGCCCCTGCTCAGAGAGCCCCTACCCCCCTAGTTGGTGAAACGTGCGGCTATTAACGCCTCGCATGCGCGCTGGCCAAGCCGGTGGCGTCATGCAGCCTCCCGTCCATAACCCGCCCCCCTCTGTTGCCCGTTGCCCTCCTCATCCCCATCCTCCTCACCTGGAGAGGCATCACCTCCCGCGGCCTCCCCCTCTGCCTCCTCCTCCTCCAGCACTTCGCCCCTCTGCTGGGCAATATTGTGGAGGACGCAGCAGACAATAACGATGCAGCCAGCTTTCTCCAAATGGCACTGGAGGGCCCCTCCAGAGTGGTCCAGGAACCTGAAGCGCATTCTTCAACAGGCCGAAGCACCTCTCAATCACACCCCTGGTTGCTGCATGGGCCTCATTGTAGCGGGTCTCCACGTCGGTCTGTGGCCTCCGTATAGGCGTCAACAGCCATGACCGCAATGGGTAACCCTTGTCACCCAGCCACCAGCCCCGCAGGCTTGGGGGGTGGGGGGTGGATATCCTCGAACATGGCGGGAATGAACGATTGTGCTTGGATAAACGCATCATGTACACTACTCGGGTACTGTGATCTTCATATGGTGGTCACAGACCATCTGAATGTTCATGGAGTAGCACCCCTTCCTGTTCATGAAGAGGTCCCTGTTCTCCGCTGGAGGTTGCATGGCGATGTGCACCCCATTGATTGCCCCCTGTACCATGGGTATCCCAGCCACGGCAGTGAATCCCGCTGCCTGGGCATTCTCGTGGGCGAGGTCCACTGGGAATTGTATGTAGCGGTCCGCGATGATGTACAGGGCGTCAGTCACTGCACGGATGCACCTGCGCACCAATGGCTGGGAGATGCCGGACAGGTCTCCATTCAGCGACTGGAATGACCCTGTTGCATAGACGTTCAGGGCCACCGACACCTTGACGGCCACCGGCAGAGCATGTCCTCCCCCAGTCCCACGCGGTGCCAGGTGTGCCATCAGGTGGCAGATATGTGCGACCATTTCCCGACTCATCCTGAGTCTCCTCCTGCATGCCCTGTTCGGTAGGTCCTTGAAGGACAGGCAGCGCCGGTAGACACGTGGCCTCATGGGGCACCTCCGGCGCCTTGGCCGCACCACCACTTGCTCCCCCTGCTCCTCATCCACATAGGTGTCGTCATCCTGTGCATTCCCCCCCGTTGCTCTGTTCGTCGTGCACCTTGGCCTCCTCCTGCGCCGGTCAGACAGGTAGCACTGCAGCATCAGCGGGTCCCACTTGGTTTGCTGCAGCCTGTCCCTCTGATGCACCCCGTCCCTCTGCTGCAGCCGCTCTGAGCCGCATGCGCCTACGCTGCCACAAGGCCACATGCAGGGCAGTGGCTCCTGCCACGGCGGTCAACATCGCTGGCTGGTGCCCAAACATTATGACATGCAGGGAGTGGGGGGTTATACAACATGTTTAAGGATGGCGCATGGTCCCCTCTACAGCCAGGTGCCTTGGGGTACATGTCTGCCCGGCTTGCTGATTGCGCCACAACCACGCATACACCCAGATGCCTGGCTGCACCCTCTGTGCTCCGCCCAGTACAGCCTGTCCCTCCTGATAGCGTCATCGTTGGATGGCTATGCCCTCACTGGGGGATGCCAGAGTGCGGGTCCGCCTCTTTCTGCCGATGGATGCCGGCTGCTGGGAAGTCTGCCCCTGGTCGGGTGCCGCACCCATGGGCAAGGCCTGGGGCCGTGCGGGCGGATAGCGCTCGGGGCCGGTGCCCATCACCCATACCGCCGTTCTGGCGGCAGTGGCTCTGGTAATGCCCTGCACTGGCATGTCGTCCACACACCGCCCACCCTCCTTGCCCCCGCTCCCGAACATAGAAGCCCCGCTCCCCCAGCATTGAGGCCCAGCCCCCCCACAACATGGGGGACCCACCCGCCAACATAGAGCCCCCCCCCCCCCCCCCCCCCCCTCAGCCGCAGCCCTGTCCGTCCCCGTCCCGAGAGTGTCATGATCGCAATGTGCCGGCCGCTCACCTGCTCTCCCGTACCGTCAGCCAGCACGACTGGCTGATGACTTTTATTGGCAGGTGTGAACGGCACCTTGGGACTTCGGCCCACCCGGGCTGCAGAATCAACAGGACACGGAGAATCGCGGGACTTGCCCCCTCTGCCGATTCTCCAGGCGGCGCGGCGCCGTTCACGATTAGGCCGGTGACGCCGGGTGGGAGATAGGCGGGATGGCGTCGGACTGGCGCCATGTGAAAAATCGGCGCTATCGACGAGTCTCTGACCCGGCACGGGGTCAGAGAATCCCACCCCATGTGTCAGCAGTAGTTAAAATCAGAGGGAAAATATAAGGAGGGTGATACAGGAAGATAGTGGAACAATCCCGACAGCAGGAAGATGGTGGGGTAACTGATGTGCTGCAGAAAGGGAACCACCCTTGTATTTCTGTTGGGTTCTTCTTCACTGGCAGCACTTCTAAAATTTCATTGGAAATCAATGTGTCAAATGATCGAGCACATTTACCTGGGGTTAATAAAGAGCTCTGTATCACTGAATAAAAACATCATTCAAGATGCACGCATATGTAAAATTGACCTTTGCTTAACACCTTGACCTCTGCTTAATACTCCACTTATATGAACACGTACCTGCTGAGCAGTAGCAAGTTGATCAAAACTTGCCAGTGTAGCCCCCTCAACGTTGCAGGCAGCTGTTGCACCTTCAAAGGTAAACTTGTTCTTCCCACTGGCTGACTGCAAATGGAATACTCCAGCAGTTTTATCTGGAAAATGAACAACATTTCTACATACAATGATCAAAATAACTGATGGTTAATTTACAACATGCCTGTGAAATGACTTTAACTTCTGAATCATTATTGTTTCCATGTAAAGTCCAAGAGAAGTGCATCCTAGATGTTGTACGATCAGGCAAACTAAGAATATAAACACAAGGAACTGTTCTTTACAACCTTGCATTATTTTGGGACAGCACTGTGCATCGGTAAGCTAACGCAAGTGACCTTTTGTTCACTCATGAGTCCAGATACCACACAGGCAAGCCCAATCCTCATCTGACCTGATAGCCACGCACGCCACGCACCTTCAGCATAAACTACTGAGCTTTTAAAAATATATATTTTTATGCAAGAAATTTTTAATTTTACAACATACAAAAGAGCTGGCTAACCGCTTTCCCTCATCAACTCAAACATCATCTGGAGCTTATTCCTCTCTGCCAATAGCTCTGCCGTTGGGGCAGCAGAGCATTGACGATCTACCACAAGGGTAGACTCCACCAACCTCTGAATCTCTGCTCGATCCAACTTATCACTGTATGATTTAATCAAGTAAGACGTCTTACAACACCAGATTAAAGTCCAACAGGTTTGTTTCAAATCACTAGCTTTTGGAGCACTGCTCCTTCCTGAGGTGAATTATTCACCTCAGGAAGGAGCAGTGCTCCGAAAGCTAATGATTTGAAACAAACCTGTTGGACTTTAACCTGGTGTTGTAACACTTCATACTGTGCTCACCCAAGTCCAACACCGGCATCTCCACATCATGATTTAATCAAAATTAACCTCCCCCTTATGACCACCTGACCGCCCTTAGTGCCTCCCAGAACATGGAAGGTGAGACCTCATCGTTCTTATTAAACTCCACATAGGTTCCAATAGCGGCTGCTATCCTCTCACACACACCCTTGCCTTTGAGTAACGTCGTATCCAAACTCAATGGAGGTCACTGAGTGCAGCCCTCCACCAAACACAAATCGACCAGAGCACCCGTCAACACGCCACTCATGATCACATATCTCCCCCCCTGAATCCACCACAGTATTAGCCACCCAAAAGGCCACCTTCCTATTGATCAGCACCATGGTCCCCCTCGTCCTCACGTGAAAGCCCCACCCACCCCTTCCTCGGCCTTGTCTGATCCCGAACTCTCAAATGTATCTCCTCCAAGAAAACAACATCCACCTTCAAACTTTTTCGATGGCAAAAACCTGAGATCTTTTAACTGGCCCATTTAAACCCCTTACATTCCATGTAAATAGCCTGGTTGTTCCCATTAACTAGCATCTCCTCTAGCAGAGTGATCCCCACCTTGAGAAAAATGCAAGTTACACCTTCAATAAATCATCAAACAGTCCCCTTAGCTGAAGCCATGAAAGGCATAACAGAAACATGAAAGGTACAAAGAGCAAGAAAAATTTAAACAAATCACCGCTCAGGTGTAACCAACTTCTTCACTCAAAAGTCCCCAGTCCATGTTTCTTTACAAAGTCTTTCACCTCCTCAGGCCTATCTCCAAACGTAACCTGCAGGCGAGCTGGATAGAGCACTCTGAACCTCACTTTGCTCTTATAACGAGCTGCCTTGGCCTTATTGAGCCCCGCTTGCCATTTTGCCAGCTCTCCCCAATGTCTTGATAGATTGTGATGGTATGGCCCTTGTGCTGATATGCATAATAATAATCACTTATTGTCACAAGTAGACTTCAATGAAGTTACTGTGAAAAGCCCCTAATCGCCAGATTCCGGTGCCTGTTCGGGGAGGCCGGTACGGTAATTGAACCCGCGCTTCTGGCCTTGTTCTGCATTACAAGTCAGCTGTTTAGCCCAATGCTAAACCAGCATTATGTAAGTTTGTACATAATGTTATGCATGACCTCCGATCACTAGGTGGCATTGTAAACTCATCACTTCACCATGTGATCGGGGGAGTCTGGGGTTGATTGTGCTGGGAGATAGACATATTTACAGCAGTTCCACAAGAGCTGTTTAGCGTTAATTGTTTGTTAGCTAATTTATCCTAGTTATCTTATCACACAGTTTGTTCTATCATAAATTATTTAAAACTACATGTTCTGTCGTACATCTTTCACTTTGGCCGGTCTACAGAACATGACAGCCCTCCCATCTGCATTCTTGAGTTCCCTTTGTCCACCTCAGGATCATTTCTTTAACCAAATAGGTTAAATGAAATGAGAAGGCAACAACGACACAGAGACCGCCCCCATGTTCTCCCCTCCTGCGACACGACAACCTTTTGAGTTAAACAAGGACCCTTACTCGACTTATTCCTCATACTGCAGCCTCTAGACATCCCACGCCAGAGGAGGAATCCAATTTCTCCAGCTACAATACTTTTCCACCTGAGCAGCATCCGTTAAATGGGCAAAACGGGCCAAAAAACAATTCCCCAAGCAGGAGTCACCTTACGTGTGACCGTTCACTTCATGGCCGCCACCAGAAGTTCCAACTATTGAGCTGTAAGCAAGGGGAAAACCTTTGTGAAAGTATTCCCTTGGATGGGAAAGTGAGACTCATTGAACTGCACTCAGCACTGCTCCCATCTGAGAAGTGAGCAGGAACTTTGCAAGTTTGAATGTTTGTTATTGCTGTGATATTACTGGACTAAACATCTGGAGACCCAACTTCAAATCCCACCATGACAGTTCTGAACTTGAATTCAGTTAATTATATAAATCAAAAATAAACATTGAAGAATCCTGCTTCGAAAACTGTGAAAAGTCCACATAGTCTTGAGTATATTCACAACAAATCTTTATTAAAACTCATAAACTATGTACATATTTACAGTAGCGGGTACAGGTACAGAGCTGACTCCATTCTAGGTCTTTACTTGTCGTATGAGGAATGTTTGAGGACTCTGGGTCTGTACTCGTTGGAGTTTAGAAGGATGAGAGGGGATCTTATTGAAACGTACAAGATATTGCGAGGCCTGGATAGAGTGGACGTGGAGAGGATGTTTCCACTTGTAGGAAAAACTAGAACCAGAGGACACCATCTCAGATTAAAGGGATGATCCTTTAAAACAGAAATGAGGAGGGATTTTTTTCAGCCAGAGGGTGGTGAATCTGTGGAACTCTGCCGCAGAAGGCTGTGGAGGCCAATTCACTGAGTGTCTGTAAGACAGAGATTGATAGGTTCTTGATTAATAAGGGGATCAGGGGTTATGGGGAGAAAGGAGGAGAATGGGGATGAGAAAATATCAGCCATGATTGAATGGCGGAGCAGACTCGATGGGCCAAGTGGCCTAATTCTGCTCTTATGTCCTATGGTCGTACTCATCTTTGTCGATCTCTAGATTGATCATGCCTATGGATCATGTGTCTTCTTACATCACTGTATGTAGCAGACCCAACTATTACAAAGATCCAGTATTGGTAAAGGTGACCATGAAGCTATTGGATTGTCAGGTAAATCCAACTGGTTCAGGAATGTCCTTTCAGAAAGAAATCCTGCTCTTCTACATGTACTGCAGACTCACAGAAATATGGTTGACTCTTAACTGCTCATTGAGTTGCCTAGCAAATCGTTGCTACCATCTTACACACTCACTCCCTCCAACACTGGAACACCATGGTTGCAGTGTGAACCATCTACAAAATATATTGCAACAACTCCCTGAGGCTTCTTTGTCAGAATCTTCCAAACTGGTAAGCTGCTTCAATGAGAAAGACATGGGAATACCACCACCTCCAAGTTTTCATCCAAGTTGCACACTGTGCTGACTTGGAAACATATTACTGTCCCTTCATTGTTGCTACATTAGAATTCTGGAACTCCCGAACTAATGTTCTGTCTGAGTACGAGTCTGGGGGTGCTGGCAACGGCACCGCTGCCGCTCCCTCCATGGAGGTATACCACGAGCCTGGTGGTGGTGACGGCCCACAAAATTTTGGGGCAGTGGAGGCGGCATAAGGGGGAAGTTGGGGCCTCGGCGTGGACCCCGTTACGGGGGAACCACTGGTTCACCCCAGGAAGAATAGGTGGAGGGTTTTCGGGGTGGCACAATGCAGGGATACGAAAGTTGGGGGATCTGTTAGTGGACGGGAAGTTCGCGAGCTTGGGTGAGCTGGAGGAGAAGTACGGGCTCCCCCCGGGGAACACCTTCAGGTACTTACAGGTAAGCGCGTTTGCCAGACGGCAGGTGGTGGAATTCCCGCGGCTACTGCCACACACAGTACAAGACAGGGTGCTCTCGGGGGGGGGGGGTGGGGGGGGGGGGTGGGAGTGGGGAAGATCTCAGAAACTTACCAGATGATGCAGGAGGAGGAGGAGGCCTCAGTGGTGGAGTCGAAAGGTAAGTGGGAGGAGGAGTTGGGAGAGGAGATCGAAGAGGGGACGTGGGCAGATGCGCTAGGGAGGGTGAACTCTTCCTCTTCGTGCGCGAGGCTCAGCCTCATACAGTTTAAGGTGCTGCACAGGGCACACATGACCGGGACAAGGATGAGCCGGTTCTTTGGGGGTGAGGACAGGTGTGTTAGGTGCTCAGGGAGCCCAGCAAATCACACCCATATGTTCTGGGCATGCCCAGCGCTGGAGGAATTTTGGAAGGGCGTAGCGAGGACAGTGTCGAGGGTGGTAGGATCCAGGGTCAAACCGGGCTGGGGGCTTGCAATATTTGGGGTGGCAGAGGAGCCGGGAGTGCAGGAGGCGAAAGAGGCCGGAATTCTGGCCTTTGCGTTCCTGGTAGCCCGATAAAGGATTCTCCTTCAGTGGAACGATGCGAGGCCCCCAAGCGTGGAATCCTGGATCAGCGATATGGCAAGGTTCATTAAATTGGAGAGGGTGAAATTCGCCTTGAGAGGGTCGGTACAAGGGTTCTTTAGGCAGTGGCAACGGTTCTTAGACTTTCTGGCAGAACGATAGACATTGGTCAATGGCAGCAGCAGCTCGGGCGGGGGGGCGGGGGGGGGAGGTGGTGTTACTTTATTTTTGTTTATGTTATTTACACTGGAGGGTCTGAGGGGCTGTATACACCTGTTGTGTTAAGTCGGGGTGTTAATGTTAATTTATTATTTATGTACAGGGGGGAGGGGTTTGGGGGGGTTGCTTTTTTAGATTGTGTTTTGTACTTAACCTTGTTGGGTTCTTTTTTCTTTCTCATTTTGTTGTTGATATTTTATGAAAACCTTTAATAAAAATTATTAAAAAAAATATATATATAACCTTAATCAGAACACAAGAAAAAATAAATTAAATTATGCAAGGTAGCAAAATAAATGCCCACCTTGGAAGTGGAGATCAATGCAAAAGGCATTTGTATGACATAGGTTCATTTCAAGGCAGCGGTCTCCAGGAGGTTTGGCATTTACCAGGCACTGCATACCATCACCTCGGAATCCTTCCTTGCATTCACACCTCCGTTTGTTCTATAACAGAAGGTTTTTAAGAAATGTTTAGAATCAACTTATTTCATAAGCTACAAGTTAAACATGCCAAAACTCAAAGGTTTTAAAATTATCAACATTATGGTGGTTGTCACAAAATTATTTCAAAATGTGATCCATATCATTTTAAGAGCACAAATTAATTGCAGCCCACCTGAAAAGGTTAGAAAAACACCAAAATTGAATATAGCTTATTAATCATCGCCTCCCCATAGTGCAGAGGGAGGCCATTTGGCCCATCGAGTCTGCACTGACCGCCTGAAAGAGAACCCTACCTAGACGTACTCCCCTACCCTATAGTAGTAAACCCACCAAGGGGCAATTTAGCATTTCTAATCCACGTTACCTGCACATTTTTGGATTGTGGGAGGAAACCGGAGCACCCGGAGTAAACCCACACACCACAGGGAGAACGTGCAAACTCTACACAGACATCACCCAAGGTCAGAATCGAATCGATGGTGTCTGGCACTGTGAGGCAGCAGTGCTAACCACTGTGCTGCCCCTTATTAAATACATCAAATACAAAAACTATGTCCAGAGTTAAAAGGAAGTCATGACTTTGTTTCCCTTTGTCAAAGGGAGATCATGTCTGACAAATATGTTAGAGTTCTTTGAGGAGGTAACAAGGAAGCTAGACAAATGGGAACCAGTGGATGTGATTTATTTAGATTTCCAGAAGGCCTTTAACAACGTGCCGCATAGGAGACTGTTAAGTAAGTTAAGAGCCCATAGTGTTAAGGGTAAGATCCTGGTATGGATAGAGGATTGGCTGACTGGCAGAAGGCAGAGAGTGGGGATAAAGGGGTCTTTTTCAGGATGGCAGCCGGTGACTAGTAGTGTGCTTCAGGGGCCTGTGCTGGAACAACAACTTTTCACAATATACATTAATGATCTGGAAGAAGGAACTGAAGGCACTGTTGCTAAGTTTGCAGATGATACAAAGATCTGTAGAGGGGCAGGTAGTATTGAGAAAGCAAGGACGCTACAGAAGGATTTGGACAGGCTAGGAGAGTGGACAATGAAGTGGCAGATGAAATACAATGTGGAAAAGTGTGAGGTTATGTACTTTGGAAGGAGGAATTTATCATAGATTATCATAGAATTTACAGTGCAGAAGGAGGCCATTTGGCCCATCGAGTCTGCACCGGCTCTTGGAAAGAGCACCCTACCCAAGGTCAACACCTCCATCCTATCCCCATAACCCAGTAACACCACCCAACACTAAGGGCAATTTTGGACACTAAGGGCAATTTATCATAGCCAATCCACCTAACCTGCACACCTTTGGACTGTGGGAGGAAACCGGAGCACCCAGAGGAAACCCACGCAGACACGGGGAGAAAGTGCAGACTCCACACAGACAGTGACCCAAGCCGGGAATCGAACCTGGGACCCTGGAGCTGTGAAGCAATTGTGCTAGCTACAATGCTACCGTGCTGTCCTAGAGATAGGCATAGACTATTTTCTAAATGTGGAAATGCTTAGGAAATCACAAGCACAAAGAGAATTTGGAGTCCTTGTTCATGATTCTCTTAAGGTTAACGTGCAGGTTCAGTCGGCAGATGGGAAGGCAAAAGCAATGTTAGCATTCCTGTCGAGAGGGTGAAAATACAAGTCCAGGGATGTACTTCTGAGGCTGTATAAGGCTCTGATCAGACCATTTGGAGTATTGCGAGCAGCTTTGGGCCCCGTATCTAAGGAAGGAAGTACTGGCCTTGGAAAGGGTCCAGATGAGGTTCACAAGAATGATCCCTGGAATGAACAGCTTGTCATATGAGGAATGGTTGAGGACTCTGGGCTTAGAAGGATGAGTGGGGATCTTATTGAAACTTACAGGATACTGTGAGGCCTGGATAGAGTGGATGTGGAGAGGATGTTTTCACTTGTAGGAAAAACTAGAAGCAGAGGACACAATCTCAGACAATAGGGACGATCCTTTAAGTGAATCTGTGGAAGTCTTTGACGCAGAAGGCTATGGAGACCAAATCACTGCGTGTCTATAAGAAAGAGGTAGATATGTTCTTGATTAATAAGGGGATCAGGGGTTATGGGGAGAAGGCAGGAGAATGGCGATGGGAAAAATATCAGCCATGATTGAATGCAAACTCAATGGGCCGAGTGGCCTAATTTTGCTTCTATGTCGTATGGTATTATGGTCTTATTATTACAATAAAAACTGTCTGGAAATGACCCGTTCCCTATGGTAGAAGTCGAAGGGGGCGGAATTCTCCGTTTCCGACACCGATTTCATAATTGGCGATCGGGCGGAGAATGTCTTTTGACGCCGAAATTGGGGGCGGCGCCTGTTTAAAGCAGGTTTTGTATGCTCCGCCCCCTCCAAAATGGCATCATCACTGCGCACGCCGCATACATTTGGGACGGCCTCAGCGTGTCACCTGAAGGCCCTCCCCCGATGACACGGTTCACTTGTGGTCTCAGCCATGTGGGAAACCAGTGTGGCGGCTGCAGACTGTGTCCAGCGCCGTCACAGTCGGGCAGGAGCCGTGCTGCTGGCCAGGGGGGCTTCCGCAAGGGCTGGGGCACTGTTGGAGGGTGGCCTGGGGGTGGCGAGGTGGTGGCCTGGGGGGCACTACCTGGTAGGTCGGGTCCGCATACGGCCGATGCCATGTTTTACATGACGCATGCGTGGCCACAGACCCGGCCGTTTATTTTGTGGAAGCCGGGCATTTTACGTGGTGTGGCTGCTAGCCCCTCACCAGTTGCAGGATCGGTAGGGGGCGGCAACGATTTTTACCACGTAAAACGCCACAGATCCTCCACACTTAGCCTCAGAAACTAAGAATCTGGCCCAGGAATTTCAGACAAACATATCTTATCCCGGCGAATTAAAAAACTTCTCCAAGTAATTTTGGAAAGTGGGTTATTTATGACTCATCCCTTTTTTGACTTTTTTTCAAACTGAAGTTTTTTTTGCCAAAATTATTTGATGGACAGTGTTTACTTCACTGCTTTCAAAATATGACCACCACCCAGTTTTCCTTCAAATAGAGGATGGGTAAGTCGGACTGACTTGGGAAGATTCTTGGTTACTGTCCTCAAAGTCTATCCTAGGTATTTTGATAGAAAAGGTGATTTTTTTTTGTGTGGGATATCTGTCAAGTAGTGGCCTTAAAATTGTTCACTTTATTCCAAACGGATGACATTAATTAGCAGACAGGTGGCTGATTGTTAGCAGTTTGCATGTGAAAATATGATCCTTTTCTCAAGAATAGACTGAATATTTTCCTTTTATTAATATTGTCCAATATAGAAAGCACAACACATAAAGAGCTTTTTGTGCAAACAAGCTAAAACAATTTGGACTGAATTCCAAGTTAGAAATTACCCTCCATGATTCCAACCATGCATTTTGATGCAGGAAATGTTTCATTTTAAACCAGTCCTCATGACATTTGCACTTACTGGTCCAATGTTGATGCATATTGCATGCTCGCTGCATCCACCATTCCTGCCATCGACACACCTGTCTATGGGACTGCAGACATAGCCATCTCCCTCATATTCTGATTGGCAGGTGCAGGTTATGTTAATCCCTCTTTGAATACAGACAGCATGTTGATGGCAACCTCCATTATTGTTCTTGCAGCAGTCAACCACTACGCATAAAGTAACCACATTAATGAATGTGCTTCACTTCCAGTTTTTTTCATGCAAGGTCAACAAGACAGATTCAATTGCTCAGAAAAGAGACATGCCGTCGAAGCTGTTTGGCTTGCTCTCATCAACAATGCCACATTTCAAAGGGAAAAACAATTTATACTGCATGAGAAAAATTATAGCACGTTCCTTCGAATGTTCACAATGAGTATTAACCATGCTCAACAAATCCATGCTGGCAAAATTCAGAATATACCCAACGGTATTCTATAACAAGCCCAGAAATGACACAGAGGTCAATTTATGAAGATTTCATCTGAAATTAATCCGTTAGCAAAGGTTTCACCTTCGAAAATGACTGTGTTAATGCCTTCAACATAATACTGAGAAGAGGAATTATAATGTTCATTCATTGGCAGCACAAAGCATAACATTGGGGCCAAGCAATCTGAACTGCATACAAATTATTGTGAAGGCCTAAATAGCCAATCAGATTTTACAAATATACTTGTTAAGTTTAGTAGAAGTACTCGTCCTTACCTGTACATTTTCTTCCATCACCTTCATAGTGTGGATTGCACTCACAGGTGCTGTCATTTCTACAAACAGCATTCTTGTCACATTTTGGAGAACATACTGGTTTTACAGCTATTTTCAAAAAAAGCAGAAAGAAATCCTGTCAGTGCTTCAAGATGGATTTTATATGATACTATGCAAAATTCATCAAAAAGTAAAAGACGCCAACTTCAATCACCTATTCAGTGTGATAAATCACCAGCCAATATGATGCTTTCTGTGTTTTTATCCATGTAATAAAGTCAATAAGATTTTAAACTAATATATATAGATCTTAAGTCAACATAATTTAATTCCTTGATATAATATTTTTTCCATTTGAATTCATCCAGTTCAGGTTACTCCAGATCAAAGACAATTGGCACTTACTTTAATTTCTGAATGCGTCAATTGTTGGAAATTTCGGTTTAATGTGAGCTGCTAAAATATAGACACATACTACTACCAGAAAGATACCTCATGGATTTTAGCAAAGAACTCTATTTTGTTTAAATGACACTGGGTGGTATTTTCTGTTTTTCCCCCAAAGCGTTGGTTCAGGTGAGAAAGGCGATGTGTAGCTCGCCGGCAGAACTTCCGGCTTTTTCCGCCATTCTTTTACATACTTTGAAAATAAATGCTGGAGGCTTGGCTCATGCTGTCACACTGATGGGACGATGCTGAAAAAAAGCCGGCAGCTGGGAATCATGAGATTGGGGCGTCTTTTATCCCCTCCCATGTACAAGAGTAACCCCACCAAAGGGAACTCCCCAGAGGGCCAGCCCTTGGCATTGAGCCAATAGTGTCACCCTGGGAGTGCCGGGGGACAGTGCCAGGCTACCAGGGGGCAGTGCCAGGGCACTGCTGGGCATGCTCCTCTCTCCCTGTGGATTATTCTTACCTGTGTGCCCCTGGCAGGTTCCTTTCAACTGCTTCACGTTTGTTAAAAGCAGTTGTAAACCTCATTGATGGGGCTGTTCCAAAGGTAGGGGACTATATTAAACTTTTATTAGTTTAAAAGCTCTTACCTTTACAGGAGCAGCCCTTTGGATTTCGGCGGCAGCGGTGCGCAGGGGCCTTCTGGGAGGTGAGTAGTTAGTTTAAAAGCTCTTACCTTTACAGGAGCAGCCCTTTGGATTTCGGCGGCAGCGGTGCGCAGGGGCCTTCTTGGAGGTGAGTAGTGAGTTTAAAAACCTTACCTTTACAGGAGCAGCCCTTTGGATTTCGGCGGCAGCGGTGCGCAGGGGCCTTCTGGGAGGTGAGTAGTTAGTTTAAAAGCTCTTACCTTTACAGGAGCAGCCCTTTGGATTTCGGCGGCAGCGGTGCGCAGGGGCCTTCTTGGAGGTGAGTAGTGAGTTTAAAAACCTTACCTTTACAGGAGCAGCCCTTTGGATTTCGGCGGGAACCGGAAGTTCGACCTCTGGCAAGTCCCCCCCCCCCCCCAATAAATTCTGGTGGAGAGGAAACCCGAGACACTACACGTGTAGTGTCTCCCACCCTCCTCCTCTAACCTAATAATAAGACCCATTGGTGTAAGGTAAGTGCCATATTATATTATTATATTATTAGCATTGTGCAGGCCAAGGATTGGAGGTGGAGGAGCAGTCTCTGTCAGCGAGAGAATCTGAGAACATCTCAGAAGGTAAGCAAGTGATTTTTACTTTTATACCTTTTTTTCAAATTGTGTGTGTCGGGGGGAAACTGAAGTGACATCACAGAAAAGCTGTGACCTGAGTGGCTGGTTGGGATTCTAACCTAAATTTTTTTGAGTATTTGGGAACTAATTAAACATAATAACTTAATTATAATTTAGAGGATATCTAAGCCAGAGATCGGAGGATATTATAGTTAGCTATCGCATTTCTATTAGAAATCTAGTGCTAGGAAACAGATAGTTGACAGTAACTTTGTAATTTAAAAAAAAAAGTATTTATTAAAAAAAAAGACAAATTTTAATTTTAATTAATTGACGCAATGTCAGTTAGAGGGGTGCTGTGCTCTGACTGTGAGATGTGGCAGGTCCGGGAGGCTTCCAGCGTCCCGGATGGCTTCATCTGCAGAAAGTGCACCCAACTGCAGCTCCTCACAGACCGCATGGTTCGGTTGGAGCAGCAATTGGATGCACTTAGGAGCATGCAGGTGGCGGAAAGCGTCATAGATCGCAGTTATGTAAGTGTGGTCACACCCAAGGTGCAGGCAGAGAAATGGGTGACCACCAGAAAGGGCAGGCAGTCAGTGCAGGAATCCCCTGTGGTTGTCCCCCTCTCGAACAGATATACCCCTTTGGATACTGTCGGGGGGGATAGCCTATCAGGGGAAAACAGCAGCAGCCAGAGCAGTGGCACCACGGCTGGCTCTGATGTTCAGAAGGGAGGGTCAAAGCGCAGAAGAGTAATAGTTATAGGGGACTCTATAGTCAGGGGAACAGATAGGCGCTTCTGTGGACATGAAAGGACTCCAGGATGGTATGTTGCCTCCCTGGTGCCAGGGTCCAGGATGTCTCCGAACGGGTAGAGGGAATCCTGAAGGGGGAGGGCAAACAGGTAGAGGTCGTTGTACATATTGGTACTAACGACATAGGCAGGAAGGGGCATGAGGTCCTGCAGCAGGAGTTCAGGGAGCTAGGCAGAAAATTAAAAGACAGGACCTCGAGGGTTGTAATCTCGGGATTACTCCCTGTGCCACGTGCCAGTGAGGCTAGAAATAGGAAGATAGAGCAGACAAACACGTGGCTAAACAGCTGGTGTAGGAGGGAGGGTTTCTGTTATCTGGACCACTGGGAGCTCTTCCGGGGCAGGTGTGACCTGTATAAGATGGACGGGTTGCATCTAAACCGGAGAGGCATAAATATCCTGGCCGCGAGATTTGCTAGTGTCACACGGGAGGGTTTAAACTAGTATGGCAGGGGGGTGGGCACGGGAGCAATAGGTCAGAAGGTGAGAGCGTTGAGGGAGAACTAGGGAATAGGGACAGTGTGGCTCTGAGGCAGAGCAGACGGGGAGAAGTTGCTGAACACAGCGGGTCTGGTGGCCTGAAGTGCATATGTTTTAATGCAAGGAGCATTACGGGTAAGGCAGATGAACTTAGAGCTTGGATTACTACTTGGAACTATGATGTTGTTGCCATTACAGAGACCTGGTTGAGGGAAGGGCAGGATTGGCAGCTAAACGTTCCAGGATTTAGATGTTTCAGGCGGGATAGAGGGGGATGTAAAAGGGGAGGCGGAGTTGCGCTACTTGTTCAGGAGAGTATCACAGCTATACAGCGAGAGGACACCTCAGAGGGCAGTGAGGCTATATGGGTAGAGATCAGGAATAAGAAGGGTGCAGTCACAATGTTGGGGGTATACTACAGGCCTCCCAACAGCCAGCGGGAGATAGAGGAGCAGATAGGTAGACAGATTTTGGAAAAGAGTAAAAACAACAGGGTTGTGGTGATGGGAGACTTCAACTTCCCCAATATTGACTGGGACTCACTTAGTGCCAGGGGCTTAGACGGGGCAGAGTTTGTAAGGAGCATCCAGGAGGGCTTCTTAAAACAATATGTAAACAATCCAACTAGGGAAGAGGCGGTACTGGACCTGGTATTGGGGAATGAGCCCGGCCAGGTGGTAGATGTTTCAGTAGGGGATGCATTTCGGTAACAGTGACCACAATTCAGTAAGTTTTAAAGTACTGGTGGACAAGGATAAGAGTGGTCCGAGGATGAATGTGCTAAATTGGGGGAAGGCTAATTATAACAATATTAGGCGGGAACTGAAGAACATAGATTGGGGGCGGATGTTTGAGGGCAAATCAACATCTGACATGTGGGAGGCTTTCAAGTGTCAGTTGATAGGAATACAGGACAGGCATGTTCCTGTGAGGAAGAAAGATAAATACGGCAATTTTCGGGAACCTTGGATGACGAATGATATTGTAGGCCTCGTCAAAAAGAAAAAGGAGGCATTTGTCAGGGCTAAAAGGCTGGGAACAGACGAAGCCTGTGTGGCATATAAGGAAAGTAGGAAGGAACTTAAGCAGGGAGTCAGGAGGGCTAGAAGGGGTCATGAAAAGTCATTGGCAAATAGGGTCAAGGAAAATCCCAAGGCTTTTTACACTTACATAAAAAGCAAGAGGGTAGCCAGGGAAAGGGTTGGCCCACTGAAGGATAGGCAAGGGAATCTATGTGTGGAGCCAGAGGAAATGGGCGAGGTACTAAATGAATACTTTGCATCAGTATTCACCAAAGAGAAGGAATTGGTAGATGTTGAGTCTGGAGAAGGGGGTGTAGATAGCCTGGGTCACATTGTGATCCAAAAAGACGAGGTGTTGGGTGTCTTAAAAAATATTAAGGTAGATAAGTCCCCAGGGCCGGATGGGATCTACCCCAGAATACTGAAGGAGGCTGGAGAGGAAATTGCTGAGGCCTTGACAGAAATCTTTGGATCCTCGCTGTCTTCAGGGGATGTCCCGGAGGACTGGAGAATAGCCAATGTTGTTCCTCTGTTTAAGAAGGGTGGCAGGGATAATCCCGGGAACTACAGGCCGGTGAGCCTTACTTCAGTGGTAGGGAAATTACTGGAGAGAATTCTTCGAGACAGGATCTACTCCCATTTGGAAGCAAATGGACGTATTAGTGAGAGGCAGCACGGTTTTGTGAAGGGGAGGTCGTGTCTCACTAACTTGATAGAGTTTTTCGAGGAGGTCACTAAGATGATTGATGCAGGTAGGGCAGTAGATGTTGTCTATATGGACTTCAGTAAGGCCTTTGACAAGGTCCCTCATGGTAGACTAGTACAAAAGGTGAAGTCACACGGGATCAGGGGTGAACTGGCAAGGTGGATACAGAACTGGCTAGGCCATAGAAGGCAGAGGGTAGCAATGGAGGGATGCTTTTCTAATTGGAGGGCTGTGACCAGTGGTGTTCCACAGGGATCAGTGCTGGGACCTTTGCTCTTTGTAGTATATATAAATGATTTGGAGGAAAATGTAACTGGTCTGATTAGTAAGTTTGCAGACGACACAAAGGTTGGTGGAATTGCGGATAGCGATGAGGACTGTCTGAGGATACAGCAGGATTTAGATTGTCTGGAGACTTGGGCGGAGAGATGGCAGATGGAGTTTAACCTGGACAAATGTGAGGTAATGCATTTTGGAAGGGCTAATGCAGGTAGGGAATATACAGTGAATGGTAGAACCCTCAAGAGTATTGAAAGTCAAAGAGATCTAGGAGTACAGGTCCACAGATCACTGAAAGGGGCTACACAGGTGGAGAAGGTAGTCAAGAAGGCACACGGCATGCTTGCCTTCATTGGCCGGGGCATTGAGTATAAGAATTGGCAAGTCATGTTGCAGCTGTATAGAACCTTAGTTAGGCCACACTTGGAGTATAGTGTTCAATTCTGGTCGCCACACTACCAGAAGGATGTGGAGGCTTTAGAGAGGGTGCAGAAGAGATTTACCAGAATGTTGCCTGGTATGGAGGGCATAAGCTATGAGGAGCGATTGAATAAACTCGGTTTGTTCTCACTGGAACGAAGGAGGTTGAGGGGCGACCTGATAGAGGTATACAAAATTATGAGGGGCATAGACAGAGTGGATAGTCAGAGGCTTTTCCCCAGGGTAGAGGGGTCAATTACTAGGGGGCATAGGTTTAAGGTGAGAGGGGCAAAGTTTAGAGTAGATGTACGAGGCAAGTTTTTTACGCAGAGGGTAGTGGGTGCCTGGAACTCACTACCGGAGGAGGTAGTGGAGGCAGGGACGATAGGGACATTTAAGGGGCATCTTGACAAATATATGAATAGGATGGGAATAGAAGGATACGGACCCAGGAAGTGTAGAAGATTGTAGTTTAGTCGGGCAATATGGTCGGCACGGGCTTGGAGGGCCGAAGGGCCTGTTCCTGTGCTGTACATTTCTTTGTTCTTTGTTCTTTGTTCTATATGGCGGGAAGCCCGCTAATTATATTAAAATGTATAGTGACAAGGTTCAGTGGGAACCTAGTTACATCACTGGTGATGGGTAGGAACCCCGGAAAACAAGATCTAGCCGGCGAGATTCTCGTTTTCCGGGACTCGCGTGATCTTGTGTCCGCGTCGCCGTTTGAGCTCACGGCCGAAACGGGCACGACTCATGGCCACTATCTGTGCTATGAACATGTGAAACACAAATTGATGAGGTTTTAAATGTAGGCAGATATTTCTCTTTATGAAGATCACACACTGATGTACAGGAGGTTAATCGAACATCTGTCAAAGAAAAATGATTTGGTGTTTTGGTCTAAGAATGTCACCCTTGAAACACCAACCATTTTATTCTTGCAGCCGCTGCTTTGTATTCTGTCATTTTTTATTTTAGTTTCAATGATACATTATTTTAACTCCCATCTCTCATAATTAATATTAATAATAATCTTTATTAGTGTCACAAGTAGGCTTATATTAACACTGCACTGAAATTACTATGAAAACCCTAGTCGTCACATTCCGGTGCCTG
Source organism: Scyliorhinus torazame (assembly GCF_047496885.1). Lineage (NCBI taxonomy): Eukaryota > Metazoa > Chordata > Chondrichthyes > Carcharhiniformes > Scyliorhinidae > Scyliorhinus > Scyliorhinus torazame. Next base: position 194,050,348 of record NC_092719.1, on the reverse strand, counting down.
TACATGGAGGGAGAATTCAGAATTCACCTAACAAGCGGGTGTTTCAGGACTTGTGGGAGGAAACCAGAGCACCCGGAGGAAACCCCCGCAGACACGGGGAGAACGTGCAGACACCGCACAGACAGTGACCCAAGCCGGGAATTGAACCCGGGTCCCTAGCGCTATGAAGCAACAGTGCTAACCACTGTGCTTCCGTGCCGCCCTTAAAGCAAGGTTTTTAATTAAAAACTGTCAGCAATCGATGCCGCTGGCCCTCTGAATCTAACTGCACCTTCAGGATTTAGCACAAGCACAGATGTTGGCTGTCTGTGAGAATTCTTTAATGAGATTGGTTGCTTGGACAATTTGATGACATCACTGTCATTACATATTAAAGGAATGAAGGATTTTTCTATGGAGACCTCCAGGAGTCTCAGTTCAACTTTCCTCGAGTTCAATGACAAGTGCTCTTGCTTAGCTGCTGAGTGCAAAATTGGGGCCATTATTTCTAGTACTTATAAGTACTCATTCCTCTGTCTATGAATATTAACAACAACATTGGTGCAAGTTGACTTTACTGCTAGCATTACAAGAGTGAAAACTATACTCATTTACTTGTAATTTAGTTTATAAAATACACTTTCAATTGGTACAATGCAATTCACATCAAGAATTCTGCAATTCTTTGACTAGAATTATTTTCTTTATCAATTGAGTTAATTTTAGGAAATGAAGTTTGTCACTTGTCTATTATGGTAATAATTAAACTTCATCTGCCTTTAGTTTTGCTCAGTTATGAAACCATATATATTCAAAATGGATTTGCATCAGTGTATGTTATAGATAACCAAAAAGCTAAGGCACAGTGACATTATGCCATGTGATATCATTAATTAGTGAGCTCAATATTAATTTCAAAACTAGATAAGCAAAATTACTTGCCAGATCTTGTTTCACAGTATTTTCCAGTCCAGCCTTCTCTACAGAAACAGGTTCCTTCACCAGAAATTCCTTCATCACAGATTCCGTTTTTTGTGCAATTACATTCTGTGTGATTTAAACAGGTAACGTTTGAAAACACAACAGTTCCCTTCACAAGACTCAATCCAGGTCAAGCCCAAGTCATACATTGTAACTGTAAGAGACCAGTCATAGTCACCATCAAGATAGTAAGCAAATGCTTTTCAGAGGTCCCAAATAGTTGTACCATTTTCACTTGGCAACTTTTGTACAGAAGCTGAAATACTGCTCTGAGCTGAATGACCCATGTGAATATAACAATTCAGTGTGTGGTCTTGTAAAACTGCTTTAATTCTGTATATTTGAGCAAGTAGGTTTCAAAGATAAGGGGCGTGATTCTCCCAACGGGCGGCTAAGTGCCGATGCCGGAGTAAAAACGTGAGTGTTTTACTCCGGCGTCGGCGCCCGTTCCGGGACCCCATTCTGCGGCCCACATAGGGCTAGGCCTCCGCCGCCCCAGCTGCTGATCCCGGCCTGAACCCGGCGCCGCAGGGTCCGTGCATGCGCAGTTGAGCCGGCATCAACTAGCGCATGTGCCGTGGCCTTCTTCCCCGCAGCGGCCTCAACGCCAAATGGCGCAGGGCTACAGGAGCAAGCGCGGAGGAAAGGAGGCCGGGGGGCAGAGAGGCCGGCCCACCGATCGGTGGCCCCCCCCCCCCCAGGGTCGGACCCCCCCCCCCCCCTCCCACAGGCCGCACCCGGACCCTTCAATGCTGAGGTCCCGCCGGCTCAGAGGATGTTAGAACGGCGCCAGCGGGACTCGGCTTTTTGTTGACGGCTGCTCCGCCCATCCGGCCCGGAGAATCGGCGTGCCGGCCCATGCCGGAGAGTCGCCGCATACCCCGACCGGCGCTGTGCTGACCAATTGCGTCCCTGCATCAGGGCGTCGTGGCGTAATTCGCGCGGCGCACTGCCGATTCTTCGACCCGGTGTGTGTGGGTCAGAGAATTCCGACCAGTAAGCCTCAACAAGGTGCACAAAAACATTTCAGAAACTCTTTGGCAAACTAAGTTATGCATTTGAGACTGTAGGCTAAATTATCAGTTGTAAAATAGAAAACAAAACTAAGAACTTAGCATGAAGATTGTCCAAATACATTGAGCTGGTTGCAATACGTACTTTTGCAGCTTGGTCCATATCTGCTTGATTCACACAGTTCACAGGCTGTTCCACTGAACCCCACTGAACATCGGCACGTTCCATTTCCAAGACTTCTATCATTACAACTCCCATGAGAACTACAAGGGGAATGTATTCCTCCAGGACACACTGAAATAATAAAGTCACAAGGTAAACCTTCTGTACTAAGGAAGAGTTTGAGGACTGGTCCTTGAAGTGCAGAAAAACAAGAATGCTCCATTTGCAACATAGAAACACAGAAAATCTATGGCACAGAAGGAGGGCATTTGTCCCATTGTGCTTATGCTAGCTGGAAAAGAGCTGTCCTGTTTAATTCAGCTTCCCAGCTCTTTATCTGGGACCCTGTTGGTTACAGCACTGGGTGGGATTTTCTGCACAGGGCTCTCTCAGCCCGGGGAATCCTCGCGACCGGCGCGAATCGCGCCACGCTGCCCCGAAGCTGGGACAAGATTCTCCGCAGAGCGGGGGCCGCTCTACTGGGTGCCCCCGGCGATTCTCCGCCCGGGATGGGCCGAGCGGCTGTCGCAATAAACCCGAGTCCCGCGAGCGCTTTTCACACCTGCTCTCAGCCAGCGGGAACTCACGTGGAAGGGTCGGAGGGGGGCCTGTGGGGGTGGGGGCCTCCGATGTGGTCTGACCCGTGATCGGGGCCCACCGATCGGCGGGCCGGCCTCTCTGGCTGGGGACCTCCTTTCTTCCGCGCCGGCCCCTGTAGCCCTGCGCCATTTTGCGTCGGGGCCGGTGCGTTGAAGAGAGCCACTGCACACGTTAGCGCCGGTGCCACTGCACATGCGCGGACCCCGCGGCGCCCAGTTCATGCCACGATCAGCAGCTGGAGCGGCGTGAACCGCTCCAGTGCCGTGTTGGCTCCTGTAGGGGCCAGAATTGCTGATCCTGAGGCCATGTTGACGCCGTCGAGAAACGCGACGGCGTTTCCGACGGCGTCAACACTTAGCCTCAGGGTCACAGAATCCCGCCCTCTGTCTCTACTCCCTTTTCAACTAATGCGTTCTCGATCCTAACCACCTTCTGGTTGAAATCAATTCTCCTCAACCTCCCTCTAATCTTGTCAATAACTTTGAATCTGTATGCCACGTTGTTACTGACCTCTCTGCTGAGAGAAGTAGGTCCTTTCTAGTCACTCTATTTAGAGTCTCACAATTTTGTATATCTCGATTAAATCTCCCCTCAGCATCCTCTGTTCCAAAGAAAATCCTGGCCTATCCAACCTTTTCTCATAGTAATAATCTCCATTCATAGCAACATACTTGTAAATCTCCACTGTACCCTCTCTAGTAAGATCACATCCTCCCTGTACAGCAGTGACCAGAATTGCGCGCAATACACTATCTATGGCCTAACCAGCGGTTTATACAGTCCTAGCTAAGTCTCCTTGTTCTTATATTTTATGTCTTGGCCAATAAAGAAATGAATCCTGTTGCTTTTCCCCAACCTACCTGTAATTGTTAGCAATGCAGTACAAGTGGAAGTGTTCTTCTTTATCAGTTTCAATATTTCATTGTAATAGTTCTAGGTTTTAATGAAGGTATATTCATTTACTATTGTGTCACAGGTGTTGAAATTTGCCTTAACCAGTAGTTTGAACAAATTCATAGCAAATGAGCAGCCAGTTTTAGACTATGTATAATTTTCGTTCTGTTGAAATCAATGACAAGAAAGTTGGGCCTGGTATAAAACGGGTTGCCGATTCACTATCAGCGAAGGCCATTTTCACACCCAAAACATTTAATTTTCTCACCGGCGCTGTCACTCCCAACATTACTTTTCTTTCCTTACTTAAGGAGGGATATAATTGCACTGGAAGCAATTCAGAGAAAGTTCACTAGGCTGATTCCAAGGGTGTCTTTGGAAAAGTAGCAAGTTAGACTGATATTCCTTGGAGCTTAGAAGAACATAAGAACTAGGAGCAGGAGTAGGCCATCTGGCCCCTCGAGCCTGCTCCACCATTCAATGAGATCATGGTTGATCTTTTGTGGACTCAGCTCCACTTTCTGGCCCGAACACCATAACCCTTAATCCCTTTATTCTTCAAAAAACTATCTATCTTTATCTTAAAAACATTTAATGAAGGAGCCTCTACTGTTTCACTGGGCAAGGAATTCCATAGATTCACAACCCTTTGGGTGAAGAAGTTCCTCCTAAACTCAGTCCTAAATCTACTTCCCCTTATTTTGAGGCTCTGCCCCCTAGTTCTGTTTTCACCCGCCAGTGGAAACAACCTGCCCGCATTTATCCTATCTATTCCCTTCATAATCTTATATGTTTCTATAAGATCCCCCCTCATCCTTCTAAATTCCAACGAGTACAGTCCCAGTCTACTCAACCTCTCCTCGTAATCCAACCCCTTCAGCTCTGGGATTAACCTAGTGAATCTCCTCTGCACACCCTCCACTGCCAGTATATCCTTTCTCAAGTAAGGAGACCAAAACTGAACACAATACTCCAGGTGTGGCCTCACTAACACTTTATACAATTGCAGCAGAACCTCCCTAGTCTTAAACTCCATCCCTCTAGCAATGAAGGACAAAGTTCCATTTGCCTTCTTAATCACCTGTTGCACCTGAAAACCAACTTTTTGCGACTCATGCACTAGCACACCCAGGTCTCTCTGCACAGCAGCATGTTTTAATATTTTATCATTTAAATAATAATCCCTTTTGCTGTTATTCCTACCAAAATGGATAACCTCACATTTGTCAACATTGTATTCCATCTGCCAGACCCTAGCCCATTCACTTAGCCTATCCAAATCCCTCTGCAGACTTCCAGTATCCTCTGCACTTTTTGCTTTACCACTTATCTTAGTGTCGTCTGCAAACTTGGACACATTGCCCTTGGTCCCCAACTCCAAATCATCTATGTAAATTGTGAACAGTTGTGGGCCCAACACTGATCCCTGAGGGACACCACTAGCTACTGATTGCCAACCAGAGAAACACCCATTAATCCCCACTCTTTGCTTTCTATTAATTAACCAATCCTTTATCCATGCTACTACTTTCCCCTTAATGCCATGCATCTTTATCTTATGCAACAACCTTTTGTATGGCACCTTGTCAAAGGCTTTCTGGAAATCCAGATATACCACATCCATTGGCTCCCCGTTATCTACCGCACTGTTAATGTCCTCAAAAAATTCCACTAAATTAGTTAGGCACGACCTGCCCTTTATGAACCCATGCTGCGTCTGCCCAATGGGACAATTTCCATCCAGATGCCTCGCTATTTCTTCCTTGATGATAGATTCCAGCATCTTCCCTACTAACAAAGTTAAGTTCACTGGCCTATAATTACCCGCTTTCTGCCTACCTCCTTTTTTAAACAGTGGTGTCACGTTTGCTAATTTCCAATCCGCCGGGACCACCCCAGAGTCTAGTGAATTTTGGTAAATTATCACTAGTGCATTTCCAATTTCCCGAACCATCTCTTTTAGCACTCTGGGATGCATTCCATCAGGTCCAGGAGACTTGTCTACCTTTAGCCCCATTAGCTTGCCCATCACTACCTCCTTGGTGATAACAATCCTCTCAAGGTCCTCACCTGTCATAGCCTCATTTCCATCCGTCACTGGCATGTTATTTGTGTCTTCCACTGTGAAGACCGACCCAAAAAACCTGTTCAGTTCCTCAGCCATTTCCTCATCTCCCATTACTAAATCTCCCTTCTCATCCTCTAAAGGACCAATATTTACCTTAGCCACTCTTTTTTGTTTTATGTATTTGTAGAAACCTTTACTATCTGTTTTTATATTCTGAGCAAGTTTACTCTCATAATCTATCTTACTCTTCTTTATAGCTTTTTTAGTAGCTTTCTGTTGCCCCCTAAAGATTTCCCAGTCCTCTAGTCTCCCACTGATCTTTGCTACTTTGTATGTTTTTTCCTTCAATTTGATACTCTCCCTTATTTCCTTAGCTATCCACGGGCGATTTTCCCTCTTTTTACCGCCCTTCCTTTGAATGAGATGTGATCTAATTGAAACATATATATGGTGAGGGGTCTTCATGGGGTGGATGCTGGGGGAATGTTTCTCTTGTGGCGAACTAGTGGGCACAGTTGTGGTTTCTCACTTAAAATGGAGATGTGGACTTTTTTTCATTCAGAGGGCAATAGACTTTGGAACTCTCTTCTCCAGGCAGCAATGGTGGCTGGGTCATTGAATATATTCAAGGCTGAATGAGGCAGATTTGTTTTATCAACTAGGGAGTCAAGGGTTAGGGGGCAGGCATAAAAGTGGAGTTAAGGTCACAATCAGATCAGCCATGATCTTATTAAATAGTGTAGCTGGCTCGAGGGGCAGAATGGCCCACTCCTGCTATTTCTTATGATCACTAAAACTAATATGAATTCTTGGTCATATCAGGGCAAATAACTTGATTGGTGTTGCCATTTCAAACTCATTTCGAATCAGAGATCAAAGAACACTTTGACAAAGGGAGAATGCTGCGATGTGAGATGCACGTTGAATGTTAAAGCGTGGCATCTCAGTCATCGGATTTGCCATGTGCTTCATCAGGCAATTGGTCAGCTGATTCCTTCATTTTTTTTCTCTTCCTTCTCCTCCGAGTCAGCAAACAAGATAAACCCTATAGCTCCTTGAGGTTGTCTTTATTATACTTGTCAATTTAGATATTTAAAGGAAATATTGACACTAGGGGATTCTCCAGGGCTGCTAGCCAGTGGCAGGAAATGTAATGGCGCGGTGAATTGGGCATGAGACCAAAAATGGGATTGACGGCTGCGAGACTCCCGGCCCACCCCTCCCCGCCATCCCCAACGAGGTTCCTGCCCAGACATGGCAAGAACATGCAAAATACCTCACTAAAGCTAATTTTAAATCATTATTGGGAAGGAAACCCAATTCACCGCTGTCCTGGGGTGCTCCAGCTCCCCCAACCAGGAGTCCTGCTGCATGAATTGTGCAAGTCCTCTGAGGAACGAGGACTTTGCAGCTTGCACTCCGAGGGGGCACAGGAAGGCGAGTACCCCCCCCCCCCCCCCCACACACACATCTGGCTCCCGGGTGCCGAGGGAGGTCCTTTATGGGAGGTGGGGTTGGGGGGTCTTGGGCTAAGCTGGAGGCGCTCGGGTCAGGAGTCTTTCCTGGGATGGAGGTTGGTTGGCTTGTCTTCCCATTTGTAGCCTTTAAAAAACTATCTGTCAGCATGTCAAGATCAAAAATCATGAGAAGAAACTGAAACCCTTCACTCTGTAGCCTTAAACCCTTCAAACTGTCTCCCAGTCAGTATGAAAGTTCTCCGAGATAAAGGTAAAAGTCTTCCCTTTAATGTGCTGGAAACCTCATAAGTGGAACCCTGTGCATAGTCAAATTTAATTGCCCTTTAATCTTTTGAAGCCTCTGTCAAGCTTAGAAGCCTAAAAGATTTGAACTGCATTGTTTACATTCAATATCACAGACCATTGCCTTTTAAAAGCCTCTTGTTCGACAGGTCCAGGCAATTTCAAAGGAAGGATTACTTTTGTTTATTCATTTAGCTTTACAGTGGTCCATTAACTCCGAAGGGCTTCCTCTTTTGACTGGCTGTTCTTTCTTACTGAAGTTTGTTTTAAAAGGCTGACTCTTCATTCAGTTGAGCTTCCTAGAAAGACCAAGTGCTCTGTCTGAGTGCTGCCCCCACACCTGGCCTTTCATGGGGCGGTGCCTGTAGGGGGTTTGAAGGAGGGGCTGAAGGGGAGAAGGGGGTGGATGAGGGGAGGTGTTCTTGCCAGCGACTGGGTGGGGGGGGCCATGACAGCGATCGGGAGTGGGCGGGGAGATGCACCAGTATTTTGAGCACAGTAGGAAGTCTTACAACACCAGGTTAAAGTCCAACAGGTTTGTAACCTGGTGTTGTAAGACTTCTTACTGTGCTCACCCCAGTCCAACGCCGGCATCTCCACATCATGGCTACCAGTATTTTGAGATTAGGACACCCTTTAAAAAGGGTACCCCGATCTCTGACGGGCAGGACCGGTCAGAGAGATCAGGCCCAACCCCTCTCGGATACAGCTAATATCCTGATCTTCGTAAAAAAATTTCCATGTACCATTGCATGGTCATCAGCTTCATTCCTAGCACCAGTGGGAATCTGTCCTGATTCTCCATTGGCGGAAGCACTTGGCTTGAAAATGGGAGAATTGGGCCCAGTATTTTTAACAAATCTCGGCTGTGCTTACAATCCTAAAGAGGTATCGCAGAAATGCTGAAGAAGGAATTTTCCCATGGGTAGCAATGCAGCATTTTGAAAACCATCTATACCCAACTTCAGTCTCTGTCTCCATCAGATAAAGAATAGAGTTATACTGCACATTTATGTTGATACAAAATAGCTTCTAAGAATGAGGACAAGTCCCAATTGATTCCGGATTACTCAAGAAGACTGAGGTCCTTGAATAACTGTGGGCGCGATTTAACGGAAACATTTTGTAAGCGGTTGAAAATTAATTAATAAAAATTTTATAAAGGTTACAAATTTTATTAATTAAATTTATAAATGAAAATTTTTAAAAGTGCAAGATTGGTGGGGTGTTTCTCGACAGCTGCATTGGTGAGATCGTGGCCCACATTTATCTGCCATCAGTGCTGGAAATGAGCCCCCATTAGTTTCTCGCCATTACTGGCTGTCTCGCCATCTGATTCACCAGACCCACGCCTCAGCATCTCCCCGCTAACAAGGGGGAGATGCTTTTAAGCACTAACTCACCACTCACTCCCAGTCAACACACACGCATGGCAGTGCAAAGACCTGCTCCTCGCTTTGGGATGCCAACCTAGTCAAGCTTCTCCATGCTATCGATGCAAGTTGGGACATCCTGTTCCCTGAGAGGTCGGAGGGCCAGCAACAGGCCTGCCAATGCCGTCTGGGAGGCAGTGGCAGGTGCCGTCAGTGCGGACATCATGACCAAGAGGACCGGCATACAAAGTCTGAAGAAGACCAATGACCTCCATCGAGCTGCAAGGGACAGTTACCCCCTATCTCCTGGTATCAGTTCCACCTGTCACCCCTCAAATTCCCAACCCCATCCACCACAAATCACTGGCTGACACCTTGAACCCTCCCTACAGCCGATCTTTGTGCTTGCTCCTCAGAACCCACTGGAACCCACCAGCAAAACCCCTTCATGCCCAGGTATGGTGCCCACACAAGCCACCTGCTATAGTCCCTCCCCCCCATCCACCATACGTGCGACTCACAATGTCTTCTTTTGTCCCTGCAGGGGAAGATAGCCTATAATAAGCGGGAAAGGGCCAAGATGGGCGGCGGAGTACCAGAGATTCGAGCCCTCACCCTGTATGAGTAAATGGCTGTGGAAATTGTGGGGTTGTCCTAGGAGAGAGCAGTCACCGATAGCAACATTCCAGTGAGTGCATAGCCATTGGAGGAGTCCCAAAGGCTAGGGAGGCAGGAGATGATGCTGACAATGCATGGCACCGAGGCCAACACTGCTAGGGCAGCGACCGCAGTGGAAAGCCTGGAGCACGACATCAGTGTCTTGAGTGGTGGTGCCCAAGGCATGGATCAGTCCGTGATGACCATTGCCTCGACATCATGTCCCAGTCGCTGAGGGACATGTCCCAGATGCAGATGGCCATTGCCGAGGCACTGCAGATAATGGCCCAGCCACTGAGGACGCCCTTATCATCATAATACCCTAACTGCCCTTGAGAAGGTTGTGATGAGCTGCCTTTTTGAACCGCTGCAATCCATGTGGTGCGCCCACAATGCTAATAGGGAGGGATTTCCAGGGTTTTCCAGCAACAGTGAAGGGACAATGATATATTTCCATGTCAGGATTGAAAGTTATAGGGCAATGTACTCAATCTCAAGAAGGAACACTGACAAACAGAGGCAAAAGCAGTACATGTATCTGAAACAATACAATGATGATAGAGTTGTGACACATGCGTCATCTCTGAGCATTACCTCGACAATAGGGGCCATAATGATTTTTGCAACACTGGGGAATCCAAAGAGGATTAACACATTGTCTGCTGCAGCCACGTAAAGAATGGATTTGACTATGACGAAACCAGTTTCTTTTGACGAGAGAATAGGGAAACGGAGGCAAGTACATCTGGTCAACGAACAGGCCCCGAAAGTGAGGTCGTAGTTTGTCTGCCTTGTTCATTTGGTTGTACCAACAGCTTTGGTAATCTGAACCATCCTGAAAATGAAAAGGCAAAACTAAGGATCCACAGAATTTGATTTCTCAATCGCAAATTAACGGAATGCCTTAAAGCTGCACAATGAACTAATGTTTTGAATATAGTCAATTAATTCCATTAGAGTTCTGCTTTAGGACTATAAAACCATCCAACAGTCAGCAATGGATTAGGTTTAATCTGTATGGCTAAAAATAACACAGGGCCAAAAAAAGGGTGGATGGGTGTTCAGGGGCTTGATTCTCCGATTCTGAGGCTATGTCCTGATGCCGGCGTTGGAACAGTGGCGTTTTACAACCGAAGAATCGGCGCAAAACAGCCACCGATCGTCCGTTTGGTGGGGGGGCTAGCAGGCAGGTAGCGTAGAGCACTCGGCTCTAGCTGCCGATATGGCAGGAGAATTGGGCGGTCCGTGGCCGTGCATGCACACGGCAGCGGCCTGCAGCAGCCGCGCTGTGCAAGATGGCATGGCTGCACGTGGATCTGGTCTGTCAAATAGTGCCCCCCCATTGGCCTGGCTCGCCACCCCCGGACCACCCCCGACCAGTGCCCCCAGCCCCTGCCAAAGTTCCCCTACCAGCAGATCGGCTCTACCCCAACTGTGGCGGCGCTGGACTGAGTCTGCAGCCACCACGCCGAGTTCCCGACAAATAATAGCATGACAGATCCACGCAGTCAGGAACTCGGCTGGTCGGAGGCAGAGCATCGGGGGGAGGGCCTCAGGTAATGACCTGAGGCCATTGATACTGCGTACTCGCCGCTTTGGAGGTGGTGGAGCATCGCGAAAGTGGCGCCGCCACTGAATTTGTCGCACACGGGCATTCTCTGCCGAACGTGATTTCTGCGTCGGAGACTGGAGAATCCCACCCCAGATGTTTTGAATTTAGCTTTATTCATGCATCTATTAAGTTACCAATGGGGCGCGGGGTATCATAAAATATTCTTGGGATTACATAGTAGCGGTATTCAAACAGATACATTTTCTAATTAAGCTTGCACCTTAATAAGCAACTAGAAAATAAACTGGAGGATGCTCCGATATTTTCTTTCACTTCTGTTATGGGTCCGGGTTTACAGAACCCCAAAGTGTTTCATGGAGTTCAACCGACCCACAACTTTTAATAGATTGTGGTGTGGGAAGCACCCGGCGTACTCTCCAGGTGTGATACAGCAGGAATGGAAAAATGGTTTTTAAAACAAAACAATGTTTATTCTATGAACTCAATTTAACCTTTTAAAAACAAACATTGAATATCTTAACACCCATTACTTCAAAGATAACCCCAAAAGACTACAACACTAAATAATCCTTCAAACTGTTCCTTTAAACATCCAAAAGACTTCAAAGCTTCAAAAATTGGAACATAATCAATATATTTATAGTCTTTGGGTTGCAGAAATCAACAGACCAGCTCTGTGTTTCTTCCTGCAGCTCACAGCAAAATACAAAGACACTCCTAGTTGCCTTCTCAAACTGAAACTCAAAAAAGCAGAAGTGAGCTCAGCTCCCCCACCCTCTGACATCACTTCAGTAATATAATCAGCTCCATTTCTTAAAGGTACATTGCTTAAACATCCATTTCATAAAGGTACTTAACATAGAACATAGAACATAGAAAATACAGCACAGAACAGGCCCTTCGGCCCACAATGTTGTGCCGAACCTTTGTCCTAGATTAATCATAGATTATCATTGAATTTACAGTGCAGAAGGAGGCCATTCGGCCCCCTGAGTCTGCACCGGCCCCCGGAAAGAGCACCCCACCCAAACTCAACAGCTCCACCCAACACCAAGGGAAATTTGGACATTAAGGGCAATTTATCATTGGCCAATTCACCTAACCCGCACATCTTTGGATTGTGGGAGGAAACCGGAGCACCCGGAGGAAACCCACGCAGACACGGGGAGGACGTGCAGACTCCGCACAGACAGTGACCCAAGCCGGAATCGAACCTGGGACCCTGGAGCTGTGAAGCAATTGTGCTATCCACAATGCTACCGTGCTGCCCCGTACTCTTACATGACACCTCCCCCCAAGAAAAAAAAAACCCCCATCAACTTCAAGATGGTTCATTTTTCACCTTTGCACCATCAATTAAGAAATGCACACAGTAAAAACACTTCACCGGTTCAAAAAAAACCCAACACACGCAAACAGGTATAATAATATAGTCCTTTTTTCCCCCCGTTCTTCTTCCTCCACCCAAAATCCTTCTCGATTGACAGTCTCTTTGAACAAGAAAGTCTCTGCACGATCCATCCATTCCTCTACGCCTCGGCATTTCTCTTTAAAGTTAGATACTTCAGTTCAATCTGATCAGAGTCCCTTGCAATTCTCCAATACAGAAGCATCGGTTACCACAGCTTCCAGGCAGTCAAATGCATGTTGAAATTCCGCTGTCCATTGAAATCTTTGACGTTTCATCAGCAAGTCCATCAGTGGAGCAGCCACGCTACAAATCTTTTGCACAAAGGTTCGGTCAAATCCACTCATGCCAAGAAATTGCATTATTTCCCTTCGTCTCTTCGTCCACAAGGAAAGTGATTTGGGCTTTTCCAAATTCACTTCTGGCTAGGTTTATCACCAAACCCGCCACCTGAAGTCGATCGAATAACTCCATCAGATGACGTAAATGTTCTTTCCATGTCTGGCTGAAAACTACCAGATCGTCGATATATACCGCACAATTGGGTAATCCTGAAACAACTGTATTAGTTAACCGTTGAAATATGGCTGGGGCATTTTTCATGCCAAATTACATAACTTTGTATTGGTATATACCATCTGGAGTCACAAAAGCTGAAATCTCCTTCGCCCTTTCAGATAAAGGTACCTGGCAATAACCTTTAAGTAAATCCAATTTGGAAATAAAAGCGGATTGTCCCACTTTCTCAATGCAATCCTCCAAACGTGGGATAGGATAAAGTCCGTTCTTGTAACTGCATTCACCTGTCTATAGTCCACACACAACCGTTGGGTACCGTCTGGTTTAGGTACCATCACTATGGGTGAGCTCCATTGGCTGCAACCCACTTCAATTATGCCATTTATAAGCATTCTCTCAATCTCTTTATTAACCTGTGCCAATTTTAAAGGATTAAGTCTATATGGATGTTGTTTGATAGGAACAGCATTTCCCGCATCTACATCATGTATAGCCATTTTAGTACTTCCCAATTTATCTCTACAAACTTGCCCATGTGATATCAATAACTCTTTCAGGTCAGTTCGTTTTTCCTCTGGAGGGTAACTTAACAATTCATCCCAATTTTTAAGAACATCCTCATTTTCCAATTTAATTTGGGGTATGTCAAATTCACAGTCATCTGGATTTGGTTCGTCACTTTGAGTTAGAATCATTAAAACCTCCTTTTTCTCTCCTTCCCTTTCAAAGTACCTTTTAAGCATATTTACATGACACACTCAGTGAGTCTTGCTTCTATCTGGTGTAATTACCACATAATTCACCTCACTTAATTTCCTTTCAATCTGATAAGGTCCACAAAACCTAGCTTTTAAAGGCTCAACTACCACTGGTAACAACACTAAAACTTTATCTCCACTGGCAAAACTACGAACTTTGGATTTCTTGTCCGCTACCCGTTTCATCACTTTTTGTGCAGCTTTCAAATGTTGTCTAGCCAATTGACCTGGTCTATTTAATCGTTCCCTAAAATTTGACACGTAATCCAATAGTGTAATTTCCGATTTCTCACCTACCAATTTTTCTTTAATCAATTTAAGTGGTCCTCTTACCTCATGACCAAAAATTGGTTCAAAAGGACTAAATTTGGTTGACTCATTAGGTGCATCCCTAATTGCAAACAGTACGAATGGAATTCCTTTATCCCAATCCTCTGGATAGCCTTGACAATATGCCCTCAACATTGTCTTTAATGTCTGACGCCACCTTTCTAATGCTCCCTGTGATTCTGGATGGTACGCAGTTGATTTAAATTGTTTTATTCCTAAGCTATCCATAACTTCTTTGAATAACTTTGAGGTAAAATTTGATCCTTGATCCGATTGAATTTCTGTGGGTAGTCCATATCTAGTAAAAAATTTAAGTAACTCCTCTACAATCTTTTTAGCTGTAATATTACGTACTGGAATGGCCTCTGTAAACCTAGTAGACACATCCATTATAGCCAAAAGATATTGATCCCCACTTTTTGTTTTAGGAAGCGGTCCTACACAATCAATTAGGACCCTTGTAAAAGATTCCTCAAATGCTGGAATGGGTATTAAGGGCGCTGGTTTTATCACTGCTTGAGGTTTCCCTATCGTTTGACATGTGTGACATGATTGACAAAATTTAACTACGTTTTTATGTAGTCTAGGCCAATAAAAATGTTTCTGGATTTTAGCTTGAGTTTTCCTTATCCCCAAATGACCTCCCACTGGTACCTCATGTGCCACTCGCAACACCTCCTTCCTATACCCTACCGGCAATACTACTTGATGAATTTCTGCCCACTTTTCATCCGCCTGCATATGTACAGGTCTCCATTTTCTCAACAAGACATCACTTTTACGGTAATAACACTCTGGTATACGCTCAGATTCCTCTTCCGTATACTTTCTGATATATCCGTTTTATTTCTACATTTTTCTGTTGTAACTCCGCCAATTTTCCTGAACTAAAAATATCCGCCTCATCCTCCACCTGTTCTTGTTCTTTTTCAACCATCTGATCAAAAATCGTTTCTGATAATTACACTTCAACTTCATCTTCACTCTTTGATTTCTCCTCTTGTCTTAACCTGTGACTTTGCGACCTTGTTACTACATAATCATGGAAAATTCCAGGACATTCGTCCTTCAACACTTTAGTTGTCTGATTTTCCACTGGCTTATCAACCACAGTAGGCATCAATCCCACCTGCGATCCAGCTATATCATTACCCAAGATAAACTGTATTCCTGGACAAGATAGTTTCTCTATTACTCCTACTACCACTTCACCACTCTTCACTGGACTTTCCAACATTACCTTATATAATGGGACCTCTCACCCTGAACTCCACATATTACCACCTTTTCTGGCAACATTCTTCCCAAACTACATAATTCCCCATCTCTTACCATTAAAGATTGACTAGCTCTTGTATCTCTTAAAATTGTGATTTCTTTACCTGCTCCTCCTGATACACACGAGCAAACTTTACCCACACAAGTAAATTCTTTAAAGACATCTGGCACCTTCTTATCAATTACTTCTTGAACAGGCTGTACAATCGTTTGCACCTCCTCCGCTTCCCTTGGGCTTTCCTTTCTAACGAACCCCACTGTCTTATCCTGTTTTACCACATCATCCTTCCCAGAGCTTTTCTTCCACCACCAACACTGTGACTTTACATGGCCTAATTTATTACAGTGAAAACATTTGAAACTTATCATTTCTCTTCCACCCTCCTGGATTTCTTTTTTAATCTGAGGTACACTCTCTTTATTGTCTCCCACTAGATCACCTTTACCCTTACCACTTGAGTATTTCTCATGTCCCCAGTTTCTATCCCTCACCGGCTTAAACTGATGTCAGAAACCAAGCCTTGATTTGTGAACTAATTCATGATCATCTGCCATTTCTGCTGCTAATCTTGCAGTTTTAACCCTCTGCCCTTCCACACGAGTTCTCACTACATCAGGAATTGAATTTTTGAACTCCCTCAAAAGTATAATTCTCTGAGATCTTCAAACGTTTGGTCTATTTTCAAAGCCCTTATCCACCTATCAAAATTACTCTGTTTGAGCCTTTCAAACTCCATGTATGTTTGACCAAATTATTTCCTTAAATTTCTAAACCTTTGTCTGTAAGCTTCAGGCACTAGCTCATATGCACCTGAGATGGATTTTTTCACCTCCTCATACGTTTCAGATACCTCCTCCGGTAGTGATGCAAACACTTCACTAGCTCTACCTATCAGCTTTGTTTGAATCAGTAATACCCACATGTCCTATGGCCATTTCATTTATTGAGCTCCCTTCTCAAATGAAATGAAAAAGGCTTCTACCTCCTTCTCGTCAAACCTTGGCAATGCTTGGACATATTTAAATAGATCCCCACCACGTCTTTGACCATGACGCTCTGTCTCACTATCCTCACCAATCTCATCCAACTGTATGTTTCCCTTTGCGTCTGCCAATTTTAACTGATTTTCATGTTTCATAGCCATTTTATGAAGTTCAAACTCTCTCTTTTTCCCTTTTCTCTCTATCTCTTTCTTTGTTTCTTTCTTCTCTATCCTTTTCTTTTTCTCTCATTGCATATTCAAGCTGCTTTAATTCTTTTTCATGTTCAAATTGCTTAATCTGCCATTTCTAATGAGTCAGAATGTATCTCAGGCAAAATTAAATGCTCAGCTACTGCGGTAAGTACCTAATCTTTTCTCATTTTGCCAGGCAATGTTAACTGCAATGCTTTTGCCAAATCTAACAGTCTGCTTTTAGTCTCTGTCCGTAAGGTATTGCGTGTTACCGTGTCCACCCCCAAAAACCCCCGAGCCTCTGAAAGAGCCATTGTGCACAACACACTCCCCACTTAAACTAAAATACCACACCTGAAAAGCAACCACAATATGCACACCCCTCACTGTCTTTAAGTTCACTAAGCCAATCCAATAGATAGACTTTTATCCCCCTCGAGCCCCCAATTTTTATGGGTCCAGGTTTACAGAGCCCCAAAGTGTTTCATTGAGTTCAACCGACCCACAACGTTTAATAGATTGCGGTGTGGGAAGCACACGGCGTACTCTCCAGGTGTGATACAGCAGGAATGGAAAAATTTCTTAAAGGTACATTGTTTAAACATCCATTTCTTAAAGATACTCTCACGTGACACTTTCTTTCGTCAACATTTTTGTAAAATTGGAATGAATTGAAACAAACTAGGGCAACTTTCTAAGTAAACCACATCTTACCTGTGGTTTTGATCCAGGAGGACAGGGAGGAGGTTCCAAACAATTACCACAGCGTCCCTAAAGATAAATGTTTCATGTTAAGCCAAATGGATGCTAATTTCACTTTTAAAAAGCATTCACCATTTGGGAGCAGATTGTTTGCTTCCTATGTTTGTCTGTATTAAATGACTTGGTGAGGGATTTTCTGGTCCTTCCCACAGGTGTGATTTTTCGGTCCTTCCGATGGTGAAACCTGTGGTGAACTCCGGTGGCAGACGGTGTCAGCCATGCAAAACGCTGTAGGCATTGCCGGAACTGGAAGATCCTGCTGTTTGCCATATGGTAAGCTGCCTTCACTGCTGGAAAACATGCCGTGGGGCACCAAAGAATCCCACCCCATGAATTGAGAACGTGTTGAAAACTTGGATGATTGAGTGTTTGTAAGGAAGGATACTGATTCCTGCCCATTTTGGATAGAAAATCTGGCAGGCTCCCTTATAGCCTTGTGATCCCCTCATCCACCTTTCTCTTCCCCATTTACTGTACGTAGACAAAGAAGAGGAAAATCTGTTCTTAAATGTTTCATGAATCTACCTTAGTGCCTAGAACAGCATGAAAAATCCATTTTAAATGAACCTTACAATAAAGTATGTGCAAATCTTTCTACTTAAGGTTACAAACATTTTGAACTATGAAGACCATGATTATCAACCACACCACAATTGAAGAGATGGCATAATTAAACTTATGGGAAAAAAAATCAAACAGAAATTACAAATAGTATGGTGCATTGATCCAACCAGCCTTCCATAGGGAAAAATAGGGTAACAAGAAGTACTTCATGTAAAATATCTAAAAGAAAAACAGTATGGAAGGATAATAGCAAATAATAACCATTTAACCAATGCATATCCATTTAACTAGTCTTTATAAGTAGGACTTGAATTATAGGGACTCTTCTTTAATAATAGATTCAGCAATGTTTAGTGATGTTGAAGGGTGAATTCATCGGCTCCATGCTGCCAGCAGATGGCCCACTCAAAGGAAGTGTGGTTCAAGTTATTGCTGCTAAACACTAATAATCCTATCCTCTAGTTTCTTTCTCATTAAACACAGCTCCAGGCTGGGAATGTGGGATGAAGAATTTACTCTGGTATGAAAAAAAATCATTATAGATGTGCTTCATAACTTGAAATAGGATCCCACATCTTCCTCATCCATCCAGAATTAAGCTGTAGTCTTCCCTCAGGGCATACAGTAGTGAAATTTGAGGAAAAAGAGACTTAAGTTTATTTCTTAGAAATACTTACGTGAGCAGGATGCATTGTAAGTGCGTCACACCGAGCTCCTATATCAGGAGGTTCCAAGATATTATTGATGCCGTATGCAATTCCACCATCAAATTCCAGGTGTCTCTGAACAATCTGAGCACTTCCATCATTCACAATCAGGTCTCCCTAAATCAAAGGAAACACTGCATGAACCACACCTGATGCATACGGCAGTGATGGGATCATTTAGAGACATGGGGCCCAATTGGACGGCATTGTTGTTCCCGACTTAGGATGCGACGGGGCTATTAAATTTAATATAATATAATATAATAATCTTTATTGTCACAAGTAGGCTTGCATTAATACTGCAATGAAGTTACTGTGAAAATTCCCAGTCGCCACATCCCGGCGCCTGTTCGGGTACACAGAGGGAGAATTCAAAATGTGCAAATTACCCAACAGCATATCTTTTAGGACTTGTGTGGGAGGAAACCGGAGCACCCGGAGCAAACCCACGCAGACACAGGGAGATCGTGCAGACACCACAAAGACAGTGACCCAAGCCGGGAATTGAACCTGGAATCCTGGCGCTGTAAAGCACCAGTGCTAACCACTGGTGCTTTACGGTAGCACAAGTGGGTAGCACTGTGGCTTCACAGCGCCAGGGTCCCCAGGTTTGATTCCCCGCTAGGTCACTGTCTGTACGGAGTCTGCACGTTCTCCCCGAGTATGCGTGGTGTCCTCCAGGTGCTCCGGTTTCCTCCCACAGTCCAAAGACGTGCAGATTAGGTGGCTTGGCCATGATAAATTGCCCTTAGTGACCAAAAAGGTTAGGAGGGGTTATTGGGTTACAGAGATAGGGTGGAAGTGAGGGCTTAAGTGGGGCGGTGCAGACTCGATGGGCCGAATGACCTCCTTCTGCACTATATGTTCTATGTTCTATGTTCACTGTGCTGCCGTGCCGCCCACGCTAGAGGCCTGTCACGAGATTTGCGACGCTTGGTACGCCTCGCTAGATCAAATGAGATTTCGCGAAACATCACAATCTGGATCTTGCCCTCACTGGGCGGGTCCAAATTTGCATATTTGTGTCATTTAGGCTCATTTAAACACGTGTGCGTTGGATTCTCCCAAGGCCTGGGATCGAATGCCCGTGCCTGGGAGACCTCGTCATTGTGCCGTTTAGCACTGGTTCACAGAAGCTTGGACAAGGCGTAATGGCACCTGGGAAAGGGAGTGAGGGCATCTCCCACGCCATCAGAGATCTGCGCAGGATGGTACACTGGCACTCTTGCTGCCACCCAAGCAACTTGGCACTGCCAGCACCTTTAACTAGCCTTTGATTGGTAGTTTAATGGTTTGTACCTGGCAGAGAGGTTTGTTTATTTAACTTTCTCTTTACACTTGAATGCCTGTGAAGTACCCCCATTGATCCTAACTTCAATATGTATAAACATCTTTGTGAACAATATTTATAAACAACACGAAGATGCCACCCTGCCCTGTCCCCAACCACCAAGGGGTCTCCAATGGCCTGGGAGACCCCCCCCCCCCAACCCGGGTGCCGTTACACCTGGTCAACACAAAAGTGAAAAGTAAACAGCACCCTGGCGAGGTCTCCCACGCGTAGCAGTTGAGTCCTGGGTAGCGGGTAAATCTGGCAAACATATATTTAAATAAGCTGTATGGCTCATTTAACTATGCTGATTTGGATCACGTCCAGAGAGGGCGAGATTCAGATCACAACGTCGCACGTGATTTCTTTGAATCTTGCGATGCATTTTGAGCATTACGAATCTCGCAAGAGGCCTCTCGTGAGATTCAATGGCCTCACCCCAACACCAAGTCGGGTGCTTTGATGCCGCTGAATCGCGCCCATTATCTCTGAACGGCACAGGGCGTAGCATTTGGTAAAAGAACATAAAACTTGTCACGAAAATGCAGACAACTAGTTTATCAAATGCATTCAAAAGTCAAAGCATTAGTATACTGAAGAAGAAAATTCCAAGGGCAAACACTGAGCATTAAAAACTTAGTCCAAGATGTGCCCATTTGTTATTTGCTTTGAAAATCAAATCTAAATATCAGGCAGAATTTTCTTGATAATCATTCATTGTCCTCCATTTGCTGTATGAAATAGTGATGCCGGCAGAAGGAATCTCCTTGGACCTGTTAGTCTGCAAGTGTGGAGTACAATATATATCCTGACCATTCAAAAGTCACGTTTGTTCAGTCTTTATCAAAGTTTGGTATGGGCTACATCTTGGGATGATTGTTTGACCTTCTCAATCTTCCCTCTTAAAGGTCACTCCAGCTTTAAGTCGCTGCAAATCCCTGACAATTAGAACAATCAAATGGGCTCAAAACGTTAATTGTTTCTTTCTCCCCAAATGTTGCTGCGTTTTCACAGCATTTTCTCTTTTTACTTCAAATTTCCAGAATCTGCAGTATTTTGCTTAAATTTTGCTTTTACTTACAATTATAGCCCTGCTGCAACTGACTGAAATCAATGATCCTCTCATTGTCCGCCTGTCGCTGATAAGTGGAAGGTCTGCTGCTATAGTCTGCAATCGGAGAACATTGTGTAAGTATTTGAAAGAAATTTAATTTTGGAGATCTAAACTATTTGATGGAGCATACTTAGCTGGACACCAGAGGGCTTTTTGAGTAAAGACTATTGCTAGCATGCAATATGAAAGAAGCAAAAATGACTTCTACAAATAGTCAGAGGCTCTAATAATATATCAGGGCTATATCAGGGCAGGTGCAGCAGCACCACTGATCCCTGTCCATTCCTTTTTGTTTCTATGAGAGATGAGACTTGTTGGAGAGAACATCGAGAGGCAGAAGTAACAGTGCTATGAATAAGGTTAAGTTATAATATGTATCAGAGCAAATTCACTGATCCAACAGTCCCAGCAAGTAGTGTGGTCAGAAATAGAGCGACATCAGTGCTTCCAAAATGGCAATTTGATGAGAGCAGGAATTAGGAACAAAGGGGGAAGGAGAAGTGGTGTAGTTTAATTGATGCTTAAGTGGATGAAAAAAATCAACTTAATATTTAACGCCACCATACTTTCTGGTAAAAACGGCAATGCAGGAAGGCATAATGCTGTGTGGTTCCGACAGGATGTGGGAGTTTTGAGTAACAGATGTTAGCTGGAAGAAACACAGCTGCAGGAAGTCTCTCCAAGTGAATTTTATTTGAGGTGCAGTTGGAGCCAAACCAACAAATCAGGGGGCAGGAAAAGGTCTTTGGGGAAACAGTTTCAGAAGGTGGTGGATCCTGTTGAGAGTTAAGGAGTTGCTCATGGTACAGGAAGTATTAATGTCTATCCAAGTATCAGGGAAGGTGAAGAGGTTGTTTGGAGAAGGAACTCCCGAAGGAAATGATCTACAACACATTTGTGAGAGGATTTTGGACAAGGCCAGCAAATGGATTATCAATGACTCAAACAGCATTAATGGTTCATATGTGGAGTGGGAGGGGAAATCAGCAATTCAATGATGAATGCTGAAGCACTGGGCGATTTACTGGTTAGAAAGGTGAATGCCATCTTGTGTAGGCTTTGTTGTCTCAGATTAGGGACATTTCAGATAGACTAGGAAAGATAATGGATGGAGATGGAGTGCGGTCAGCTATATCGTGGTCTATTTGGGAGACAAAGGAAAGCAACAATCGGGGGAGGGTTTCTGCGCTGCCCGTGCCGGTAGCGGAGTTCCCGATGTGGTGGGGGATCTGATACCAGTAAAAAATGGGATTGGAGCCGTTGCGATGGTCTGGTACCCCACTGGCAGCAGCACGAGGTTCATGCTCCACGCCTGTGGGAAGATGCAAATGGATATCAAATTCTCCATGCGTCCATAATGCTCCGGCCCTCTGGGCCATGATTCACACAGGCATGGATTGGTGTAAGCATTTGTCAGCATGGCACTGACACAGTGGACCTCGCGATGGACCTAAAGGTAAGTATTTAACAAAGGTGCCCCCAAAGTCCATCAGAGGGGCCTCCTCCCACCACAATACAAATCTTGCCCACCCCACCTCCAGTCCCTCCCAACAGACCCCCACATCAGACACCCCATCAGACCATCCACTAGATCCCCCCACCAGCGTCCCCCATATCAGAGACCCCCACCAGACCCTCCCATCATAAGACCATAAGATATAGGAGCAGAATTAGGCCACTCGGCCCATCGAGTCTGCTCTGCCATTCAATTATGGCTGATCTATTTCTCATCCCCATTCTCCTGCCTTCACATCAGAGACTCCTTCATATCAGAGACCTCCTATCAGAAACTCCCCATATCAGAGACCCCCCCCCGCCCCCGCACTTCCTTCCGGCCTATCATTCTCCCCTGCCTTGAAGCTAAAGAGCAGTCCAGGCAAAGTGAAAAATCACTGTTTTTTAAAAAGCTTATCTTTCCCTTACACCTGCGGCCTAGTGAAGCAGTGTAAAAAGCAGCAGCTGTTACTCCATAAAAAGTCAAAAGCACATCACAAGGCTTTAAGCCTCCTCAGATCTTTTGATCTGCAAGGCTTCTATTCACTTTCAAAGTGAAAGAAAATAGCTTCCAGAGAGCCAGGGTCTGAATTATTTATTTTAATTTCCCTTCACACTTGAATGCATCTCAAGTACCCTGCTTTGAACCTAAGCACAATATTTATGAACATCTAGCTATGATTCACAGCTCCGGACCACATCAAAAGCAGTTAAGTTATTTCTGCTGAGAAAAAGAATAAGGGAAAGCATTAACTCCTCAATGTTTATAGAAATTGTGGTTAGATTCAAAGCAGGTTACTTGAGATGCAATGAAGTGTGAAGTGAGATGAAAATAAACAATCCAGACACCAGGCTGTCTGGAAGCTATTAGCCTGTCATTTACAGCCTATTAAAAGCTATTTCTCTTTGAAAGTGGATAGAAGCAATAGTTTTTCACTGTTTCTGCCAGGACTTCTCTTTAGCTTCCAGGCAGAGATGACTGACGACGGGCAGTCCTGATGGGGGTCTCTGATAGGGGGTCTCTGATATGAGGGGTCTCTGATATGGGTGTCTCTGATATGGGGTGTATGTGGGGGTCTTTAATATGGTGGTCTCTGATATGAGGGGTATGGTAAGGGTCTCTGAAATGCGGGGTCTGTTCGGGGTCTCTGAAATGGGAGCCTGAGGGGGTCTCTGATATGGGGGTTTCTGATAAGGGGGTCTCTGATGGGGCTCAGGGGGGTTTGATCACCCTTATGCACGTGTGCTATGGGTGGGGGGTGTGACCAAGCAATTCCCATGGTGGGGGGGGGGGGGGGGGGGAGGTTGCCCCTACTTGTCAATGGGGGTGGGGGGCAAGATTTGTGTTATGGAGGGAGGGGGACCAGCCGCAGGACGTTAGTATCAGGCTGCCCCCACAAAATCGCAGTCTGATAGCGGGATTTGGAACAGAATCCCTTGAGCTCCCTTCCATGCACAAATTTGCACGGTAGGAGAGAGTGAATCTCTTCGGAGCACTGTTCCCAGCGCCTCACAAACCAGAAACGATTCAGTTCCAGCGAGAGAACAAACCCAAAATGAAGAATCCAGCTCCAGAAGTCATGTAAAAGGAATATAGATGATTAGCAAAGGTGGAAGTTTCCAAATTACTGCCTGAGTATTTTTAAGATTAGGGATCTCAAGATAGAAGGATTGGCTACATTGGAATAGGAAAGGAACTAATAAAATGGCAAAATAGGAAAGTAATGAATCATTTAAACTGGAAAGGAAGAGAGCAGGGAGATAAAAGCAGTCAGAAAGAATAAGTAGAGAAGGTAGAAATAGCCAAAGATAACATAGATAACTAGAAAATGAATAAAAAAAGGAAAGTATGCGAAATGAATAAAGAGAATAGAAGACAATCAATTCAACCAATTTTGAGCAGAAAAAAAAGGGTTTGAGGAATGAAGTGTATCTCTATGGCACTTCTATAGATGTGGCATAGAGCGCATCCTATCAGGCTGCATCACAGCTTGGTATGACAACTGCTCGGCCCAAGATCGCAAGAAACTGCGGAGTGTGTGTGAACTCAGCCCAACGCATCACACAAGCTTGCCACCCGCCCATTGATTCTGTCTACACCTTCCGCTGCCTCAGGAAGGCAGACAGCATTATCAGAGACCCCTCCCTTCTTCCTTCCATCAGGCAGAAGATACAGAAGTCTGAAGACCGGCACATCCAGACATAGGAACAGCTTCTTCTCCACAGCTACTAGACTCCTCAACGACTCTCCCTTGGACTGATCTGTTCCCTGTAAGAACACTATTCACGATGTCCTATGCTGCTCTTGCTCATGTATTTGCCTTGTTTGGCCCCTTGTTCTGCACTGTAACCAATCACTGTTTGTCGAAGTACCATTTGTCAATATACTCTGTCGATTATTTCTTTTGTGTCCACTATTTACGTACTGTGTACGTTCCCTTGGCTGCAGAAATATACTTTTCACTGTACTTCGGTACATGCGAAAATAAATCAAATCAAATCAAAATAAATCAGAAAAAAAAGTGCTTTAAATATGAATGAAAAAAGTCGAAGAGCATTTAAATTTTAAGATTGTGGGCCCCAACTGGAAAAACTAAAAGTAATTAGCGATCAAAGTAGAAAACGTGTCAACTTTGAAGAATAGGACTTTAACCTGGTGTTGTAAGTCTTCTTACTTTGAAGAACAGGGGTGGGATTCTCCGACCCCCCGCCGGGTCAGAGAATCGCTGGGGAGCGGCGTGAATTGGCGGGGGTGGGAATCGCACCGCGCCGGTCGGCGGCCACTCGCAGCGGCCCCCCTGGCAATTCTCCGACCCGCGATGGGCTGAAGTCCCGCTCGTTCTATGCAGGTCCCGCCGGCGTAAACTGGACTAGGTCCCTTACCGGCGGGACCTGGCGGCGCAGGCGGGCTCCGGTGTCCTGGGGAGTGCGCGGGGTGATCTGGCCCCGGGGTGGTGCCCCCACGGTGGCCTGGCCTGTGATTGGGGCCCACCGATCCACGGGCGGGCCTGTGCCATGGGGGGCACTCTTTTCCTACGCACCGGCCGTGTAGGCCTCCGCGATGGCCGGCGCGAAGGTGAACCCTCCCAGCGCATGCGCGGGGATGATGTCAGCAGCCGCTGACGCTCCCGCGCATGCGCGGACCCGCGCCGGCCGGCGAAGTCCCTTCAGCTCCGGCTGGCGCGGCGCCAAAGGCCTTCCACGCTGGCCGGCGGGGCGCAAACCACTCCGGCGCCGGCCTAGCCCCTGAAGGTGTGGAGGATTCCGCACCTTTGGGGCGGCCTGACGCCGGGGTGGTTCATGCCACTCCTTCCCGCCGGGACCCCCCGCCCCGCTGGGTAGGGGAGAATCCCACCCCAGGTTAGATGGGTGGTTGGGGGAAAGGGGGCTAAAGAGATCTGAGAACAGATTGGACACATATGATTCAGGCAATTGCTCATTTGGAGGATAAACACCAACACACACTGGTTGGCTGATGGCCAGTTGTATTGTAATTTAGTTTTATGTAATTCTTTGATCCACTTGGGCATGCAGAATTGATTAGTTCACACTTACGCTGACAAATGATTATTGCTTTAGGACCAAGCATTCTGCCAAGGTGCAGGAATCTCTTAAAATTAACAAATTTATAATTACGGGACTCAAAAAGGATGGCCTGGTAGACAGGCAGTTTTTTCAGATGGAGAAAAATCAAATCTGAATTCTACATCTTAAAAGTTCCTGATTAGGACTGATTTGCTCCTCCTTCAAAAATAGTCTCAGTACAGGAGTTATTGAACTTTGAAACACAGTTCATACATATTGGCACTTCATTGCTGCAGGCCTGTGCCAGGAGGCAGGTCAAGTTCCAAAAATGTTAATCCCTGGGTTCACAACCACTTCCTGAGGCTTTGTTGGGGATTCTCTCGCTCTTCAGGTACCATACCCCAAGAGAGCATGATAATGGACTTGCATGTGTTATTTTGTGGTTATGCTTAGCATGTACTGCAGTGGTTTGCTGTTGTCTTTTGCAGATTTTGGCTGACCAGGAGATTCTCCTTCTCTTACCACCTGCCTAAAGCATATTGGAAGGGTTTTGTAGGCTGAAAATCAAGTCATCGAGTGGGACTCAAACTTGGAGCTTCTCACTCAGAGATGGGGCGCTGCCACTGAGCCACAAGATCTTTGTTTGGGACTCTATGGATGGAGTTATCCCGTGGCCCAGCGGTGGGTTCAATGGCGGGTGGGACTGGGAAGGGGACAGAGTCCAGCGGGAGCCCAAAAATTGGTTTCACGCCGAAGTGATTTTCAGATAGGATCTTCCAATGGTGTCCGCCATGGCAGATCGGGAAACTGATTTGCACCCTGCTATTGGGATGCAGAGGAAGGCCCGACCAGAATATTAACACCATTTCCGATTCGCCACAACACCAGTGGGAAAACAGGTCTGGAAAAATGTGACCTGCAGAATTCGGGACTTCCCTGAACAGTGGCTGGGGATTCCTCAGGAGTTAAGGATAGAGGCAGACAGTGACCTTAGTCTCTGGAACACCACAGCAGTGGGTGGGGGAAGCCCCTATCAGGTGGATCTTTCAGATTGAATGTCATAAAGGAGGAACACCTTCCAGTCTCAGAGATTTTGCTGGTGATCCACCTTCATTCTCAGGAGGTCCATCTTCCTTCATTAACAGTGGGCGAGTGATGTTAGTCACCTTTTCAATATTTTCAACTTGGTTGGAGGCACCAGAGGGGCCTACCTCATAGTCTAGTCCTGAGCTAGACCACAAAAGGGAACTTTGGCACATCACTCACTTCATATTCCACTTATATAGGAAGCGGCTGAGGCATGAGTACCTTCTCCACAGTACTATATCTGCACGTATACCAGATGCACAGCAGCAGTTCAAGAAGGTACCTCATCACTGGCTGCTCAAAGGCAATTAGAAATGAGCAGCATGTGTTTGCCTTGCCAGCAACATTCACATCCCGTGAAAGGATAAAAACAGAAAATTATAGAACAGGGATGTGGGCAAACCATCAGTTTCTGCTAAAATTACTGAGTTACTTTGGTAGACAGTTGCCCAAGAAATGCCCTTACTGTGCAGGTTCTCACCAGCTACAATTCAATAAGGTGAATTCCCTTGATCCTCGCTGAACGAGATCCAAATCTGCATATTTAAATGAGCAATTAGGCTCATTTAAATACCTGGACACCCGGACGCCTGGGAGTCAACGACCGCACCTGTGAGACCTCACCAGGGCGCCATTTAGTACTGGTTCATACAAACATGAACCAGGCGTAATGGCACCTCGGGGGGCCTAGCAGGGGATTGGAGACCCCGGGGTGGTCGGGGACAGGGCGGGGTAGCACCCTAGCACTCCCCTTGGCACCCAGGGTTCTAGGTTGGCACTGCCAGGGGTGAGGCCCGGGGGGGGGGGGGGGCCTTGCCAATGGGAGGGGAGTGAGAGGCGGGTTTCCAAGGGCCTTGACAAGGTTGGGGGGGGGGGTGAGGAGGGAGGGTCAGAAAGTGGGGTCGGAGCCTGAAAGGGGGGGGAAGCCAATTGATAACATTGTAGCACGATTAAAAACTGCAACTAGAAAATATCAATTTAAGGACACAGATGAAAAGCTGATACATCAACTAATTTAGGGTTCGGTACACCCTGACATATAGAAATGGCCGGATGCGACAATTCCCAGAGGAAAGAAATTCACATAATCATTGAGATCAGGAAGAGGGTGAGAGAGAAACCTACGAGGATAAATCTGAAGGTGAAGATTGATACCAGAGCGCAGAGTGATATTGTCTCGCTCAGGCCATACCAGATCTTTCCTGAAAATTTGGAGGAAAATGGTTATTCAAAAAAAGGTGCTCTGAAACCGATCAACACCGTTCTAGAAGCATTTAGGGGAATTGAGATTCGATAGCTAGGAACAACCCAAATCAGAGGGACACACAAAGACAAAGATGTTAACTGTACATTAAAACAGATCGTCTGGGGGTTCAGCAGTTGTGAGGAGCAGCAGTTTATCTCAGTAAACCATGAGGTTAAGGAGGTGACACTGAGGGTTAAAGAGTGCACACTCATTGAAAAGCATCTTCTAATCAAATTCTACAGAGGTCTGAGTACAAAGATATTTCACCCTAAATGTAACACCATTGAAACTGAGTTGAAATAGAGATGAAGTCAGTTTCATTGATCGGGGCATTATATTTTAAAGAAAGAAGGATATATTTGTCGTTTGTAAATAACTAGGAACTACTGAGCTAGGAATTAATGTGATACATGCAAGTGTTAAAGGGGGCCACATTACACTGCTGCACTAGAGTCTGGACCAGACAGCATGGCAAAATTAAACATAAATAGTTTTGGAGCTGTACAAAATGTGATTAACACTATCTGGGTACCCAAAGACAAAACATCACCCATCTCCCAGAGGGTTGTGTGGCAGGCACACAGCCAACATGGGCAGGCTCGAGACCCCTAAATGGGCCAGGTGACAGGGTCCCATGCTGTTGGAAACTCCAACGTACACGGTCTACAATTGCAGTTCTTAAATACCTTTGAATCCCTGATCATGTGAAATTTTAGGTACGCCACAAGGTTGTGTTTGTTCTCATCACTATAAAGCCAATCCTGTCTCACTTTAGGAAGAGAATTAAATGCTTCGTCTGTTGGCCACAACATTGTGAATGGTCTGTGGATTGGATCTTCCAGTAGAGGTAGCAGATTTGTTTCCTGTGAAAATGAAAAATAATTTAATAATTACTTTTTTGTAATTTGAGTCTTATAAAATATATTTAAAGTAAACATCCAAGAGATCCCAGGAGGAATGTGGTTAAACATTTGAGGCCTGCTTTAGGTATTCTTTTAGCCAGTTTGTGACTCCTGTAAGCAGCCCTCATATCTTACGTTCGCAAGTATACCTGTATCATATGAAATTAGGTATAATGTCAGGAAACTCTTGTGATCTGAATCTGATATTTTGCCTTTCACAGATGTGTCTGAGTTGGTGGCATCAGGATTTGGGGGCAGGATATTGAAGGGAATTCAGATTACAGAGTCAAAGAAACCGCAATTCATCCTACAAAGTCCATACTCCTGGATGAGGTTACTATGGAGATCCACTTTCCTCTTTGCTCCCTACCCTTTAATGTTTATTTTTAAAAGCAACTATCTTAAAAGTACTTCTTAAAAGTATTCAGCAGTGCTACATTCCACCCACCCACTATGTGAAGAAATAATTTCTAACCTCCCCTTTAATTGTTTTTGTGGTCATCTTTAATTTGTGCCCTACTACAAACTTTTCTTGCCTTGCAACTTAAATGGCTGCACGCCCACGCTTTTCGTGAAGTATTGAAGTGCTACAGCGAGTAAGCTTACCTGATCGCTTCAGTAGAGGACCAGAAAATCCCACCTCCTCTGATGTATTCTTACTTTCAGGCAGGCATGGGAAGAGGAGAGACTGCAAAGAATCAATCTGAAGTCGAAGTAGGGAACCAGCAATGGAAATAACCCGTGACAATGAGTGTGGGAACCCTGCATCGCAGGCAGTAAGTTAAGTTCACAGTACCCATTTAAATAAAAATTCTGCATGATGTTAATGCTCCCTGCAATTTTCACTGGCTGTGCAAATCAGCATGAGTGGCTCGCATTACTCAGAGGTAGCCTGCAACTCTTGAAGGGGAAGTAGATTATGGCTCTATACTTTGAACAGTGGGCAAATCATAGGCCTGGGACCTGAATGGAACAAAAAGATTCAAATGTGCTGACCTCACATAATACTTGCTCACATGACAACAGTGACCACACTTCAAAGGCACTTCATTGACTGTGAGGCATGTTGGGTTGTCCTGGAGTTGTGAAAGGCGCTGTATAAGTCCAGGGGCTGAATAATATAGTTGCACCCAACTAGGGCTCCGCACCTAGAAATCAGCAATGTTCTGACTTGCAGGCCTGCCTTCGGAGCCTGCCCTCAGAGCCTGCCCGATAATACGTTAATTGCCCCAATTAACGGCAAGAGTGGGTTGTAGACCTCCATCCCATCCAATGAGTGCTAGAGGGTGGATTATCGGGGGCGGGATTCTCTCAGCCCGGGGCCGGGCCACGCCGTCCCAACGCTGGCACGCGATTCTCCGCAGAGCCTGGGATGGGCCGAGCGGCCGCAGTTAAAACGCTGAGTCCAGCTGGCGCCATCCGCACCTGCTCGCAGCCGGCGGGAACTTTGCGTGCAAGGGTCAGGTGGCGGCCTGTGGGGGGGGGGGGGGGAGGGGGGCTCCGACCCCGGGGAGGAGCCTCCGATGCGGCCTGGCCCGTGATCGGGGCCCACCGATTGGCGGGCCGACCTCTCTGTCCCCCGGTCTCTTTTACTATGCGCCAGCCCCTGTACACCTGCGCCATGTTGCGTCGGGGCCGGCGCGCTGAAAGAGGCCACCGCGCATGCGCACGTTGGCGCCAGTGCCACTGCGCATGCGCGCGTTGGCGCCAGTGCCATTGCACATGCGCGGATCCCGCGGCGCACAGTTCGCGCCAGAATTGGCAGCTGGAGCAGCGTGAATCGCATCAGCGCCGTACTGGCCCCCTGTAAGGGCCAGAATTACTCCTGGCAGCGCTCCGTTCACGCCGTCGTAATACGCGACGGCGTTTACAACGGCGTGGACACTCTGCCGCGGGATGGGAGAATCCCGCCCCTGGTCTCGGAGGCTTCAGGCTGTGACCTAAAACAGGATTACGGCCAGTACTTTAAAAGGTTCTCTGGCACAGGACAGTGTCAGGTGACCCATCAGATGATAAATATAATTGATTACCTAAACAGAGAAAAGATTTGTATATGTTACAATCTAGCTGGATTAAGTACATTTAAATTGTGAGTAATCTCTGAAAACCATGTCAATCTTCATAGATGGCAGAAATGTAAAAAATCAACAAGTCTCCCACCTTCTGTCATTGAGGAGTTGTACATTTGTTACATGTTTCCATACAAAGTAGTCAGCGTCATTGGAGAGTGGGGTGAGGCATACCAGAAGGATCAAACCAACCCCCAGATTCAGTGAGGCTGCCCAGGGGCCCTCCTGTGAAAAGTTCATGAGCGACGTGACCAGCTCATGCCAGCTGCTGGCAAGTGGATGAAGCCCAGTGAGGTCTATGCTGCATGGGAGGAGGTGGCCGAAGAGGTCAGCTGTGTGGGTGTGGTGAGAAGGAGTTTGACCCAGAGGCACAAAAAGCTCAATGACCTCATGAGGCTGGGCAGGGTGAGTATGGCATCAGTATGAGCTATCATGGTCCAGTGTGTAACAGATCTCACCAGTGAATTCAGACCCTTGAATTAGAGGAAAATCCTCCTGATAAAACAATCTCCAAAATATTCCTCGACTCATTCACTTGAGCAGTCACTGAAATGTTAACTGCAAAGCTGAGATTAGCCTCAGCGAGTCTTAAAATCCACCCAAACAAGCTTGCCCATCAAAAAATGTATTGCCTGTGTGTGGTGATTCTCACCCTGAAGGCGTGTTACTTCCTTCAGAGCGTATTATTGCAGTGAGTTGGGTTTTTAATGAATTGCCTTCACAATTGCTATGTGAATAACACGGGCCGGTTTATGACATTTTTACCCACCGTAATACGCCTACTGTATTATCGCACACCGGTGAAGCGCAGAATGGTCCCGATATAGGAACATATTATTCAGCCCCAAGTCGTCTTTCTTTTATAATTAGTTGAGATCAGTTTTTTGCCCATTCAACACACCAGTCACATTCCCGTGAACACCAGTTTTGATGGCACTGTGCAGAAAGTTAAGATGAGGGAAAGCGCAGGAATGATGTTATTTTAAGATACAAAAAAATTGATTTTCCTTCTTGATCTCCTGTCTCTAGTTCAGAACAGATGATATTCAAGGCAGAGAACAATTTTAAATACAGGAAGAGAGATGACTACATTGTCCACCTGAAGATGTCCTCCACTGTACAACAGCGACTGACCTTCAAAAGTAATAAATTGATTGTGTGACTTATTAGGATGCCTTAATGATAGAATGTGGTAGCCGAAGGTAAGGACTTCATACGACACTAAGTAGGCAGGATAACAACTAGGTTTATTTACTCGACCCACAATACTACAATTACTCTACCCCTCACCCCGCAGGGTCACCCTCCCCGACCTGCTCACAGGGCAGGGTTTATATTCTGTGATGTTCCTCCTTATTAGGGGAGAGGCTTCGCCTCCCCCAATCACCTGGGTAGTTTGTACTCCAAGGTGTAGGAAGTGAACCATATACAATATAAGGTTTGACCTGAGGAGGTCGTAACATAGAACAAGTTGGTTCTTTCCGTCCAATTGTTTTCAGTGAAATCAGCCACCACTTCCATTTGGTACCTTTCCTCAGCTACAGTGTAATCATTGGCCAAATAGAAGCAGCATAACCAGAAATACACTAGTATTAAAGAAAATGTCCTACCTTGATCAAACGACTAAAAATCCTGTATCCATTCGCATTTGCAACCGTGGTGATATTGTGCTGCAAACAAAGAATTCAAACACAAGAAATATGTGAAAGTTTGCTCCAAAAATGTAAGATAAAATAACAGGCAGGATTTTGCCAGCCTGCACGCGGAATCATGGTGGACGTAGCAATAAAATGGTGAGGGAGCTGAGGTAAATGCCCCCCCCCTGTCCACGTCCCACCACTGATGAATTTTACCAACTGCGGGACAGGCTTCCCACAGGCTGCCTGCCACAAGGAGGCGTGAAGCAAATTTAAATATTCAAATAGAACATTAATAGACCAGGATGTCGGCATTTTGCCAATTAAAAATCGATGGCCCCTTCCCCTGCCGGGTGCTGAGACTGCCAACTGAATGCAAGTGTGTCCCCTATGGCTGTCAGGGAATATATACTTTTTCTCAATTCTGGGTTCCGGACAGCAATCATGAATCAGAGCTTTTTTTCCCCCCTTGCCTGAACAGCCCAAGGCAATGTGGAAGCGTACTCCGTTGCTAACTCAGCTTAAGTTAGCTAACTGAGCACAGCCTGTGAGTCAACTGGGAGCTTCTAGTCCGTATGGCTGATTAATAATGGATTATTGCATCAAAGCTCTTAATGCAGGTCAGCAAACAGAACTAAGTAAGAATTTCCTTTGGCCTTGCTTTCATCAACGTATTCCTACTCTTGTTCCAATCTCCAGCTGTAACTGATTCCTTTGATGACATTTAACGTGCATGGAGTCACTAGATAATTTTGAGTGTTCTTTTAGCAAACGGACAACAAATATTTTCAGTGATTATACTATTTTGTTTTGTTTTATATGTGATTTTTAGAACAGCTATATTAACCTTTTCTCCAGCTCTTTTCTCACCCAAATCGATCAGAATTCACACAAAAGCCTTAAAGAAAGTTCATTCAGGGGACATCATAACTAAGCCAATCCTATCTTTGCCCTTGCATGCTTCCAGTAAAGGGCAGAGGATAGGGATCGGGAGCAGCAGTTCCAGCCTGTATTACATTCACTACCTAGGATCACTGAGGTGAAATGTAATCAATCCCGCCTATGTCAAACTCAAGGGAAATCACCTAATGTAACAGATCAACAATTCCATCTGGCACTTTCCAAATTTGTAATCACTGACTGGATGAACCCACTGGGCTATCAGGATACACATGCATTTCCTAAAACTGTAACATGAATCTTCAAAGAGAATGAGAAAGAGACACTTTGCAAAGCTAAAATATCACCGATACAAAAAGATGTGTTTTCAGATTTCCTTGCAACCTACCAGAGGTGTAACTGATCGGTTGCTAGCCGTTAAGTTGAATGGAACTAAGATCTTGTTGATGTAATGGACAATTCCATTTGTTGCAATGTAGTCAGTGCTAGTTATTTGTGCATCTCCATTCAAGTAAATTGTATTCTGTGTTAAAAAGATTAAAATAGTTTACTTTTCAAAAATGGAATCACACTCCAGTTAACTGCAGTAAGTGAGATTCCCTACACTTTTATTCTGCCGTACAAATTTGTCCATCATCCTTGGCCTGCAATGTCCATGGTCTAGCACAGAGTCATCTCCAAGCACCTTTCCTTGACCATTCTTCCTGACTGAGTGCAGATGCAGCAAAGGATCTTCCTTGAAATCAAATACACCCAGGCCACGCTGATAGCTTGAAGCAGAGGGGAATGTTGCTTATTCTTTGGATTAGAGAAGTGTTTGCAGAAAGAATGGGTGTCATATCTACCCTATAGATGATGTGGACAGATGTAAAAGCAAGTTGAAAGGGGTCCTGGGGTTGTCAGATCTGGCACTTGTGTGAATCATCACTCTGCATCAGAAATAAACATACCAACTTGTATTGTTGAAGCAATAAAGAAGGGATATTGTGATTAAATAGTAAAATCCACTGATCAGGCCAAATATTCAGCCTTCAGTTCTTTGCTTACTTTTGGGCGAGGACTATCCAGATTAATCAGAGGAGCGACCAGGAAATTTGGAAAAAGTTCACTTTAGGCAGGAACAAGCCACAAAGAGAATACGGAGACCATAACGATGGTGCAGAAACACGATCATAAGACTGAAATCTGGGGCGAAATTCTCTGGAAACGGCGCGATGTCCGCCGACTGTCGCCCAAAACGGCGCCAATCAGACGGGCATCGTGCTGCCCCAAAGGTGCGGAATGCTCCGCATCTTTGGGGGCCGAGCCCCAACATTGAGGGGCTAGGCCGACGCCGGAGGAATTTCCGCCCCGCCAGCTGGCGGAAACGGCCTTTGTTGCCCCGCCAGCTGGCGCTGAAATGACATCTCCGGGCGGCGCATGCGCGGGAGCGTCAGCGGCCGCTGACAGTTTCCCACGCATGCGCAGTGGAGGGAGTCTCTTCCACCTCCGCCATGGTGGAGGCCGTGGCGGAGGCGGAAGGGAAAGAGTGCCCCCACGGCACAGGCCCGCCTGCGGATCGGTGGGTCCCGATCGCGGGCCAGGCCACCGTGGGGGCACCCCCCGGGGTCAGATCGCCCCGCGCCCCCCCCAGGACCCCAGAGCCCGCCCATGCCGCCTTGTCCCGCTGGTAAGGTAGGTGATTTAATTTACGCCGGTGGGACAGGCAATTTATCGGCAGGACTTCGGCCCATCCGAGCCGGAGAATCGAGCGGGGGGGCCCGCCAACCGGCGCGGCGCGATTCCCGCCCCCCGCCGAATATCTGGTGCCGGAGACTTCGGCAACTGGCAGGGGCGGGATTCACGCCAGCCCCCGGCGATTCTCCGACCCGGCGGGGGGTCGGAGAATGTCGCCCCTGGTATCAGAGGATCATGTAATGAGGAAAATCGACATTGTATAGACATGAAAGGAGTCAACGTGGAACGGACTTTACAGACATGTAAAAGTAGATATTTACCTTAACCAGAGATGTTCTAACCAAAGATTCAGAACCCCTGGAGGAGCTGTGGGTTTCTGAGGTGGGTTACTATGTTACAGAGTGATGTGAAAAGTAGGACTCAAGGTTTGGGTTGCATTGGATTTGTTTATTGTCACGTGTACCGAAGTACAATGAAAAGTATTTTTCTGCCAGCAGCTCAAACAGATCATTTAGTACATGAAAACAAATTTAAAAAAAAAAATACATAAGAGGGCAACACAAGGCCCACAATGTAAAATATAGACACCGGCATCGGAAGAAGAATACAGGAATATAGTATTAATCAGGTCAATCCATAAGAGGGTCATTTAAGAGTCTGGTAATAGCGGGGAAGAAGCTGTTTTAGAATCTTACACACACAAAATAATTTTACATTGATTTGTGCAGCCAATTTCCATGATTAGCTGATTTAAAGGTTGCAATGTGTATATATTAGAGTATTCATGAGGTTCCTAA
Organism: Scyliorhinus torazame; assembly: GCF_047496885.1. Lineage (NCBI taxonomy): Eukaryota > Metazoa > Chordata > Chondrichthyes > Carcharhiniformes > Scyliorhinidae > Scyliorhinus > Scyliorhinus torazame. Next base: position 194,014,009 of record NC_092719.1, on the reverse strand, counting down.
TGAGGTGAATCACATGAATAATGCAAAAGCTTTTAATAGAAGGAAATATCCTTCTGTATCATTCTTGCATACCATTTCAATTAGAAATCAGGGATCTGTTAGTTTTTAGATGCTTGAGGCCCAAGCAGCATTTTAAAGATTTTGTACAATAAAACTGATCAATAAGAGCACAAGTTGGGGGATACAGTGAAGTACAAACACACCCACCTGTTTCCAGGAGATCCGAATGGGGTTCCCAGATAAGGCAACAATGGAAGTCTGTCTCCTTAGATCACTGTGGAAAAGTTTCCCACAGCCTACGATGTGATATCGAAGCAAATCTCCAATCAAACCGCGTGCTTCCCATTCTTTCATCTGTTAAGAAAGTCCTCTCATTAATTTGACAAAGGCTATTTACAATCAGCTTCAGGTCATAAGGACATGAGAAATAGAATTAGGACTAAGCCATTCAAATCTCAAGCCAGATCCACCATTTAAGATGTTCATTGCTGATCTGATCTTGGCCTCAACTTCACCTTCCTGCCTATTCCCCCCCCCCCCCCCCCCCCCCCCCCCCCCCACATAACCGCTGATGCCCTTGAAGATCAAAAATCTGACTAACTCAAATATAGTGAATATATCCAATGACCCAGGGCCCACCTCTCCCTGGCATAGAGAATCCCAAAGAGTAATGATCTCTGAGAGAAGACATAATTTCTCATTCCCATTTTCAATGGGACACTCTGGGAGTTCAGACTCTAGCAAAAAATTTAGGAATATTGTATCAAAGAGCCAGAACAGGGATTGAGGCAGGGCTACAGGAGAGAGTGGGTTTTGCAAAGCCTGATGTCACCAGCAGGGCCCTCATTGGAAAACTATGGGCAAAATTCTCCATTTGGGAGATTATTAAGTATTTAGTGGAAATGAGATTATTAAGTTTGCCGCCGAGACTTAATTGTATGCAATTCGTGTTCTCGTTGGGGGCGCTATTAGTAAGTGAGTCAGGACATACAAATGGGCCAGCACTCTGCTGTCGCGAATACTGAGCAATTCCCTGCCCAGCTGGCGTTCTAACCGCTGGGCCAGAGTTAGCCCTAAAGAGCATGGCAGCTGGAGCTGTTTTTAAGCACCCCAATTACCAGACACACACTGAAGCCACCAAGATTGCTCACAGAACACCTGCCCCCCCATCAAGATCGGGAGTCCGAGGTGGACCCATAGCTTCATGACAGTGAGGAACGGAGGGACACCCTCTTTCCCAGGATGGGCTGCAGACTCAAACCTGCTCTCCTGAACATCACCTCCTAGGTGGTGACAGAGGCAGTCAGCACTGCCAATCCCACCAGGGGGAGACAGTTGGTGATTCATAGAAGTGGGGATCACTGGTGAGGCCTCTGTCCTGAGTGGAGCAGAGAACCAGGGAGGGCTCCAAAGATCACAGTGCAAATGTCCTTTGGTTGGAGTGAACTCTGCTGGTCCCCTGCTTCCTGGCGCAAAATGGCCACCGATTCCCTGCAGCTGCTGATACGGCCCAGAGCATTGCCCTCCCCAGACTGTGCCGGCGCTGGACTGAGCCTGCTTCCGCCACGCTGAGTTCCTGACGGATGAGACCATATGAGTCCCACGCTGTTGAGAACTCGGCCGGTGGGGGACGGTGCATTGCGGGGCGGGCCTCAGGCAATGGCCTGAAGCCGTGGATATGCCGCTTTTCAGGGGTCGGAGCATCGCGAAAGCAGCACCGCCCCCCGATTTTCTCACCTTCAGGGATTCTCCGCCCCATCGCCGAACCCGATTTCGGCATTGGGGATCGGAGAATCCAGCCCCTTGATTTTGGCCGGATGCCCGATTCTCCATCTGATCGCGATTAACATTTCCGGCGTCGCGAAGCAGAGAATTCAGCCCCATGGGTTTGATGCTCACAATTTTACAATCTTAATGTTATTGGATATAAAATCAAGGGCAGCATGACTGTGATTTTCTAATCTATCCTGGCCACTTGTGAGGTCTCATTGGCAGGATGGACCAAGGCTGGTATTTGACCTCTGGGGGCCCCAGGCAAAGTTTTGGCTTGGAGGCTGGGTCTGATCAGGGGCCCTGACTGTGAAATAGCCGTTGCTCATGAATCTCATACTGCCCTGACTTGGCTGCTGATGAGGAACATTCATACAGATAGAATACGATAGGTCGAGAGGTCAGCCACCTTGATTGAACAATGCAGCCAGCATGAACTGGTTCTGGGTACACACTGGGGTCCATGACTATCTCGGGGGTCTCCTGACTTTTTATGGGATTCCTGAACATTTTGGGGTCTCTGACTGCCTTGGCGTCCTATGCAATTGAATGGGTTGCAGACCCTAAAACAGCCCCTGGGCAAGATCTCAGTTTGTTGTGGGTTGACACTCTACTAATCTAAGTGTGCTAACTATAACTAACTAGACCAGACTAGCCACGTGTAGAAGGTGCTAACTGATATATACACCCTGACTGTCACTACGGTTGTCACCAGTGGAAAGAGGCAGAGTGCTGATGCCTCGTGTGTTTTATACTGGGAAACCCCCCTCTAGTGTTCTGCCTGGTGATTGGTTGTGTTCTGTCCTGTGTGTTGATTGGCTGTACTGGGTGTCTGCCACTGCCTGTCTGTATCTCATTATGTGCATGAGTGCATATCATGACACTGATCAAGTACTGCTAGTTCGGGGTGGTCACCATCGTGCAATACTAAGCATTCAATATTCATTTTGAAAACAGATTAAACTTTCTAAGCTCTACTTCAAGTACAACAATGTAATGATCCTTTGCAGCTGTAGCATGCAATATTATGAGGAGCAATAATTAAGGTTAGGTGGATTGGCCACAATTTAAAAAATTCTATCCAGTTGCAGTCCGTGTTACCCCAGGGTGAATAAAAAAAAATGTCTAGGTTAGGTGGGGTTATGGGGATATGGCAGGGGTAGGCTGCTCTTTAAGAGGGTCGGCGCAGACTCAATGGGCTGAATGGCCTCCTTCTGCACTGTGAGGATTTCTATGATCTGAAGTCGAAGAAAATAATATTTTGTAAATTTAAAAAGTGCTGTGAATACTGCACAAAACATTATGGAATAGTTACATGCGGGATCATTCCTCAACCAAAAATAAACCAATCAGGTGAATTGATAAATAGTTTACATGGAGAACACGGTAGCACAGTGGTTAGCACTGTTGCTTCACAGTGCCAGGGTCCCAGGTTCGATTCCCGGCTTGGGTCACTGTGCGGAGTCTGCACGTTCTCTCCGTGTCTGCGTGGGTTTCCTCCGGGTGCTCCGGTTTCCACCTAGAGTCGAAAGATGTGCAGGTCAGGTGGATTGGCCATGCTAAATTGCCCCTTAGTGTCAAAAAGGTTGGGTGGGGTTGCTGGGTTGCAGGGATGGGGTGGGGGCATGGGTTTAGATAGGGTGCTCTTTCCAGGGGCCGGTGTGGGCTTGATGGGCCGGGTGGCCTCCTTCTGCACTGTAAACTCTATGAAAGACTATGAACACTTCATAATTTCTGCCAGGAATTTCATATCATTCCATTAAATTTGATGCGTAAATTTGAGATCCTTACAGCAACTTGCAAAAGAGGTACAAAAAATTTGTCGTATAATCTCTCCATGTTGTAGAATCTCTCCATGGGCACTAAACCACCTTAATCAGAATTCCACCAATTGAGGCACCAAACCAGATCCTGTCATCATGTGTAATCAGACACTCCCAGCCTGAGGACAGCAGAGAGGAAGCCTGCCCCGGATATGAGGTTATGGAACCTGAGGGGATGTTTCCCCCTCCTTAGCTAAGTGTGCTGAGGCCAGTGATTAGGCCTACCATTGCCCTGGATAAAACTGGCTAGCTCAGTGCAAACCAAGACTGCTTATGAAAGTAAGCACTGTGAATGATGGAAAACTGAAATTAAAAACTGAAAATACTCAGCAGATTTGGCAGAATCGGAGGAGAAGGAAACAATTAATGTGCTGAATGGGATGTGCAGGCAGGACCAGATGCTGGCAAGGCCCCAATTTCCTGTTGTCAGCCAGCATGCCAACCGCCACCATGGTGGTCCCATCGCCAGGTAATTTTCATGGAGGTTGGTTTGAGGGGTGGGATGATGGCTGCCTGGCAGATAGTGGTGCATAGCCAATTACATTGCATATTGAAGATGCTTGTCAGAGTTGTCTGGAATTTTCCAGATGTCAGACAGGCCCCTGTTGAGGCCAATGCCCAGCATTTGAATTGAGACATCCACCCAACGGCAGAACAAATGGCAATTGATACTTCATTGAATTCAATCCCAGCTGTGATTGCCAGAGGGTTACAGCTGTGGCCTCAAACTGTCCAATGGAGACCCCGTGCAGAATGATGGTCTGGCAGTTGTGGCCATTTTTAGGTTTTGCAAAATTCTTCACAGGGTGTCTCCATCTTGAGACGCCCACTTGTTCCTCTGCCTACATTGGAAGTTCCCATCTCTGACCATGGGGCTGACAATATTTCAGTGCTGGAGGATGTCCTATTGGTTACCTATCCTCAGGGCACAACCCTGAGTTTTTAATTGGACTGGGCTCACAGAGACCGTCACTTAATTGGTCACCTCCTCGAAAATCACCTTCTGGATACTGGTGCCAGCATTTGTTGTTTCCCGACCCACATTTACCCTGGATGGCAGGATTGGGACCCAGGAATGAAAATGATTTACAACATTTCAAAAAGTCTCTGTCCAAGCTGCCTATTCCTTTCGGCAAAATGAAGGCAGTGGTATTTAGAAACACTGCTCAGCTTTCCCAAAAGTGTTTTGGCAATGAACTATGATGTGTGTAATATTAATATACATTTACCATTGTATCCTGAGTAAATGTGTCCGGCCTGGGCACAAACACCGTGAATGGCCCTTTACCATTAAGTTCTTTGATGTTGTTTGCCTGCAATGGTTCAAAAAAATGAAGAACGATTGAGCAAGGTTCTACCAGATAATCTTCATGAATTTAGCCTGAAAAATATTAAAATGGTCCATCGCTACCTGAAGGTATCTGTGAAACAAGGCAGCATCAGCTTTCCGGGCAAGTTCCTGTCAAAAACAATCAGAATGTGATTTTTCATTGAAGGCCTAAAAAGAAAATACACAACAAGATTATGGCTGGGATTCTCCGATCCCGCGGCCAAGTTCTGATGCCGGCGTCAAAAGCGGCGAGAGCCACTCCGGCGTCAACGGGATTCCAGGCCCAGGTATTCACCCCTTCTAGGGGGCTAGTACAGCGGCGGAGTGGTGTCCACTGCTCCGGCGCTCGAAAACCGGTGCGCATGGATGGCGCGGGTGCGTGCATGCACGCATGGCCGGCATGAGTCCGCGCACGCGTGCCGCGGCCGGCATGAGTCCACGCATGCGCATGGGCTCCCGTCTCTGTGCTGGCCTCCGGACAATATGGCAGAGCCCTACAGTGGCCCGGCGTGGAGGAACATAGACCCCCCCACGGAATTAGCCCGCCCGCCGATTGGTAGGCCCCGATCGCGGGTCAGGCCACCATGGAGGCCCCCCGGAGTCGGATACCCCCATTCCCCCACCAGTACGGCCCCCGCAGCCAGAACTCCGAGGTCCCGTCGGGTAGGACCATACGTAACCTTCGCCTGCGGGACTCGGCCGAACTCGTCAGGCACTCGGCCCGGCGAGGCGCGGAGAATCGCCGGGTTTTCAACGGCCCCCAACCGGCGCGGCGGCGACCCTGTGGGCACCGGAGAATCGGCGGCCCAGCATCGGAGCGGCGTGGCGCGATTCTCGCGCCCCCCTCACGATTCTCCGCCCGGCGCGGGATCGGAGAATCCCGGCCCATACCTTTTATTTGAT